>NW_006159609.1:1031574-1032484 GCF_000334495.1 Tupaia belangeri chinensis
TATATATATATATATTTTTAATCCAGAAAATTATATAATCAACAGTTGAAAAGTTGAAAGCTTTTCCTCTAAGATGAGGAACAAGACAAGCTTCTCATTCTCAATACTGCCATTCAACATCACACTAGAAGTCTTAATTAGAGAAAACAGGCAAAAGAAACAAATAAAAAGCATTTAAGTCGAAAGGGAAGAAGTCAAATCATCCCTGTTTACATATGACATGATTTATAGATAGAAAACACTAGAGATTTCACCACAGATCCACTAGAAATAATCAACAAATTCAATAAAGTCACACTGCAGATCCATTAGAAATAATCAACAAATTCAATAAAGTCACAGGATATAAAATCAACATTCAAAAATCAGTAGTGTTTCTGAGGGCCAGATGGTGGTGCAGCAATAAAACTCAACACTCTGAGAGGATGACCCAAATGGAAATGTTTTGGGTTCCCAGCCAGACTTCACTGAATGTCCCATGTAGGCACGTGCTAAATGAAAGCGAAACATACACATGAAGTTTTCTCAGTGGGAGTCTTGCATAAACAAAGACCAAAGGTAAAGGAGAAAAATATTTATTTCAGGAACTTGAGATACCATTATTTGTAAACAGAATAAGAGTAGAGGCAAGGAAATAAGTGTCAGTACATAGACTGGTTCATGATTATCACAATCCCACAGAATTGGAATACACTGAAGCATCCCTTGCTTCAATAAGATTAAATGACACCTATTACAGTTTCAATTTTGAGCATTTTCGGTGCATTTCATTTTGTTTCAAGATAACAATCCATACCTGGCAAATTTTCTAATGAAACAAGCATTTCAAAATGTTTCAGTCTTCTTAATATTCAAGATAAGTAAATCCTCACCACCTTAATTAAGGCAATGTTGCTCCTGACCAGCAGGA
>NW_006159609.1:1032515-1040346 GCF_000334495.1 Tupaia belangeri chinensis
GTGAGACCCTTGTCATCTGCCTACATAACGTCAATTTCAACTTCTCGAACATTCTTGTTTAACTCTGAATCAACAAAGGTTTTAGGATTTAAAACTACACAAAATGAAAATATCCTTTTGAGTCTAAAAAATTATTCATCCTACTAATGGCTGTTTGACAGGCACAGTGCTAGGCACTAAAGTGCTGTGGATGAGAACAAGAACGTCTTTACCATTTGAGAAAAATGAGACTGTGATTAAATAAGAGTAAGTATGCAGACCTGATCTTTTCTTTAATTTCCACAAAACTCAGCCTGCTCTACTGCACACCAATTTAATGGAATTAGAAATTCTGTTTGAAGCCTGAAATTTCCATACAGTTACCAATTTATTCACCAAGGGAGTATTCACTCATGTTAAGAGAAAGTGGAATGTGGCCTGAGATTGAATTTTGCATCCTGAAGACATTGCCTTAAGTACAAAACCCCTTCTGTGAGGTCAAGATTAGAAAGATTAGGGGCAAAGAACAATTTTTCTTACAAGAGCAAGCTCTAGGCATGTAGGTCTGCTTAATAACAGGGCTTTGATCTTTCTCATTTTGCTAATCTGTAAATCCAATCACACTTGCAGTTGAGTACAGAGATATCATTCCCTCTTAAGAGCAAGGTATCCACTGAGCTGCTATATGGTCAGGCAGAAGTTTCCCTGAGAGAATTCATGTTTAGTCTCATGATTTAGACTGACCTGTACAAAATGCATTTCAGCCTTAAAAGTTGGGAGAAAAATATGATAGGCATTATAAGTATTGAGAACAATTCTGATTGATCATTAGAATCAATAAATCAAGCACCATTTTCTATACTTTACATAATGATATGTGTATGTGTGTGTGTGTGTATATATATATATATATATATATTATTATCTATCTATATATATATATATATTAAAATTTCTACCAAAAAAATATTAACCAATCTAAGCCACTGTATTTATAAAAATTTCCAGAATTACAGCATAACCAGAATAGTATTTAATATGAAAAATATGATTGGATTGGGTTTGTAATGAATCCCTAAGGAAATTATATTACCCAATGAATGACTATGTTTTCATTGTAGCTTTCTTCTTGATTTGTCTTTTAAGGTTTTGTTATATTATTAATATTTTAAAAGAATTTTCTTTTGGCTTTTAAAATAATCTTTATTTTTAAATTTTATGTATTTATGGTGGTGTTATTTTCTTCTTGTTACTTTCATGACTTTTTCTTTATTGTTGGTTTGTAACATTTTAATTATAATGTGCATTAGTGTCATTTTCTTTGTGCTTTTTACTGCTCAGATCTTGTTGAACTCCTTAGATCCATGGACTTATACTTTCCATGAGATGGAGTATGCTTAACCATTATGCCTTCACATATTTTCCTACTCTCCCTTCCTTACCCCAGAGTCTCTTTCTTGTTTTTTTTTTTTTTTCTGGGATTCTAATTGCCCAAATTCTTTACTATTTGATATTGTCCCACAATTAACTGAAATTCTCTTATTTTTCTACTTAATTCAGTTTAGTTTCAATTTCCCTGTTTTCAAGGTCACTAATTTTTTTCTACATTTTATTTTAGGTATATTTTCAGTCCAAGAATTTTAATTTTTTCTTTTCCATAGAAAAAAATGAATTACCAATATTAAGAATAAATAAAACTTCATTGTATTTGCTATAGATATAAAATGAAGATAGATAATGAAATTCATAAACAACCTAATACTGATAAATGTGATAACTTAGATGAAACAAATAAAAGCTCTTGAAAACACAATCTGTCAAATTTGACTGAAAAACAAAGAGAAAATTTGTATAGTACTTATATGCTAAAGAAACACAATTTATAAATAAAGTTGTCACCAAAAACCTTTTAGGCTAAAATGGATTCACCAGTGAAGTCTACCAAAAATTAAGAAATAAGTAAAATAATCTTACACAAAATCTGTCAGAAAATAGAAAATGAAAAAATTCTTTCTACCTCTCTTTATGAGGCTACACTGCCATATATATATGTATATAAACACACACACACATATATATACACACACATATATACATACATAAAATATACATATATATACATATATAAAAGCATAGACCAATATTTCTCAAGAGTACAGGTTCATAAATCCTTTGTAAAATATGAACTGATCAAATGCAGACATGTATAAACATACCTTAAAAACAAATTAGGTTTTCTCTAGATTTCAAATTGGACTTATATTTAAAAATACACTGGGCCAGCCCTTAACACAATGGTTAAGGCAGCTGGATCCCACATGGTCAACAGCATGGTTTGGGTCCTGGATCTGGCAACTTTGAAAGCATGCTGGGTACATGTATTTGCAGTCCCAAAATGCTAAATGGAGGAAGAGATGGAAAAGGGACTGTAGTGTGGCCATTCCCCAAAGGGGTGATTTCTTGCTCCTTCCCTCCCCCTCATCACTCTCTCATGAATGCATACATCCTTTGGCAAATTAAAAAAAAAATCCATCAATATAATTCAGCTGATCAGGAAAATAAAAAAATAAGTAATGACTTCAAAAGAAGCAAAAAAATTAATTTATTTATAAAAAATTCTTGGCACACTAGGACTGTATTATAAATTTATTTAAGTAAATGAAAGTCCTCTACCAAAAACCCACACTTAATGATGAAATACCATTTGATATTTCTATTAATAGTGGAAACAAAACAAGGATGTGTCCTCTCACCATGCTTATTTAACATTGTATTAGAAATGCTAGCTAATGTGATTAGACAAGGAAAAGAAATAAAGGGATGAAAATTATAAAGAGTGAGTAAGAATTTTTATTTGCTGATAGTGTCATTATATATGTAACATATTTTAAGGAATATACAAAAGAAATCCCTATCAGAATTAAAAAGTGGGTGTTACTATGGAATTATTTAAAACTGTCCTTTAAAAGAAAAAGAAGAAATAATAAACATAAGCTAATCTAGTTACCAAGTTAGAATTTATTATTATTTAACTTACCTCCTATGCAATGATTAATGCTGCAGAATATATGATTATGTTATAGTATATTCACAAAAGAAATGTTATTACAAGTTTTGAGAGGTAGCCAAATGCATTCTTTTGGAAACTTACTGTACTGTTCCAACGCGTTAAGTGCCTTGTTGTAAAGTAAAATTTTAAGTCTAGAGCTTTGTTTTCGTGATGTATGTTTTTCATTATGATATCTACTGTATGCTATTGTAATAGTTTTATTAAAATGCTTACATTTTAATTAAAAATTAATCACAGAGTGTATTTAGAAAGGTTATAAGATGCAAGAGTATACAACCTACTTTAAAGTATAAGAAAAAATATATACCTAAATATAAATATCTATATATTGTCAATGAACTGTCGCAAAGTGAAATTTAAAATATATTTAATAGCATCAAAACATGTAAAATACTTAGAGATGAATATAATAAAGCATATATACCTGTACATTGCAAACAATAAAATATTTCTGAGAGGAATTTAAAAAAAATTAAGAGAAAAACACACTGTGTTTATAGATTTGAGTGCTTAATACCATTATAAATAATTTCTATTCAAACATGTTTAGATTTTAAAAAATAATGAAAATCTTAACTACCTTTTGGGTAGAACTTAACAAATTTTTCCTGAAGTTTATGTGACAAAACAACCAACCTAGAAAGACCTAAACAATATTGAAAAAGAACAACAAAACTAGGGGATTTAAAACACCTGATTTCAAAACTTTCTATAAGGCTACCATAATCAAGATAGTGTAACATATTAGTACTGGACCATATGAGGTAGTGGACCATATCAGTAGTGTACCATATAAGATAATGGACTCTCACATGGCTGGTTATGGTTTGAGTCCCAGACCTAGTGGCTTGTTTTCTCTCTTTCTCTTTCTTGTGAGTGCTTGTATCAATTTTTTTTAAGAGGATGATAAATAAGATTAAGTAATTAATTTAAAAGATATTTACAGAAAGAGTAATTTCTAGAAAAAAATAACAATGGGTCTCAATACATGAAAAGTTAGATGGTTACTATGCAAAATGTCTTTTATTTGGATTGCTGGGTATATCTTTTTAGGAAAAGAATATAACATATAGAAAAGAGCCCTGGTTAAAATATCAGCATCTTGGTTTTCACTCTAGTACCTACCAGTCATATGAGCCCTTTACTGAATCTTAGTTTTGTTTTTTTTTTTGAATAAGATGGAAGTATTAATACTTATATATTTTTTTCTTCTCCCAAACTTAAGGCAATATCAAAGCTTATAGATTTTGTGCCACATATACAAAGCTAATGTTTGCATGGCAATAATTACACAGAGTAATTATTTATGTATATTTTCCCATGATCCAATCTTTGTACTTTCTGTCACTGGTGCCTTCACTGTGCTTTCAAAGCATGAATTTTCTCAGCATGCCTTGAGGTAAAGAAGAAAACAAAAATCAGCCAAACGCAATAGTATATTTAATGTACCAACTGATTCCAGATGCTACACAGGTCATGCCAAATTCTATAGCATTAAGATAGTGTGAGCTGAACCATGAGGTAAAGGACTTCCTTTAGTGATTATAATTATTAATGTTCCCTAAGTCTTCCTTTTTTTTTTTATTTTTGTAATCGAATGATGCTTTTAAAATTCTTAGCATAAGAACAGATCTAGTGATTGATTACATTATTTATCCTGGAATGATTTACTATTTAAGTTGAATATATGGGATCTGTTCTTCTCTTAGAAACTCTGACCTTATATGCTCTATTTATTAACCTCACTGTAAGTCAGCATATTTGTTGTTCTGTTGGAGCTGAGGAGAATAAATGGTTTAAGCAGCCTTGGGAAATATGCCTCCATGTGATTTCCGGCTGATGCTTAAAGAGTATGGTTGATAAAACTTGAATGAGGCTAGTGTAAGGGATAAAATTCTTCAGAGAAAAGCCTTTATAGTTTACTTATGAGATGCCAAGCTTCAAATTCTCCATAATAATTCTGAAAAAAAAGGAAATGAGAGCCCTATGAACTTTCGTGGAGTCAGTGATAATATATGTTTGGCATGTTGTTTAATTCATTTAATATTGAGACTGTATTATATGTCAACCCTGTGTAAGGATCAGAAAAACACAGATACACAAGATAAAAGCCTTGCTCTGGAATAAGTCTGCAATGGTTTCCAGTCTTCTGTATGCGTTAGTCACTCAAGAAGCTTTTAATAAATATTTATGAAGGGGATGCACCCCAGGCCAATTAAATCTTCATCTCTGAGAGTGAAGCTCCAGCATCTGTAATTTTAAAAGTCCCTTTGTGGATTCTAAAGTGCAGCCAGAGGAAGAAGTGGGCCCTTCCCAAGAAAGCTATGATTCAGTTGATGTTGGATGTAGAGAAAAATTCTGCATAAAGCTTAAGGATTCAGATGATTTAGTTATAAAAATAGGATGTGAGTTTCAGAGAGCATAACAGGAAGGCTTTGGATGAGAATCAATAAAGAAGGTAAAGAGAAGTAAAACACGGTGAGCAAAAAAAAAAAAAAAAACCAATAAATAAAAATGTAAAAAAGGGCAAAACACCAGGCTCTTTGCTTTTCTTTCCTCTCTCTCTCTCTCTCTCTCTCTCTCTCTTTTCTTGGTGACAGAGGGTCAGAGTACATAGGAGAGATTAAAATCAGATTAATATTGGAAACAATGAATTCCAGCTGATCTATCAGACAGAAAGCAACTGTGGAGCAAATTTTTAAGCTGGTGAAGATAAGTATTCAAAAAGGAAACAACCTCATCTTTACATACTTATTTAAACATTATTTGTTGCTGCTGCTTCCTGAGCAAGTTTATGGGTATTATGCATTATGACCTCACCAAAACAATAAAGGTTTCTATCTGTTATTAATTTGCTAGGGGACACATGCACTCAATAGAGAAAGACAGAAAGAGGGAGAGGAAAAAAGCACCCCCATGAGGCATGGATACTACCACTAACCCTTCTCCGCCATCTCTCCCTCCTGTCAGGCAGGTTTTTCAAGCCACCTCAAGCCACCAGGTCTGGAATGTCAACTGCATAATCGGCCATGTGGGAGTCATTTCCCTTAACCACTAGGCCCTGGGCTGGCATGAATAATAAATGTTTATACAATTCCCTTTCCTATCCAAATGTGTTGTTTTGGAAAGCCTGTGGAGTTCCAGCTCATCTCTGTCAATCTCTTCACCATGGGCATGTGAGTTGAGAACAAGGGTTACTAGAACTAGCAGTTAGTGTAATGGCTATGTCGCTGGACTCCCATGTAGTTCGAGTCCTGGACCTGGTGGCTTAAACTCATGCCAGGCGGGTATGCATGCGTGCCCAAGATCCCTACAGGAGAATGGAGGAGAAGGGATTGCAGTGTGGCCATCCCCCCCTGGGGGGTGATTTCTCGCTATCTGTCTCCTTGTCTCTCTGTCTCTCTGGTGAGCACACGTGCCCTATAGCCAAAAAAAAAGGGAGTGGGGTGGGGAACAAGGGTTACTTTAACAGGCTTCATGACTTTAGCATGTGTGGTTTTCTTCCTTTAGATAGCTGGAGTTGACTCTCTTTTTTTATATATAGAATTCAATTCAGTTTTTCTTTCAGCCCTTGCTTGATTTTTCTGTCTGTAGTAAGCCCTCCCTGATCTGCCTGACCTTTTCAATTATTCTATTACATGTCAGTCTCTTATATATAACTCCTCATAGCTCTGTCACCATTGTAATAAGACTTTTAATTAATTTATTTATGTATTTCTTTCACAAGTGACAGAGATGAGAAAGAGAGAGACAGCACCCCCAACAGGCAATGGGATCTCATTGGTGTCTTCCGCCCCCAACCTAGTGCATCCCTGGGATCACAGCTATGCATGTGCCCAGCAGATTCAGGGAAGTCTCCAAGCTTGAACTGTGTAACTTCTCATGTGGGGTTACATCATAGATCATCATGTGTTATCACTGTACTATTGTCTGGCCCCTAGACTTTTATTTTTAAGAGAACTTTTATTTTTATTACTGTTTTTACATATCTTTCTGCATAAGATGCAAGCATGATGCAAGGACCACTTCTGTTTTGCTTGCAATAATATCTCCAGTATGTAACTCAGTAACTGGGTCAGGGAAAGGGTTTAGTATTTATTTAATAAAAGAATGAATGAATGAATGGCAGGATAACTGTGGGAAGGAAGAGAAGGAATATAGAGAAAGAGAAGCTGATTGCTTTTGTAGAGGTAGAGCACCTGCGATGTTTCCAGGATAAGAGAGTTTTGCTTTGGCACTGTTTTCAGATAATCGCTATTTACAAGAAGGAAGCCTGAACAGCTCATTTCATGACTCTTGGTAGTTACATCTTCATTTACCTCCCTTTTCTCACTGTGAGATGTTGAGATGGAGAGTATATATTCTGATGTCCCAAGAAAGAAGCCATGACTGAATTTAAGAGGAATTCAGCTCTAAAAGATTTGATTGCTTCCACTTAGAATGCTGAGGTGGAGAGAGATAAATGGTACATGTCCTCTGATGCCACATGTCCAGAAATTATTCTTCCAATCCAAGGGACTAATGTAGCAATTAAGCTATATGAGTTTTTTCTTGATGTAATGGTAGCAAAAACCAGGTACATAGCTGTACACAGTTTATATAAAAGTTTACAGGCTCTCTCTCCTTTGATTACTCCATAACACTTGAAAGAGCCATTAGTGAGAAATGGAAACAGCTTAGAGAAGTCAAATGTTTGCCAAAATCACTTAGGTAGTAAATGGCCTTTTCCAAAGTTGTACCAGACAGTGTCTTTCCCCCTGTGCTTTCATCTGCAATGGAACG
>NW_006159609.1:1040534-1049862 GCF_000334495.1 Tupaia belangeri chinensis
ATTCCTTTCCAGTTCATTAGAAACAGAGCACTAGAGGCTCATAACATCTTATAGTCAGAAGGAATCTTGGGGCAAGCCTTTTCAGCTTTGTGCTCAGTGTAGTAATCCCTCTACTGCTTTCTTCATAAACTTACTTACTTTCTTCATCCAACTTACTGTAATATCCACAGCAATGGGCATTTTATTATTTTGTTAGGTGCCTACACAACTGCTGAGAGGTGCTAATTATCATGTCTCTATGCAGATATCCAGTATTAGTAAATGTACACTGGTAAGCTAATTCCTGCCTAAATGCTGGTGACCATCTCACCACTCCTGAGAGTATTTGCATTACAAAAAAAAAGAAAGGAAAAAAAAAAAGCCTCCAGATGATGAAATATCTTAACTTAATGAGAAGCTAATTTATTTTATTTATTTTAGAATAAAGCTCTAAAATTGTGATAAGAGGCATCAGTAGAGATTGCATTTGGGTCATATCCTCTGTGAAGCCTGTTGGTCCTTACTACATGAAGAATCCCCAGTCTTGTGGTCACATCCTTGATACTTTTTCCTGCCATGCTATTTCAGCTATACTCTCACTGTGGTAATAACAGGAATTATAGTAAAGATCCTTTTAATAACCTGGACATGTGCTTTGAAACTATTAATACTAAAAGATTAAGGGGGAAAAAAAGTCAACAAGATAATAACAGTTTCATTGCTACAACCCTAGAAATAACATATAACATTTTATTTATTGATTTAGCACTTCAACGAATATTCATCAAGTGCCTAATGTGTGCTAGGTATTAACTCAGTACCAAGACTGGAATAATAAACAAAAGCAAACATGGCCCTGCTGTTGTGGAATCCACAGTATAGAAGGGGAGCAAATATCTATTTTAAAACCAAAAGCACAAGTGCAATTGCACCTAAGATTTTCACTTTCTGAATGATTTTGTATGTTGAGGAGATTTGGGGAAAGTGATTCTGAGGAGATGATTAGTTAGAGCCATATGAGAGAGAAACTAGAGTACAGAGGATGAGGGAAAGGTCTTTTCCATAAAGGGAATAGCATCTGCAAAGGCCATATGATTAGTTAGAACATGTTACATTTAAGGACTAAAAGAATAGGGGGGACAGCAGGTGGCCAGGAGGGTAGGGCACTGGATTCCTACATGTCCTATCACAGCTTGATTCTTGTGCCCAGCAACTTGAAAAACATACCAGCTACGTGTAAAAGGAGAATGGAGAAGGGATTGTGGTGTGGCCATCTCCCCAAGAGAGTGATTTCTCACTTTCCCTCTCTGTTTCTCTGTCTCTCTCTCTGTCAAGCACACAGACTCTATGACAAAAAAAAAAAAAAAAAAAAAGAATAGGGCATTTGAAGAACCAAGACAATCAGATCATAATGCCAGGTAAGGAAATCCTCTGGTGAAGGTCAAAAGTCAGACGTTCATTTCATCTTGTTCCAACTTTCACTATCTCTGTGATGTGCTCTTGGAGGTTATTAATTTATCCAGTTGAACAGTTGGAATATTTATCTTCTTATTTTCCTGGGCAATATAATATAGCTTCATAGATTCCCTCACCTCCCCCCAAAATTTAAATATTATTCAATCCTGAGATTAGAAATAGGTATTCTTTCTAGAGCCAGCCCTTGCACAAACATAGCCACTACCTACAATAGTATCATGACAGATTCTGACTCATGTTTACGCCAAATCCCATACTCCCTTCTCCTGTGGTCAGTTTCTAGCTCTGCTGTAGTGTTCTAGTAAGTGGAATTCCCTGCCTTTGTCTTGGGAAGTCAGAAAAACTATTTAATCCTGGAATTGAAAAGTAGTACATCATCGGGAAAGTCATGATATATTTTCCTATACAAAAATGTGTCTTGACTTTCATGAGGACCCAATACTTCAAGCATTTAATTTGGAAGGAAATACCATTCATCTCACTACCTTGGCAAGATAGTTTTGCCTTTGAATGAATTCTAGAGCTATTTCATCTTTCTTAGCTCTTGAAAACAATTATACACGGACTGTTGCTTTGCAAATCCATGCAAAGTATAGCAACTATGTATATTTGCTCTAGGAATTTTTTGGGAAAAAAATCTTCCACTTATCAACATTTCTGCTGCTTTTTTATTTCATTAACAAAGAACAAAAGATCTACAGAGGCAATAAAAAATGCCTTTAACATTAGTTAATATTAACTTCAAGACCTCTAAGTTTTTAAGATCTGGGAAATCTGGTGGCAGAAACTCATTTCACATATTTCATGCTAGCCAAGAAGATAAAATATTTAGATGCTAGAGACTGCCAGAGGCATAAAAAATACCAGTGTTTGCAAAACTTCAAATAGTAAAATATTTACGATCTTCACAAATAGAATATTAATAAAAGTAGTGACAGGTAGGGCTTCAGGGCCAGGTCTGTTGTTATACTGGCTGCTTCTTGACTTTAGGTGTATAGGAAAGGATAACCAGAAGGATGAAGATCATTATTTAGAGTTCACATTGGTTTGGGGGCAAGTATGAAGACTTATGTTCAACATTTGTTTACATATTTTCCATTCTATTTACTTCTAAAGTCTCTAACTTCTGAATTGATGATAAGATATAGCCTTATAAGCTATGGAGTTCCTCAGAAGTCTGCACTTAAAAGGCAAAAGGAAGATCAGTAAGATGGACTTTAAGGAAAAAAAAATACATAAGGCATCTTTTTACAAGTAAGTAAACTAT
The DNA here is from genome assembly GCF_000334495.1 of Tupaia belangeri chinensis. Taxonomy (NCBI): domain Eukaryota; kingdom Metazoa; phylum Chordata; class Mammalia; order Scandentia; family Tupaiidae; genus Tupaia; species Tupaia belangeri. The sequence continues at coordinate 1,043,257 of NW_006159609.1, forward strand.
TAATGAATCACCTCAGTGCCTGAACCCACTGGAGCTAAATTTAAAACTAACCTGAATGCAGAGTGGAGGCAGGTGTCACCTCCTTAAGTGCCTAATATGTGCTGAGCTTCTTGGTACATACATTACACATACTAGGCTCTTTAATATTCACAAAGAAACTTAACAAGGGTAAAACCTGGTCTAGGTTACAGAGGAGGAAACTGAAAGCAAATAGGTTAGTACCTTGTACAACATGCCCTTTTAGGATTTCAACCCATATCTACCTGATTTAGAGATGCCTCCTCTGCTTTCCTCTGCTTGAAAATACTGGTTGCAAGGACAACCAATTCTGTCTACTTTTTCTGTTTCCTAGCTCAATACTCACAGGAAACTGCTGCTTTGCAAACTTTTTAGCAGCTATGTCTTGAGATTAATGGAGACTATTCTCTATCATAATTCCCAGCAGGGAACAGTGTGTTTGATGTATGTGTCTGCGCCCAATTTGAAATAGATCCCTCCTAGATGTGTTGGCCTAAATTCTAGTACACACAGACTCTTCTGATTTCAAATCAGATATTTTGCCTTCTCATAATATACCAGATTAGGAAAAGACATTTTGTGCTAAGAATGTGGGGATTCTTACCATAGGTGGTTGGAGAAAAGTTTATTGGCTAGTTGGCATGGTTTTCTTCTAAACACCTAGGTGAAAAGAGAAGATCAGGAAGTTTATGTCTTGGCTGTGGACATGCTAGTGAAAGGTTGAAGTAGAATTTTAATACAGATCTGTTTGACTTCATCTCTCATTTCCTTTCACCAGTTACTAATGAGTACAACCCAACCTCATACTTTGTTGTATCTTCCTATCTACCTGATATAGGCTGGGGTACATGGTATTTTCCCAAACACATATTTTTATTGATGTACTAATTGTACATATCTATGGGATACGATGTGATGTCTTAATATATGTATATATTGAGTAATGATCAAGCCATGGAAATTAGTATATAAAAATAAATAATATTTTTAGAAGCACATAAAGTGTTAATTGACCTTCAAATTTATAGGCTTAAATCATGCAAAAGGAGTGGGAGAAGATACCACGTACAAAGAAACAAGGATGCGTGAAGGCATAGTATGTTTAGGAAATGTCCCTTTAAATGACTTGGCTTGTACCCTCCATTTATAGTAACCATCACAATATACCTTGTATTTAAAGTAGTAAGTGTGAGTCTGTCTTTTCAACTAGATTACACACGCTCTTGTATCTCATTTATGTGTTGCCTAGTGACCAGCACAAAATCAGTCCCTAAACCATGCTTTCTGCATGGAATAGAACTATAAGCATATATTTTTAAATTATTTTATTTAACTTTATTTATTTATTTCCACTTACCCAGTGAGGTACAGAGTGAGAGAAAGAGATAGAGAGAAAGTGAAAAAGTAAGCCACAAGATCCAGGATTTGAGCCGCGGTTGGCAATGTGGGAATCCAGCACTCTTAACCACCATGCCACCTGCTGACCCCATATAAGCATATTTTAAAACAGGGCAGTGCAAACTTACATCTCTTAAAGTCTATGATGCAGGGAATAATTATGAGCTTTGGGATCAAAAAGATTCACTATTATCTAGCTATGTACCTTAGTTGGTCATTTCATAAATGTGGCTAATAATACTTAGTTGGGAAACTAAATTAAAATACTTAACTGGAATGGCTTCATAACCTAGTGATTAAGTGAGCCAGATCTCATGTGGTTGACTGTTGTTTGGATCGAGCCCTGGGTGCCTAAAAAACATGCTGGACACATGTATGTGCATGCCCCAAATCCCAACAGAATGGAAAAATGGAGGACAGAGTTTGTGGTATGATCATGCCTCATTGTGGGATGCTTTCTCCCTTTCACTCATTCTTAGGCTTTCTGTCTCTTTCTGGCAAATGCATGCACTCTACAGTAATTTTAAAAACAAATAACATAAAGAACAGTGCTGCTATGAATATTCTTGTACATATGTTTTAGTGCACATGCTCACATCTCTTTGTATATGAGTAGTACTACTGGATCATAAGATATGTGTAAGTCAGCTTTAGAATATTCTGCCTAACATTTTGGAAAAGGCTTTCAATTTGTACTTTTGTCTACTGTATAACAGTACCAGCAGTTCCGAATCAGAACCAACCCTTAGGATCACCATTACTCCACTTTAACCATTCTGGCAAATGGGTAATTGTTTTGTACTTTTAACATGCACATCTTGATGTAACAAAACTGAGTATCTTGTTCATTGATCACTTAAAATACCTCCTTCTAAGTGTTTATTCAAATCATTTACTGGTTTCTATCTCTTTCTTATTGATTTATAGGTTATCTGTACTAGATAAAAGTTTTTTTTTATCTTTTTTTAGAAATCAAACATATGAATCAGAAATTTTTTCTATTCTGCAGTTTGCTTTTTCAGCATTTAAGAATGTGATTGGTGAACACAAGTTCTTAATGTTAACAGTCGAAAGTGGTTAGAGCTTTTTATGTCTGTGTAAGAAATATTTACAGACACAAACACCCATACACACACATACGCCAGTCCTGTGTTGTCTTCTGAAAGGTCTGTTATTTTGTATCTTAATTTAAGTTTGCAATCTGAAATTAATTCAGCACATATAAGTGGTATGGATCAAGATTAATTTTTCTACATATATGCCTACACAATTGGTCCAACATAACTTACTGAAGAGACTATATTTTCTTCCACTGCAATGCAGTGTAAACTTCATCACAAATCAGGTGATCATATGCATGTGGGTCTACTTCTCAATTTCTTATTCTGTTTAACTGAACACTGAATATTGGACTAAGAGCTTATGGTCTTAATTACTTGCTTTGCAATAGGTCTTGGTACCTAGCAACTAAGACTTCCAGTTTTAGTCTTTCTCTTCAAGATGATCTTGGTTATTTGTGATCTTTTTTACTTTCATGTATTATACATTTCATGATTGAATTTGTCTTTTTCTACTCATGCACATAAACCTGCTGGGGTTTTGATTAGGAATGTGCAGATTCAAAGAGAGATGACATTATTATAAAAGTAAATCCCTTCCACTTACTTTATTTTTCTTAATTACTCTCAGTCACATTTTTAACAATTTTAACATATGTCTTCTCTATATTTTTTCCTGGGTAACTGATTTTTTAATGCTATAGAAAATATACAATTATTAAACTTAATTTTTTGTAAATTTTTGTAGCTAGCACGTACAATATGATTTATTTTTTAAATTATTTACTTGTTTCTGCAATAAACTATATTGTTCATGTTTACCCACTATAACTCAGCTTTCAAAATTCACCTAAATGTAAAGCCTAAAATATTTAGCTGGGAGGCGGGCAGCAGTTGGTTTGGTGGTTAGGGCACTGGACTCCCACATGGCTAACTACAGCTTGAGTCCTAGACCCAGCAGCTTGAGAATCTTGCTGGGTGCATGTGTGTTCATGCCCAAAATCCTGAGAGGAGAATGGAGGAGAAGAGACTGCAGCATGGCCATCCTTTCCAGGGCTGGTTTCTCACTTTTCCTCTCAGTGTCTCTTTGTCTTTCTCTAGCAAGTGCAGATGCCCTATGGCAAAAACCTAAAGAAAAAAATATTAGCTATTGGTAAAGAAATATAAAACCTCTTAGCATTGACAGCTAAAACTAAAGCTTGGTTGATAAAATTTGAAAGAAGAGTAAAGCAGTATCATCCTTATCTTTCCAGAACCAGATTCAGGAGATTGTAGCTATAGTAATTAAAAGGATAAACAGAAATTTGTATATTTTTAAAGCAATTTAGGTTAGATCATGACATTGTCATTTTTTTTTTGAGAGGTTTTTGCTATAGGACACATGCGCTCACCAGAAAGGCAAAGAGACAGAGAGATAGAAAGCGATAAATCCCCCCCTAAGGGGGACGACCACGCCACAATCCCTTCTCCTCTGTTCTCCTCTCAGGATTTTGGGCATGCATGCACACACGTCTGGTGTGAGTTTAAGCCACCAGGTCTGGGACTTGAACCACGGTCGGCTACATGGGAGTTCAGCGACATAGCCATTATGCTAACTGCCGGTCCCGTGACATTGTCATTTTTGTGAGTCAAAAATGACTATTGGTGATTTTATCTGGCTCAGTGAAATACAGAGTCAGCTGAGGGAAATTAAATAGTAATGGACTGTAAGTACAGTGTTTTTATATGTGGAAGTAATCATCGAAAGAATTAAAATAAATATTAATACATGCATGTGGATAGCAAGATATTTCACAGAGGAAGCCTTCATATTTTTGGAGCACTGGGGAAAAAAATACCCATTTGTAGGTTTATATGTGTAAGGATTTGGGGGCCTCTTCTGTGGACACATACTCAATAATCCCTTTTGGTGTTATTTCTTACTCCTGTCCTTCATGCCCACCATCTCTGTGCTCTAGGTGCCAGTTGGGCATCATGACCTCCTCGTGGGCACAGCTCTGCTACATGTTCCCAAGTCTGCACTTAGCTCCCTTCCAGTTCAGCATTCATATCCACTGGCCTCCTGCATTCACAAAGGGTTGAAAACCATCTACTGATGCCCACCTTTATCTTGACTATCATTTTAATTTCTAGTGATGAACTTGAATCATGAAGGGACTGTATTTTACTAACATATTTTTCAGTAAAAAAGGTGGGCAAAGGATGAGCTTACATATTTCTCTCTGCAAAGTTCTGGACTTGGGCACATGCAGAAATAAGATAGAAGACACAGGGTTGAAAATAATAAGAAAGTGAATGTGTTAGGATTTAAAATATTTTTAATTTTATTCAACAAGCTTTCTCACACATGTCATAAACAGCTTAGATTGTATGAAGGAACTTTAAAAAGTTCATAAAAAATATGTATTATGGAAAAACTATGAATGGACCTCACAATTTTCCTACACTAAAATAAACTTGTACTTTACTTCTATTTTTCTTACAAATTTTTTGAAGTCTCCTCTAAAGTTTTTTGTTTTTGCTTTTTTGTGTGTGTGCTGTTTTTTTATTAGGTTTTTGCCACAGGGAGCATACACTTACCAGAAAAAGAGAGAAAAGGAAAATAAGAAATCATCTCCCTTGGGGGATGGCCATGCTTCAATCCCTTCTCCATTCTCCTCTCAGGAATTTGGGCATGCATGCACACATGCCCAGCAAAATTTTCAAGCCATTAGGTCTGGGACTTGAACTGTGGCCATCATGTGGGAGTCCAGTGCCTTAACCACCACACCAACTACTTGGTCACTCCTCTGAAATATTTTTAGCCTTCAGACACCATGATTTTATACTTATTCTGATTTTATTAAAATTATTAAAATATATGAGGTACTTTTATTTTATTAAATATCTGAGGTACTTTCACAATTCCACTAGATGTAAAAGTATGAGGAAAAAGGTACTTTTTTCTCTCTTACCTGTGTACATCTAATAACTGAAGTATTATCCTGTACATACAAGGTCTTCAACAAATACTGGTAGAATGACTAAAAAATATAATATTCTTCCCTAGCCGTGGTGGAACATGCTGCTAGGACACTGTGCTCCAGTGACTGGGACTACATGGTAGGCCCAAGTTGGATTTTTGAACCAAAAATCAAGAAGAAAACAAGGCTAGTAATGAATGTTCTGTTGTTGTGCATCCCTGGAGTTCCAAGTGCAGGACCAAGACAGGAGTGTCCTAATCTTGTCTCAAAATAAAGAAATAAATAAATAAACAAACTCAAACAAAACAAATGTGTATGTATATGTTTGCATTCTGTCATTTATACTTTATATAACCGCTATACTGTTAATGTAATCAATGAACATTCCATGTTCTTTTACTATGAAGTTCTCTCTGTTAGATACTGAAAATACAGAGGGAAAGTAGGAAATATTTTAAGGCAGATATGGTCTAGTTGCAAAACTAGTAGAAAAATGAACATGGACACAAACACACATCTACATATAGTGGAGGAGAGTAAATATCATGTATGAGGGAATTATGATGTAAAAGAACCATTATGGTTTTTAGAGTCAGAAAAAAAACTCTGGACTGAAACCTGGCTGCTACTCAGGCACTCTATCAGCTTGGGGAGCTTACTTGGATTCTGTGAGATTTTGTTGTAAAATTGCAGATTTCTTTGTTTTGAAAATGTTATGAGGATTCTATAACATGATCTATTCAAACAATCTCACAAGCAGGTGCTCAAACATTCTGTCATTAATATTATTGGTGCACACACATGGGAAAACGTAGTCCAGTTTGAACAGGTTAGGAATTGCTTTTTTGGTTGAGTTGATCTTGAGCTGATTCTTGAAAGATGAGAAGAAACAAAGTAGGTAGAAAAAATAAAAGCAGATAATTCATCCTAAGCAGAGGAAAGAGCACATTTGCTTTGGACAATCACAGATGTTCGCTGCAAGCAGTTCTCTCTGGCGCTAGCAAAGTAATAGTCCATCAGAGGGAGGTGGGGGAGGGTAGGAGACAGGACCTCACACTGCCCTTCCCCTCCCCCCACTTACTGGGCAGAGAGCACAACAGTGGTTTCCTGACCTAATAACCAATGAGCACTTTCATTTGGGGAAAAACATAAGGTCATATCTCTTTCCC
>NW_006159609.1:1050236-1072526 GCF_000334495.1 Tupaia belangeri chinensis
TTCAAACTTTGAAAACTATTGCTGATGAGAGGAAAACAAAGCTATTAGTGAGTGTTCTGTTCTGTGTACTTTTCCCTTTAGAGTTACATGAGAGCTAATTAGGGAGAAAGCTTTCCTTGAAGTGGTGCTGAACACTTCATCTGAGCACCACAACCCTCCCCTTGTAGTTAGCACTAATTGCCAGTGGTGTCTCCTTGGAAGCAGCTCATGTCCCCATTGTTGCTTTGTTTTCCGTATCATTCCAATAGTGTGGTACTTAATTTTTCCTTCCAGTCAAAGGCAACTAATGCACTGGACTATATGTATAAGAAATTGACTCTCACATACGCCATCAAGGCTAAAATAATCCTTGATGTGCTCTTTCCCATTAGACAAGATGATGGGTGAAGAAGCTGAGAAACCAGATACTAAGGTGAAGAAACCTGAATCCAAGAAGGCTAATAGAAGTAGCAAGGTTAAAAATGGTGACCCCAAGGCTAAAAAGCCCCCAAAGGTGAAGCCTTATTGCAGCTGAACCTGGTCCTAGTCCAAAGCATTGACCGATACTCGTGGTCTGCCATGTATTCCAGGAAGGTCATGTACAAGAGGAAATACTCAGCCACTAAATCCAGGTTTAAAAAGAAAAAGGAGGAGAAGGTTTTTGTCACTATTACAAAACCAGTTGGTGGAGGCAAGAATGCTGGTTACCTGGGTGATTAAACTTCACAAAATGCTAGGTATCCTATTAAAGATGTGTCTCAAAAGCTGTTTAGCCATGGCAAAAAACACTTTCAGTCAGCAGGTGAGAAAGCTGTGAATCAACCTCACTCTTGGGAATATTCAGATCATCATTAGACACCACAGATTCAAGTGAGTAGTTTTCCTGAAGCAACTGAGCAGTGACTTTCTACCCTGTTACTGGATCCCTGGTCCTCAGTTGAGTTACACTGCATAGAACACCAAAAATCTGTCATCTCCACCTCCACAAAAATTGGTGTTAGCAAAGTAAAAATCCCAAAACACCTCACTGATGCTTTCAAGGAAAAGAAGCTGCCGAAGTCCAGACACTAGGAAGGTGAGATCTTCGACACAGAGAAGAAAAAAATACAATGTTACAGAGCAGCATGAGGTTGATCAGAAAGCTATGAACTTGCAAATTTTACCAAGAATCGAAGCTACTCCTCAGCTCTAGGACTAGCTGCAATCGGTGTTTGCCCTTACAAATGGAGTTTATCCTCACAAATTGGTCTTCTAAATTTCTTGCCAAGAGCCTAATTAAATAACTGAGATCTTATATCTACATCTATATACCTATAAGACACTAATCCTTGATGTAAGCCAAGCCCTGCTACTTCTACCTTTATAGCAATGCTAACCCTGCTTCTTTGCATGATGTCAGAGTTAGGGAGGGCAGATAAGGCAATCCCTTCTTCTAACCACACTATTCTTGAATGTTTAACAGAAGGGTAGGTGAGGAAGAAGGAAGAGTGAAGATGAGTGTATCAATGATACCTTCCATATACATTCTGTTTCACTCTCACACACAATCCTTCAAGGTACAGGTTATTATCTTTACCCTACAATAAAGGAACTAAACCTATAGGGATGGATAGGTCAAGGTCACACAGAGGGTGGCAGAACTGAGATTTATAAACCTATGCTTGTCTAACTCCAAAGCTGGTGCTCTTTTCATTACCAAGGCATTCTCTCTTTTGTTGGCTGTTCACAACTGACTTTGTTTCATTAACTCCAAGGCATATTTTTTTTTTTCACATTGCAACCATATCTGAAATGAGAATACACAATGTTTTACAAATGCTATTAGCCAAGAAAGGACTAAAACTGCATGTATCTGTCATTGTCTGTGTGCACAAACTTGGGTGTTTATTCTTGGAGGCATAGTTTGATAACTGGAGTCACTTGATATTTTTAGCAATGAACTAGTCAAGGAACACTTAGAGGGCATTATGTGTGCTATTAGTTTTCTGAAAATCTTCCTGTGACATGAGAAAACACCACCACCCAAACATAAAGAATGACAGTCTCTGATTTGGAAGAAAATCTCAAGGAAAATGGTGCAGAATTTTTTCAAATTACTCTATCACTAATTCCCAGATGGTGCAGAGGAGAATGTTGCATATAAAAGTACCAACTAGAATATTTTTAGAGCAAAAGTTACTTAGAATAGTCAAACTGTTTTGGTCACAATAGTATGACATTTTTGAGATATTACTTTTGTTTGAATTTCCTGTTTATGTAAGATTGACATATGATACATTTGTTGTTTTTTTGTTTTGTTTTGTTTTGTTTTGTTTCTGGAGAGGTTTTTACTATAGAGCACATGTGCTTACCAGAAAGACAGAGGGAGACAGTGAGACAGAAAGCGAGAAATCAACCCCTCGGGGAATGGCCATACTGCAATCCCTTCTCCTCCATTCTTTTCTTGGGAATCCTGGGCATGCACTCACATGCGCCCGGCTTGAGTTTAAGTTACCGGGTCTGGGACTCGAACCGTGGTCGACTACATGGAAGTCCAGCAATACAGCCATTACTCCAACTGCTGGTCCCAACATACACTATATCTTAAGTTCAAAATGTGTCCCATTTTGTTTCTTTCTTCTTTCCCTTGAGTCTCTTCCTCTCGTGTGTATAATAATATCTTTAATGGGACTAATATACAATGTATTCATGCTGGGAAAATTCATTTTATAAGCTGTAATGATATACAGTGATTGAATATATAAAATAAATAATAAAAGATTTTTTTTAAAAGTCCCATGTAATTCTGGGATCTATTCATCAATTTTCCCTTTCCCTTCAGCCAGATGTGAGTGTCAAAGATCAAGTTCTGGCTATGACAAGTCTAGCAACACCATGTTTTTGAGAGACTATCATCTTCAAGTAATTTGTTATAACATATATTATTCTCTTTTCATCTTAACTGCTTTGTCAAGTACTTATTATTTTCTCTATCTTACAGATAAGGAAGTGATGCCTAGAGATGTTAAATAATGTTCCCAATTTCATTCTACTAGGATGAGATTTAGGATTTTAACACAGGGTGCTCAGACTTAACCTTTTGTTATGAAACATCATAGTCTATTACTTTTCAAATGTTCAGCACATTACTCCAGAGGTCTAGCACTTTGTAGATTATATGGTAAGTACCATTCAGTACTAGTAGGTTTCTGGCAAATACAAATTCCTGCTTTGGCCATGCACAAAAGAATTCCCTATCCTTTGGCAATGAGTTGCTGAAGACGCCCATCTTTCTCTTGTTACAGCACAGCAGGGTCAGACAGATTTTGTAGATAAACATACCTGGGCCTGAATCTCAAATAAACCATTCACAAGTTGCAAAAACTTGGCAAAGTAAGTTAATCTCTCAGATACTCATTTTCTTCTAAAAGGGGGACAATAGTCACAAAACTTCTGGGCAGTTGGTGGCCTTAAAGAAGATAATGAATGTGATTTTGTCACACTTAGCACACTGCCTAGCACAAGGACACCTATGGGAAGATAATTCTCTTTTTCCATTCTGTAGGGATAGTTTTGGGCTGAATATCTCAGTCTAATCTTACTCTCAGGCCTTTTCTCTTGAAAATTACAGAGACGAGGGAAAATTATGTTTATTTCTTCTGCTCCAAAACTCGGTGGCACATGTAACGTTTTGTCAGTTTGACTCACATTCACCTAGTACAATGATGTGTCTATCAGAGCATGCACGGGGATCCGTGTAAAGAGAAGTCAGAGCTTCAGCATTGGGACAACTGCAAGAGCCCCAGCTCTATTAGGTGGTGTCACTTGGGACACTCAATTTATCATTCTGAATCTCACTTTATTTTTAGAAATTGAATAATATCTCCCTTCTAGGGAACCTATGACAGTTAGAGGAGATAATTAAAATAAAGGGTTTTACACCAAGAGTTACATCACAGCTATTTCCCCTGAGCTTGATAGCCTTGGATAGAATCAGGCTGCTTGACTAATTGCAAACCACCTGATGGTGTGTGGTAAGAGTTTAACCACAGGCTCTCCAGGGGAAACAATCTTGGGTTGTAGCCTTTGATGACTTCCAGTGTTAAGTCCTTCCAGCCCACCCCTGAAAGCTATTTCTCTTATTTGGCCAAACATTATGCAGGTCCACCAGAAGAGAGACAGGAGTCATCAGGAAAGTTGTTGTAGGTCTTGCTCTCTCTTATGTACAAATGTGTGTGCATGCACAAACACATAGCCATATACTCACTTCCTCACAGCAAAGAGCATTATATCTACTAAATACCAGAAAAGAAGGCCAATCTTGGCCTTAACTTCTGTATCTGGGAAAATAGCCCTAGAGTTCCACTATAAGAAATTATGGGATAGCACTTTAGAAATTTTAATGTAAATGTCTGACCTTTATTCCTTGATTGACACAGGTCATTACAAATCCCTGGTATCTACTTTTCTACTTCATTTTTGCTAGAAGCCAAGGCCAGATGGTCCCCAATTTTATCCTTTAGGTAACAGTGCTTTAAGAAGAAACAAAACTTAACTCAATTACTCCAAACTCAGTCGTTCGTGATGAGAGGCAAAATCATGACACCTGCTCACATCAGCCAGCGAGGATTAGGGCAGGTGCAGTGCAGATGTATTTTTAAAGAACAACTGCTGTATATTTTTTTTTCTAAGGAGTCTGCTTTCCTTTATTTAGAGGTACTTTTTCCCCTTTATCCTAAACATTTTCATAAAATGTTGATTGAAGGGTTTTTCTCTTAGTTATTACTATTTTGCTCACAGGTGACCTGCGGCTATCTAATTTTAAAATGAGGACACATACTAGTTTATGGAGACTATTAACACCAGAAATTCAAGCCAGTGATACCAGCTTTCATTCATATCAGTAAAGCATATCTTTTCCAAGTTTGGTCACTTTGATTAATAATAATAATGGTGTATACATTTTTCTATTTCTGCTATAAAAGATCATCACAAACGTAGTGTGTTAAAATAACACAAATGTGGGACTAGCAGATGGTGTAATGGTTACACCACTGAACTCCCATGTGGGCAACTGCGGTTTGAGTTCCAGATCTGTAGTGGTGTGGCCATCCCTCCCGGGGGTGATTTCTGACTTTCTGTCTCTCTATTTCTCTGGCAAGCGCACATACCCTATAGCAATAATCTGTCTTTCAAAAAAAAAAAAAAAATGGGACCAGCAGTTGGCGTAATGGGGCGAGCTAGTGGCATGGAGATTAAAGCAGCTAAATCCCACATGACTAACTTCATGGTTCAAGCCCCAGAACCAGTGGGTTGAGAAAAATATCAGGTGTGTGTGCATGCATGCCAAAAATCCCAAGAGGAGAATGGAGGAGAAGGGATTGCCATACCCCCTGGAGGGATGATATTTCACCTCCCCCTCCCCCATCTCTCTCAGGTGAGCACACCCCTTGCAGTAAGAGAACAAAACCAAACAAATGAATGCAGGGTGTTTGACTGTACACATATGGAGAATCCAGGCTATACTCTCCATCTCAAGGTCCTTAACCTGAACCATTTCTACAAAGTTTCCTTTGCCATAAAAGTAACATTCACAGGTTCCAGGAATTAAGGTATGGGCATCTTTGGGGGATCACTTTTTTTTTTTTTTTTGAGAGATTTTCACTGTAGGGCACGTGCGCGCGCCAGACAGACAGAGAGAGACATAGAGACAGAAAGTGAGAAATCACCCCCCAGGGGGGATGGTCACGCCGCAATCCCCTCTCCTCTATTCTCCTCTCGCGATCTTGGGCACACACGCACACGCGCCCAGTGTGAGTTTTAAGCCACCAGGTCCGGGACACGAACTGCGGTCAACTACATGGGAGTCCAGCGACATAGCCATTACGCTAACTGCTGGTTCCCAGGGGGATCACTTTTTGACCCAACACAAATGACTACCATTTATTATGTGGTGTTTTTTTTTGTTTGTTTGTTTTGTGTGCATTACTTTGTCCTCTCAACACTATTATGTAGGGATTCTCATATGCGTTTTTCAGATGAGGAAACTGTGGCTCAGAGACCTGACCTTGACAAAGGTGACCTAGTCAGGAAAAAAAGAGGTGGGGGGACTATGGTGTCAAGGCACTCGTTTCAGGAAATGTCAACACTGAGGCTTGAACTGAAGTCATCTAACTCCTAAGACTATGTTCTAATTCATCTGTTTCTGTCCTCTCACCTGTCAAGGATTCATAAACGGATTCCTTGGTTTAATAGAATGTCTATGCCGACAGTCAGGTTGTTCTATGGTGGTGGTGGTAGTGCTGGTGAGTTATTCTCAGAAATATATGGGATCATCTGGTATTGGTGCTGGATGGCATGTTCTGTCAGCAGTAACCCTGCCAAGAGCATGTCTAGACTTTAGCTAGGCTGATTGCACCAAGCTTTGTCTACCACAATCACACAGAGAATAAAAGAAAAAAGCATCAAAATTAAATCAGTGAAAATTAAATGAATCCTCTCCAACACAGCTATGTTGGAACTCAAAGCTGTCTTTCAAAACAATAAAAATGGGGGAAATAGAGTAGATTCCATTTTAATCTCACCAGACTTATTGTCATCTTGGGGAGAGAGGGAAAGCTCACAAAGACCATGCTCAGAAAGCCACTCTCTGAAAAATAACTTAAAAGTTCCCTTAAAAATCTAGGTTAACTCAGTTTCCATGGGAATGGTCCCTAATGCCAAAATTCTACAGCTGACAGCAAAAAGTGACAATGACAGAGAGACCAAAGAGAGAGTAGCTATAGAGATTTCTTGTTAGCACATCCTATCCTAATTGTTTCTTTACATTTCAGACATCACTCCCTATTATGTTTTAAGAACAAAAACTAACTTACTCCATTTGTATCCACATCATTTATACAATGTCAAACAGGAAGTAAATGTTGGTAGAATGCAATTAAATACTATTGAATACATAACCCTGATATGATGGTTCTCAGGTGCAATCTGCAAATTGATAACCAAAGAATTACCTTAGGAGACCTGGGAAATTTTGATACCCTTTATTTATCACAGGGTGTCAAGTGTAAGATCTGTGATGGGGCTCAGACACCTGCATTTCTTTAAAACCATGAAAGGACTTCTGATATCACTCAAGTTTCAAAACAACTGCCCACTTAATTATATATTTATAAGCCGCATGCTAGACTCACATTTGTCAAAAGCCAAGCTTGAGTTAATATCCCATTTGAAAATGCATAAGAAAAACCTTCATTTTATTTTCATTTGTTATGGGCTTACTATGTGACCAAAACAGATCTGGAATAATGAGCCCTATCCTTCCAAAATAGAAAATTGTATTAGAAAGCAAAGGATATCTTTAAGAGTCAAGTCTGTCTAGAATAGTCTGAGGGACTAATGAGGAAGTGAGGAGACTTCTGACAATACCTTATGTTAAAGGAGAAATTTGAGGGGCACTGATTTCCTCCAAGGACAACAGGAAATGATGGCAGACAAAAAGATTGGTATTCAGTACGACTGAGGAATGACTCTCCACCAAACACTGGTTGGTGCTTTGCATATTAGGTGGCAGTGCTGGTGTCAAGGACACTGAGCCATGAGCAGCAGCATGAGTGCCATTCACATGGTTTGGCTGTTGTACTTTCAGCAGAAGCAAGAACATGGTTCTAGCATTTAGCATGTGACAGGAATGTGAGCACAAAGCCAGAGCAGAAAATGAGAGAAATGGGAGAGGAAAAAAACATTTGGTGGCTAAGAGAAGTAGTTCATACAACTTATAAGAGACACACCTAATCCTGCTTAACACCTAGAAGCAGGAAATGAGTGCCTTGACATTATATTCCTCCACCCCCATTTTTTTTTTCTTAATAGTGAATAAAGTGCATGTGCTCACCAGGGAAACAGAGAAAGAAAGAGAAAGAGAGAAATGATCCCTCAGGGACAATGGCTATGCCACAATCCCTTCCCCTCCATTCTTTTTCAGGATTTTGGCATGCATGTACATGTGCCTGACATGATTTTCAGAGCTGCTGAGTCCAGGACTTGAACCACACAGTTAGCCATTTGGGATCCAGCTGCTTTAACCTCCATGCCACCTCCTAGCCCTACAGTCCCCTTTTTACTCATGGGATAGTGTAACTTAACCAAGGAAAAATGTGTTATGAGGACCAGCAGGTGGTGTGGTGGTTAAGATGCTGGATCCCACATGGCTGACTCTACAGTTTGAGTATACATACAAACACACAAATATATATATATATACACACACACATATATATGAGGGATAGGAGGGGATAGGAGGGGATGGGAGGGGATGAGAAGCAGATGCTCTTTTCCAAATCTGTCCCTCATGCTGGGATGTACTATTCTCTGGCAAAGTGGTCACATACTCATGAAAACACTTAAAATATTTGTGAGTACATAAGTCCATATTCAAGTAAATGAGACATTTTATGCTCAGTTTAAGAAATTTATTGTTTTGGTGATTGATGTAGGAATTAGTAAACAATGCAACTTACATTTATTATATTTCTAATATGAAAGTCATTATCTTCCTACCATTAAAAAAAAAATCACTAGAGTTCTGCCTAGGTTTAATATGACCTACCCCTCCTCTGAATCCTTTTGCCAGAATTTAAGAAAGAAAAGAGAGAAAATTCAATAATTATTCTGCAAATTAGAGAAGCCAGCTAGGACAGGGTACTTAAATTGAATATTTTCCATTGCAATAATGTGGAAATAAGAGATTTAATGAGAACAGTATAATGAGGTGAGGTAGCAATTTCACCCTTGAGCCAAAGTCACATTTTTCTCTCCACAGGGTGGATTAAAGAGGTGGACTAAGCGAAAAACTCACCAGGTCAATTCACTGCTTTTGCAGATGTAAGCGGCATGCAGCTGGCTTCAACTGCTATGATTTGCTCACCCATATGTGACATTATGTGAAGTAAAGAACTGAAACTAGGGAGTGGGAAATGCATTTTTTAGCATTTTAATAAAAAGATCCTCCAAGATGCTCAACATTGTCTTTGGATGAATTTTTCTAGAAACTAATGAGCACGTCTTTATCTTGCAGTTTGATAGCATTTATTGTCTACTTCATGTGATGTTATGAGGTTCTTACACTGCCCTCTGCTGTTTTCTGAGCTGCACAACCAGAGTGTTCACCAGGAAGCTCATTAAGTTCAGATTAAATATATTTTTTTTACTATGTGTTAAACATCAGGGATACAAGAGCAATTTAAAAACTCAAGTATAATGAACAAAGTATAGGTTTAAGAGTTAGGCAAAATGAGTCCTGATCACAGCCCCAACTCATGCTAGCTGTGAAACTGTGGAGAATTTATTTAAATGCTCTCAGTCTCAGGACTCAGTCTCCCTATGTACAAATAGGAATAGTAATATTTATTTGCATCATGTTATAAGGATAAGCCATACATGCTAAGCACTAGAGTGAGTAGATACCATAACAGGAAGTGATTATAACAGCGATTAGTCATGCACTCAATACTAGGATAAGACAAGTGGGGAATCTAACAGTTAAGTAGAGCAGGAGAAACTGATTCGATGACTACTGTCAAAACCTAGGTAGTAAAGCTAGGACTTAAATGATAATATCAGCTATGAAAATGAAACTGATGGGACTAGCAGTTAGCATAATGGCTATGTCGCTGGACTCTCATGTAGTCGATGGAGGTTCAAGTCCCAGACCCGGTGACTTAAACTCTTGCCGGGCGCGTGTGCCCGAGAGGAGAATGGAGGAAAAGGGATTTGGCATGTCTATCCCCCTGGGGAGTGATTTCTCGCTTTCTGTCTCTCTGTCTTTCTGGCAAGTGCATGCGCCCTATAGCAAAAACCTCTCAAAAAAAAGAAAAGAAAGAAAATGAAACTGCTTTTAAAAATCCAAACTGAGATCCCGAAAGGAGAATGGAGGAGAAGAGATTGTGGTGTGACCATCCCCCCTGGGGGGTGATTTCTTGCTTTCTGTCTGTCTCTCTCTGTCTGGCGAGTGCATGTGCCCTATAGTGAAAACCCCTTAAAAAAATAAATAAATAAATAAAATCCAAACTGGTAACCAAGTGGAGACTACTCATAAGTGAGGACAGACAGAAAAGACAGCAGCTAAGAGGCTAATGCTGCAGTTGGGGACAAAATGTGAGGAGGGCATGAATAGAGGGCAGAAGTACTAACAGGAAGGGACACTAAGTCACAACAGTTGTGTTGAAATTTGAACATGAATAATTTGGCAATAAGTTGAATGCAGGCTATGAAGGAAAGACAACTGAATTCTGAATGTATTGGAGCAATGCTGGAGCCATATTCAGGGACTGAATAGGAACTAGGATTAGGAAAGAAAGGAGATAGTGTGAGAGGAGGGAAAAATATCAACATTTATCTGGCACATACTAAAGGAAATATGGTTTCTTTATTCCTCTCAACAATCCTGCAATGTACACTTTATTATTCTCAGACTTCAGATGAAAAAAACTGAGGCCCAGGGACCAGCAGTTAGCATAATGGCTGTGCAGTTGGACTCCCACGTGGTCAACCGTGGTTTGCGTCCTGGACCCGGTGGCTTAAAACTCATGCCAGGCGCGTGTGCTTGCGTGCCCAGGATCCCGGGAGGAGAACAGAGGGGAGGGGATTGCAGTGTGGCTGTTCCCCCCGGGGGGGGGTGATTTCTCGCTTTCTATCTCTCTGTCTCTCTCTGGCGAGTGCACGTGCCCTATAGCAAAAAACCTCTCCAAAGAAACCAAAAAAAACAAAAAAACTGAGACCCAGAAAAATGTCTTGTTAATAGTATCCAGCAGAGAATAAAGAAGCTGGAATTCAAACAGTTTTATCTATGTTCCAATTTCCTTCCCTTTTTTCGATTCCACTGCAACATCATGGGAAACAAAGCAGTAAATAAAGATGTCCCAGTTCCACATACGAGGTCATCAGCATTTGTGGTACTTCTATAGATGGTGTTGTTCTCTTAAGTGTGGGAGATAAGAGGATGATACCTACCTGCCATGTTTCTACACAATTCCACCATGAGTATTCTCAGGAAGTTTGCTGTTGCTGGGTGTTTGTCTTCCCTAGAATTCGAAATGAGCCATGTATGTGAAAATTGATTTTTATATGCCTATTTGCTCTGTTGGGATTTATCCTTGTCTTGTAATTGTGCCATGTATTTAATTCCCTAGAAATGCTGATGGGAAGACTGAAGCTCAATGACAATGCAGGAAATCTGCCAGGTATAACTGCTTATCTCCTACCAGATGATCAGGTTTGGCCACCACTGAAAAGCACCATTTCCTTCTCTCTTGCACCTGAGTCTTGATTCTAAAGTCATTCTGCCCAGTCCTCACAAGCATTCCAGAATCCAGGGTGTCTTCCAAAAAAATAATTTTCTAATTCAAGAGACAATGGGAGAACAATAACAAAGTAAAGGTGTGCAGGAGCCAAAAAAACTCCAGTGAGAAGAGACACAAACCCAAACTAGCCTCCCACAGACCCTAAAGCCCTAGTCTCCTAACTGTCCTGTTTTCATAATCCCTTCTTTCAAACTTTTTTTTCTTTTTTTAAATCAAGTCTCAACTATCAGATCAATACTGTGGTACTTTGGATTTGCTGAGGAGAAGATGCCAGGGCAGAATTAGAAAAATGAAAGACTGATAGAGAACCAAGCAAGAAGAGATAAGAGAGCTTCCATGATATTAATCTGATGGCTGTGGGAGATAATTACTTCATGAAACCAAAAATGCTAATCATAAAAGATACTGACAAATTGGACTTTATTATAACTTCTGATCATCAAAATTAACAGCAGGAAAAAAAGGGAAAAGAATGACCAGAGATTGATAAAGATATTTTTCATAAGTATATCTGTTAAGGAACACTTATCCAGAATATATATACACTCTGGAAAAAATCAATAAGGAACAGAACATTTAAATTTATTTCATTAAAAAATAAAATTTATAACAAATAGTCCAGAAAGAGACTTAAACAAATATGTTGGGTAGTCAGAAAAGTCATGACATGTTTTTAACACATTATGACTTTTCCAAGGACCCAATAGTGAAATGACATATAACAAAACAGCAAAGTCAATTCAATGAAGATAGTATAATATTTTCAATTAATGGTGCTGGAACAACTAGATATCTGTATGCAAAAAGATTAATCTAGTTATATTTTCTTCCCTTTCCAGAAATTAACTTAAAATGTGTCGTTACCTAAATGTAAATGCAAAACTTTAAAAATACAAAACTCTTAGAATATAACACAGGAAAAAAATTAGATGACTTTGGGTTTGGTGATGACCTTTTAGATATAACACCAGTGGCACAATCCATGAAAGAAAGTGTAGATAAAAACTTCATTAATATTAAAAACTTCTGCTCTGAAAAGGACACTGTCAGGACACTAAGAATACAAGCCAAAGACTGGAAGAAAACATTTGCAAAAAATATAATCAATGAAAGATTATTATCCAAAATATGCAAAGAACTCTTAAAATTCAATAATAATATTTTTTAAAAAAGCAATTAAAACATGGCAGAAGATCTCAACAGTTACCACACCAAAGGAGATACACATAGGAACTAAGTATATGAAAAAATGCACAATGCATCATATAGATTAGGGAATCGCAAATTAAGACAACATTTAGATATACTACATGCTTGTTAGAATGACTAAAATTCAAAACGTGGACACCAACAGGTAGAATGTGAGGCAACAGAAACTCATTTGTTGTAGAAATGCACAATTGCATAACTACTATAAAAGAGCCATCATTTGTACAAAACTAAACATATTCTTACTATATGATTCACAATTGTGTTCTTTGGTATTTACCAAAAATGAAAATGTATGTTGACAGAAAATCCTGCATATAGATGTTTATAGCAGCTTTATTCATAATCTTCAAAAATTGGGAGCAAAAAAGATATCCTTCAATAGAGAATGGATAACAAAACTGTGGTACATCCATACAATGGAGTAATACTTGGCATTTTTAAAAAGTGAGCTATTGGGACCAGCAGATGGCGTAATGGTTATGCTGCTGGACTCCCATGTTAGTTGACTGAGGTTCAAGTCCCAGACCTGGTGGTTTGAAACTCATGCCTGGTACGTGTGTGTGCATGCCCAAAATTCTGAGAGGAGAATGGAAGAGAAGGAACTGTGGCATGGCTGTCCCCCCAGAAAGTGATTTCTTACTTTCTGTCTCTCCATCTTTCTGGTGAGTATACATGCCCTATAGCCAAAATCTAAAAAATAAATAAATAAATAAAATAAAAAGAGCTATCTTAACTACAAAAAGGCAGAAAGGGGCCTTAAATGCATATTATTAAGTATTAATAGAAGCCAATCTGAAATATATACTTTAAGTAAGATAAAATAAAAGATTTCAACCAAACGATATCCTGGAAAACTCAAAACTGTAAAAGAGTAAAAGAGTAAAAAGAGTAAAAAGATCGGTGATTTCTAGGTGTTAAAGATATGGAGGGATAAACAGGTAGAGCACAGGGGATTTTTATGGTGATTAAATTATTCTTGATTCTGTAATGGTGAATGTTTGTAGCTATACATTTTTCAAACCCATACAATATATAACACCAAAATCAAACTCTAATGTGAACTTTGGGTTTAAGTGATAGCAATGACTTATCAATTTCAACAAATGTACCACTTAGGTGCAGGATATTGTGGGGTGGCTGTGTGTATGGGAGGAGCAAGCATAAGAGAAGTCTCTGTACTATAAAGATAATTTTGCTAAGAACCCGAAATTGTTCTAAAAATAGCTATAGAACAAAAATCCCATTTAAACATGAACAAAAATTCAGACAGTGTTTTCAGGGAGGAACAAGGATATGTAAAGGGTCAATAAGCACATGAAAAGGTGTTCTATGTTTCACTACTAAATGCCACCAGAATGGCAAAAATGAAAGACAGGAATGTTTCAGAGAAGAAATGAAGCAACTGGAACTCTCATACTCTGTTTATGGGAATGCAAATTGATTCAACCAATTTGATAAACTACTTAGCATCATTTTATAAATATGAGACTATTTGATTATAGATTTTTGTTTTTTTGGTTATATATCCAACACAAAGATTTACATATATTCATTAAAAACATGCAGCACTATTTATTTGTAATAGTCAAAGGTAGAGCAAAATCACATGCCCATCACCAATAGAATGGTTAAATCAGGGTATGTTCATTCAAAGCAATTTAATGCAAATAAGTAAATCATTACTACATATTTGCCATGGGTAAAATCCAAAAAGGTCCTAGGCAAAACTACAGTATATTTTGTATGATTTCATGTATATAAATTTAAAAAGCAGATAACCCATGGTGAGAGAAATTAGGATATGCGTTATCTAAAAGGAAAAAAATTAGTGGCCAAGAGAGGGATACTGGAAATATTCCACTCCTGAATATGGGTGCCCTTTACATGTTTGTGTTCATTTTGTGGAAAATCACTGAGCTATAATCAGTTAGGCATCACATAATGCATTCTGAAAAATATTCTGTAAATATTTTTACATTAGCTGATTTCAGTATTGTATGCTAACACAAACCTGGGAAGTATGGCCTACTGAAAACCAGGCTTTATGATGGAGCCTATTATAATCTCAAGGGCCCACCATTGTATATGCAATCTGTTGCTGACCGAAAAGTCCTGTGTTGTATGACTATTCTTACAGTTTTTCTATTTTTCTGGATGCATACTCCCTATGAAATTATACTAAAAATGTGCAATATTTTTCATGGACTAATTTATGCTTTCTATTGGAAGGCACTAACAAAGAATTAAGACGTATGTGGGGTGTGGGTGTGTGTGTGTGTGTGTGTCACGAACATGTGGATCAAGTTCAAAATCCTACCACACAGCACATCTTTGGGATTTGTTTCTTACATACAGTCTTTTTTTTTTTTCTTTTTTTTTCCACATGAAACCTCACATTTTACCTAAGCTGAGCCAGCCTACTCCTGCTCACTGCTTTATGGGAGCTGGTGGCAGACAGTGGGGAGAGGCTGCTGACAATGGACCACATTCTGCATTTGGAATGTAGACAGTTCACAGCTTGTCCTGGAGGCAGTTAGAATACACAATGACATGCTTTGACAAACAGACTAACAACAAACTCGAATCACGTTTGGACCCTCAGGTGAAATCAACTAAATATAAAAACAATTTTCTCAAAATTGTTTGCTTTCATTTTTACATATTCCACATAAACCCAGTGTTTGGATGCAGAATAAAGTTTGCAACAAATGGGATAGTTTATACATAAAATATGGCTATAAAAAACAGCTTAACATTTTGTGTGATACAATAAATCTGAATCGTCTAAAAAATTCAATTGCTTAAAATACAGGATTGAACAATTACATTGTGAATAAAAAAAAAAACAACGTGGTCTTCATTTGGTCTGAACAAAAAGCACAAACATACAGACTGTAATAGTTATTCATATACAAACACCAGACTGAGAAAATCTCTCATGATAATGAGGCTGTCACTTTCAATACCCTCTTCCCCTCCCAGTCCCGTTTCAAATTTTGAGTTGATCTCCATTTAAGAACTCTTTTGGGCAGAAGATAGGAGCAATGAACAGCAAAGCCAAAGGCCATGATCTGACTACAAATGTGTGTGGACCCTGGAATCGCTTTCTCTCTCATTTGGCAAAATTACATGAAAAAAAACTAATTAATTATAAAACTAGGCGTGACTAGCTGCATCACAAACATAAGGCCTATTTCAGTCTTTGCTTTCAGGCCGTTTTATACACCCCTGTATGAGAGTTATTCTGAGCAATCTGCATGATGACTCATGGCAGATGATGTTCTTATGTCTGACATTCTGGGCATATACAGATTTTTTTTTTTTTTAAGAACTGTAAAAGCATTTGGAAAGAAGTACAGTAAACAGACCCAAAGAAATACTTTCTTTTTAATGATGCATTCGAAAAATATATATTGTGGTCCCCAAAAGTACTAACTTTAAAGGACTAAATAATATCATGGCCAATCTAAATCCTATTAATCTTAAAAAGTCTGCTGTTTAGCCAGACATCTATACCATAGATAATATTAAGGCAAACAATATTATATCATTTCAGGACAAGCATAGACATAAGTTAATTTATTGCTAAAATTATAATGAATAGAATTTTCTGACTTTTTGGGGGGTTTGCTATAGGATGTGTGCACTCACCAGAGAGAGAAAGACAGTGAGAGGGAAAGTGAGAAATCACTGCTCCCTCCTGGGGGAGGGGAGAAATGGCCACACTGCAATCCTTTCTCCTCCATTTTTGTGGGATTTGGGGCACACACACACACACACACACACACACACACACACACTGCTCTGCATGATTTTTAGGGACCAGGTCCAAGTCTAGAACCATGATCAGCCATGTGAGAGTCCAGTGCCTTGACTACCATGCCACCTGCTAGCCCAGAATTTTCTGACTTTTAACATGTAATGTAAAAATATATATATATTTTCAAAGTATTGGGTCATCGGAAAAGGCATGACGTGTCTTTCTATGCACAAATGCATCATGACTTTTCTGATGACCCAATATTAGCTTAATTGAGTTGCTTTTTTTGAGGGGACAGTCACATCCTTTTTGAAATTGGTAAAATGCACTCTGCATATCATCTTCATCGATATACCTACAAGAAACAAGGTGCCCAGGAACACAGCCAATCAGTAGGGCTGTGTTGCATAGACAGCCCATCTTGCACTCTAGAAAACATAGCAGAATACAAGTGAACTATTGCAGTGTTGTAATAGAGATGCCCTTGAAAATAATCCAATATTATTTTTAGTAAAACCAGCATAACTTCTTGAATATAGTAATAACAACAAGGAATAAATATCTGAAATGTACTTATTAAACAACAGCACTGTACCATCACTGCTGTGATGTGTTTAGTAACTATAAACTATGGCCTTTTCCCAGGAGAACCAAGTTAGTGGAGATAAGCTTTCCTACAGGATACAGAAGCTTACTAGAGTGAGCAGAGGACTAATTTGTAGAGAGCAGACTGAACTCACATTTAGGCTCAGAGCTATACTGACCAAGTAACTATAAATGGTCAGTTAATTTCTTTGAGGGTATTTTCTAATGTTTAAATCTGAGACAATAACATTTACCACCTAAGTGGTAGGAAATTTAGATGAAGTAACATGTGTTAACTGATCAACCCAGTGACTGGAGCATAGTGAGTAATCAAAAAAGTAATTGCTGGCCTTGTGACAGCAAAAGATCGGTCAGAAGAGAGCAATTAATGATAGCTTGCCACAAAAATGGAAGTCATAGTACTACCGACAATTAAAATGGTTGGTTTTATGGTCTTTGCTTTTCCAGACTCTTATAGCCGAGTAAGAACAAGATAGAGCAGAAGAAGAGTGAATCAAGAGCAAGCACTCAGCTGGAAACTCACATCAGTCTGTGCCCAGTGGGAAACTCTGAAACAGTAAGAGCTCCACAGTTTTGGTCTCACTTACTGTCAGAGCGTGTTCTTTGCTCCCCATTAGGCAGTCAGTCATTGGTGACAGTACATGGACATAAAGGAGGTGGGTCAGGGATAGGACTTTTCTACCTTGTGGAAGAGAATTCTTCTGAAAAAAAGGCAGCACCCAAAGCAGCTGGAATACTACACTAGCTAGTAAACGGGATACAAGCAAGCCACCACTGATAATGTCCCCAATAACTACCGTCCTTCCTCAGCTGCGTCTACAAGTATTGGAATAGATCACTATCATGCTAAGAGTATATGGCCTAGCTATGTGACTATTTTCCAAATTACCCTTTCCTCATTTGCTATTTCTCTTTCTTTCTCTCATTTCATCCCTAATCTAGTTCACTCTTTAATTCCTATTCTGACATGTTTTGTCCCATAATATTTTATATTTCAAGATATTCGATGTCCAATTGGTCATTTTCATGTATCGGTCCTGACATATCAACTGCAAAGGGTTTCATCATCCTTGATTATAACTGTTAGATGTTCTGTCTTTAAAGTGTGACACACTGCAAAGTGTATTGGGTAAGGTTGAGGGTAGAGAAAGATGACTTGAGTTTGAATCTTATCTACTATTCATTAGTCCAATGAACTGAGGCAAGTGATTTAATCTCTCTGGATCTATGTTTCTTCATCTGCAAGACTGAAGTAACAATGTCACCTACCCCTTAGGATTCCAAGACAATTCAAAAAATTAATACACAGAGAACATTACCTAACACTGGGTAAGCACTAGATAAATAGTCATTGTTCATAGTCATGAAGTGCAGAGGCTGTCTTTCCAACCTCAAACTCTTAATTATGTTGCTAGTTCTCCAGTTCCATATCTCTTAATTGCTATTGACTGCCCACATCTGTGCAATTTTTTAATATCCATAAGATCCAATTCTTCCAAAATGTCAAGATGTTCCACCAATTCCTTCTGCCTACAACAATTTTTTTAAAAGATGGCTTATGAATACTCTATGTGATTAAATTATACCATAAAAGACATTTCATTTTGAGGTAGGCAATGAATGACTTTCAGAGTAAATATTTTCTTTCTTTTTAGAGAGAAAGTTTTGGTATAGGGTGATTGAGTTTGCCAGAGAGATAGAGAAAAAGAGACAGAAAGGGAGAAACACTCTCCCCCACCCCCCATGCAGTGGGAATAGCCATGCTGTAATCCCTTCTCCTCCATTCTCCACTTGGGATGTTGGGTATGCACTCACACACACCCAGTGTGAGTTTTAAGCCAGATCTAGGACTTGAATCATAGTCAACTACATGGGAGTCCAGCAGTGTAACCATTATGCCATCTGCTGGTCCCCAGAACAAATATTTTCTAGAAGACTCCGCCTTCTCACAGGGAAGCCCTTTCTTCCTTCTCTTCTTTCCTTTCTTTCTTCCTTCCTTCCTTCCTTTCTCTCTTCCTGTTTTTTGTTTGTTTGTTTTGTTTTTGTTTTTCAGAGAGATTTTTGCTATAGGATGCATGTACTTGCCAGAGAGACAGAAAGTGAGAAATCACCTCCCAGAAAGGATAGCCAAATTACAATCCCTTCTTCTCCATTCTCTTCTTGGGATTTTGGGCATGTATGGACACACCCCACTGTGAGTTTCAAGCCCCCAGGTCCAAGACTCAAACTGCAGTCAGCTATGTGGAAGTCCAGTGCCTTTACTACACCATGAGCTGGCCACAGAAAATTCTTTCATTTTATTGTATGTTTGTTTTTCTGTTTCATAGCTAATGTCTTCCAAACTCCAATGGCTAAGACTTCTGAAGACAAAATTTCCTCTTTTAAAAAAGAATATGTACCATTGTTTGGCCACTATGGTACTCGTTGAATTATAAAAATTATTGCAAAAGGCATTATTCCCATTATCTTTGTAGCTATCATTTTTTAAAAAGATTTATTTAGTTTTATTTGTTATTATTTTTAAGTTTGCTATAGGGAACATGTGCTTACCAGGGACAGAGAGAGTGAGAAAATGAGAAAACAACCCACTAGATACGGGACTTGAACCACAGTCAGCCATGTGGGAATCCAGCACTCTAATCATCATACCACCTGCTAGTCCCAACTACTATAACTTTGGATGTTCTAATAAGCATGTGGCATGAGCTTGGGGCTTGGGTCCATCTGGACAACTAGCACTCAGGAAGATGAACTGAACACAAACAATAGAAAAACAAGGGCAGGTTGGCTCCATCTACTTGTGTCTGCATTTATAACTGACTTTTAAAGACTTTGGAAGGCAAAGGCCCTGATTTGCTTCTGTATTCCAAATCTTGGTCAAGTTTCTCATTTGATCAACTCTAACTCAGAATTATATAGAAAAGGCATTCTAGAAAACATAATTGCCAATTTAAGTAGCACAACTGAGACTACTTTAGAAGTTTCCCAACTCCTCATGTTCATGTTTACTTGATATTCCTCACAGTGCTATCCTGGACACTTCATAGCCATTGACCTACTCACATTAAAAAAAAATAAAAAATAAAAATAAAAAAAGACTGCATAAGTGCCTGCTATTCCTATGAAGGGCACCATGTCTTACCCCACCTTGCCCATTACCTGGCACATGGTAGGAGTTCAATATATATTCATTTGCAATGGAATGAACAAAGAGGGAAAAATAAATATCAGGTTTGGTAGAGGAGAATTTTTTGAATGATTATATATCATGAAGAAAATGCCAGGATTTTAAAAGTAGCTAAAATCAATAACAGAATCCAGGTCATTTCAGTTATTACACAAAGATAAGAATAGAGGCTAAGGAGGGATGACTTATTTGTACCTGATAAACACATTTACAGAGAAAAGTGAATAAAGAAAGCCATAAAAAGCAATGGTGTTGCAAAGGACTTAACTGGAAAGAGAATGCCCATGGAATAGCACTGGGACTTGCCAGACAGCCTGCCATACATTAAAGTTATGTACACACATGTTCAAAGCCAGCAGCATAGCACATATCTCCCCTCTGGCCTTTGCTTCTTTCCTTATATTTTTTTCTCTCTGGTTTTCCTGTTTTCCTTCTGATAGGAACCACTTGGTTTCATTGGGATTACCCAATCTAGCATCATTTCCACATCTCAAAATCCTTATCTTAATCATATCAGCAAAATCCTTGTGCCATCTAAAATAATATACTCATAGGTCCCATGAATGAGGACATGGACATCTTTGGGGACATTATTCAGTCTATTGCATCCCATTTCTTCCCTTTCTTCTAGTCTCTCCATCATTCCCTGGCCTTGGTTTTCCTTACTGGCTCCTCTTACAGGAACACATCTCTACTTCCTTTTACTATGTGTGGCCAGAATAAATGACAGTCACAAAGTGTAGATGATAGCAAAATGGGCAGATTACTTCAATCACATTATAAGGTAGAGAAAATAACCTTTTGAACACACAAGTTGGATGGATGGTCTGTTGCTAAGTTATCCCTGGAAGTATGTTTTGGTGATGATCCACCACACTGAGAATGGCATACCTCTGATATTATTGAAGTTAAATTCTATTTACTCTTATCACCACCCAATTTTATTCAATTAATAGTTTTCTTTCATACTTTGCCTCTCATTTTTTTCAATACTTATATTCTCAGCCAATTGTGCAGAGGAAAGAATATACTGTAATCAAGATTCTATTGAGTTGTGGAAAAATTTATGACACATTTTTGCATAGAGAAACATAGGAAAAATAGTCATGAATTTTCTGACAACCTAACAAATAACTGGTGTCCCATTCTAACCTGACATTCACTGTGTGGCTTTGAGAAAATCATTTAGTTTCTTTGAGCCTCAATTTCCTCATCTGATTAAAGAGTATATATGCTTATATCATAGATGTTCTGTCAAAATGAAGTAGTGTCAATTATATTACATCTGAAGACCATCATATTCTAAGAAGATATGAAATAAGAATATTGTATGTGAAGTTTTCTGACAAGGCTGTTGCAAGGGTTAATTTAAATGATGTATGCAAATCATGAAGAAAAATGCTGCCACCACTAACAGATAACGACATATAAGTATTGAGTGAATTCAATACACCAAGTACTGTGCAAAGCTCATTAGAAGCAAGCAAGCAATTTTTACAACAATCTTACAAGGTGGATATTATAAAATCATGCCTATGTTCTGATGAAGAATCTCTTTAACTTTATATTATTTTGCTCTCCAAGATAAGCACTCAAACAAATCACATCAAAGCCATAATATAATAAGGTGACACAAATGTATATTAAGCCTTAAGTATTAGCATAATCAAGGACATCAGTAATTAGACTTATTAGGCAAGGTCTCCTAAGAAGTGCCAGAATAAATAGCCGATGTGGAGAATATATCCCAGTGGTAGCAGAATTCTATGAGCCTAACAGAGTGAGCATATTGGTCATCACCAGGCCTGAGTGGGAAGATGAGACTAATAGAAGTAGGAAGGAAATCCTGCCATTTTTAAGTGGGCTGTCATTTCCAAAATTTTCATAAACCTACCTGTGAGGGACATCATGAGTTAAAGAGTTTACAGTCAGAACTGTTTGGGAAATAGTAAATGTAATATTATTTTCTTGTAGATTTACATTATATTTCATTATAATCAATATTTTAGCAAAGTTAGCAATAAAGAAAACTATTTAGAAGTGACCAGCAGATGGTCTAATAGGTTGCTGGACTCTCACATAGGTGACTGTGGTTTGAGTTCCAGACCCAGCAGCTTAAAACTCACACTGGGTGCATGTGCATGCGTGCCCAAGATCCTGAAAGGAGAACGAAGGAGAAGGGATCTCAGGCATGCATGGTCATACCT
>NW_006159609.1:1073007-1078213 GCF_000334495.1 Tupaia belangeri chinensis
GGGGGTGTCTGGCATGTCGGGCGCGCCCCCGGGGGGGGGGGGGGGGGGCGGGAGGTGATTTCTTGCTTTCTGTCTCTCTTTCTCTACATTTCTGGTGAGCACACATCCTCCCATAGTAAAAAAATCTCTCTAAAAAAATCAATTTAAAATTTTTCCCAATTAATTGGATGATGAGACCTCTTTCTTTTAGGATTGCCTACTTCAGGGTATTCATGAGAACTAAACACTGAAAGGAGTCATTAATTCTTACTATAAAGGATCTTTAAAGGAGGAAAAAATGGAAAAGGGATTGCATTATGACCATTCTCCATGTGAGATGCTCTCTCACTTTCTCCTCCTCCTCCTCCTCCTCCTTCTTCTTCTCTCTCTCTCTCTCTCTCTCTCTCTCTGCAACCAACATGCAACACACTCTGGCAAAAAAAAAAAGTTAAAGAAAAATGACATGATCTGAGAGAGACTGTGCAGTGCAGAGAGGGAGTGAGACAGTTCTAAGGCCACTTCTATCTTTTCTTAATGGAAATTACAATCAGGCCTTACTTCCCTTATCTTTAAAATGATGACAGTACTAGTGAATACCTCACAAGTTCTTGGAAAGTTTAATCAGATACGCAAGAAAAGTCTAAACACAACACCCATCCCCTTATTCTTCCTAGTAATGGTGCCTTCTACGCTACTGCAGTGGCCTTAGGAAAGGTGAAGGAATGCTGAGAGGGGCAAAAGCAGCTTGGGCCCACACACTCACAGACCAGGAAAGTCTACAGACTATTCTAAGGACAGTCAAAAGCAATGGGAGTTATTTTGTAAGCAAATAACTGCAGGAGGCCACCATGGAATTAAAGGAATGAGAGATAAAGGGAAGATATGAGAGATCTTCCTAAAGGAGCCCGGTTAGGTCTGGTGACAAATTACATAATGGGAGAAGGGGGTGGGGATGATGGCACAGTGGTAACATAAAGCTCCGCAATGCTGAACCCACATGGAAAAGTCCCAGGGTCATGTCCCAAGATCTCCATGTACACATGCACAGTGTGTTTGGCACACATGATCAGCGCTGGCTGAGGCTAGGGTGGTTCTTCCATGAAGACCTTGTTGTGGTGCCTTTTTCTCTTTGTCTTTCTTTCTCTCTCTGAGGAGAGAAATAAACAAGAAAAGGAGAGAAAAAAAGCTACCAACGGACAACAAGATTTCAAGTCTGAGTGCACTGAAGGGAAGGGTGCTAGGTGCTATTACCATAAATAGAAAAGGAACGTGCAAAGTACTTTCAGAGATGTAGTGGATTTTATGAGAATCTTTTAAAATAGCATCACCGGTTCAAATGTCCTTGCCTATACCTCAGATCCAGCAATGCCACAGGAGTCTTCAGTTAAGCTTGTTAACATTCTTTCCTTGTAAGCATGCATATGATATGTGTCGGAAACCTGGGTTTAAATCTTGGCTCTACTAACAAACTAATAGGCTCAATTTGCTCATCTGTCAAATGGGGGTAACAACACTTACTTCACAGGGTTCTTGTGAAGATGAAGTGCATTTTGTTCCAGGTCCATGATCCTGCTTAGAAATGTGCAGTGAGGCTCAAATAAGAGAGGAACATGAACTGTTGCCAAGAATGCTAAAGTGGATGGGCTCCCAGTTGATTGCAGGTTTACAAAAAAATGATGAGAATTTCTGGCTTAGACAGTAATGAAGAGGTTCAAAACAGCAATTCTTCTTTCACACAGAGTAGTAATTTAGCTTTAGCATGTTAAAGCCCTGGTGAATAATTTATTGCAAAATATGCATTATGATGTGCATAATTTAGTCAAATAAAAGCTCATAAAAGTCAACCTTAGAAAAAGACATATTAACTAGGTTATTGCATCCCTTGAAACTCTCAAATGTAAGTAAATTCAGGGAAATTGCCACTTATTTGAGAATAATAAACCATTTTGGGGGCTTGCAAAAGTATGTATCCCATATAATTAAATATGACATACATATTCTGTTAGCATTGCCTTAATATATTAAAAATATCACATATGGTAAGTACCTTAAAGTCAATATGTCATATTGTTGGATTTACATACACATATATACTCCTAATACGGCATTAAATACATTATATAACCACACGTGTGTACCTTAAATTCATATACACACACACACACATATATATAGTCTACAAAGTATGTACTATATATCTAAAACAAAGTAAAATGTCTATCTTGATTATAGAGACCACTGGGAAAGTATATATGTAGAAGCATTTTGTTATCTTAAGACACTATATCCCTCTTACCGTGCATATCATGCACCATATTGCAAGAAATAAATATATAACATGTATATATGTATATTGGGAGGTCAGAAAAGTCATGATGTATTTCTTCTATGCAAAAATGTGTCATGACTTTTCTGACAACCCAGTGTGTGTGTGTGTGTCTGTGTGTGTGCGTGTGTATAGTATGGATTTTTTAATTTCTTCTCATATAAAATAAGTGATCTATGGGGATGCATAATGCACAGCACTAAACACAGCACTCTGTGAGGCAATCTCACATAGAAAGGTTCCTGGTTCAAGTCCAGAGACCTCCCTGAGTACTTAAGGCATGCCCTTGTCCATGGTTCAGGGTTAACTAAAGGCTGTGGGTGGATTGTGGTATCAATTCTGTTGAGGATGCTCAAGTTCCCACTCTCTTGCTTATTGAAGAAATAAATGAATAAACTTAAAAAATAAAAGAAGTGA
Organism: Tupaia belangeri chinensis; assembly: GCF_000334495.1. Taxonomy (NCBI): domain Eukaryota; kingdom Metazoa; phylum Chordata; class Mammalia; order Scandentia; family Tupaiidae; genus Tupaia; species Tupaia belangeri. The sequence continues at coordinate 1,075,730 of NW_006159609.1, forward strand.
TATATTCCTTTCACAGGGTTCAAAATCTCTAGTGAAATCTATCTGTGGACCATACATACTTGGATCTAACCAAATTTTAAAAAAATTAAGGTGAACAAGTTAATAATAAAATCAAATATCTATGCATTCTAAAATGTTTAAGCCAAGAGAAAGCCTGCTCGGATTATTCAAATACACGGGTTGTGCATGTTCTAAAACTCCCTGGATCATCATAAGATACCAGATGTGTCAAAGTCCATTTCGGGTGGTTTCATTTCCCCTTCCCCTGAGCTCTGTGGCTTGAGCTCTGGATCCACTGTAGACATCCAACCTGGCTTTCTGATAGGTCAAGAGTTAATTGTACTGCAGGGTTTTGGTGTTTACAGGCTTAATCCCATGAACTCTGACTAAGAAGCCATTGCTTCCTTATTTTACAGGCAGGTAGAAGGCTGGGGCCCTTCATCCAGGATTCTAACTGACACATACACATATGGCAACATGTAATCTCTTTTCTAGACATTGAATTGGAATGGAAACTCAAAATATGATTCTCATGAATCAGTAGATGGTTGGTAGATCATGTCTATGATGGTCTGTAGACCTTCCCTGCTTTATTATAACTGACTTAATATCATGGTACCAACACTGTCTACTTTAAACTTGTTCACTGTCCTCCAGACACCTAGCTGTCAAAAGTTTCAGCACTCCAATACATGAATAATTGTAAACTTGTGTGTTTAACTAAGTTAGTGAGCACTTGCTTTATACATGGTGTTAGACACTGGACTTACAAAGATGGATTGCATATGGAGACTGTCCACAAAAACAAACTATGCACAGAATGTAGAAAGAGAGTGTTAATTCAGCACTAACTGCAATATGAAAGTGACCTGCATAATGCCAATATAGGCAAACACAGTGGGGGCACTAATGGCAGCAGTCGAGTTCATTTAGAAGACCTCAACCATCCTGAAGGATGGGTCAGATTTTGATGAATGAAGACAACACAAGCAAAATATCCAACAGACCAACAAGGCTGAGCAATGCTAGGCAAGGAGAAATGACAAAAGATGAGCTGGGAAGAGATGTGGGAGACGAAGAGTTTAGTGTGAGTGTTTCCTGTGCACAGTGGGGAGACAGGGATGACTTTCGCGAGGGAGAAGAGCAGAAAGTGAACTCTAGGTTCTCTGATGCCGTTTGTTACAGGTTAGAGAGTGAGCTACTGCTACAGGGCTGGGCCTACTGCCCAGACAGACCCAAAGATGCAGGCAGACGTGCACAATTGCACCATTTGGATCAATCACTCCAAATAAGCTATTGAAAGTAGCTGCTTTGCAACCCTGACATTTTCTATAAAGCTGTGGACTCCTTTGGGGGCTTGGAAAGTAATCAGTTTGATGTTAAATTGATGCCAATTGGAGAGCATTTAAAGTAATTTGAAAGATCAAAAGAAAACACTTTGAATGTAATTTTCAAAGTCAGACCACGTGGGAGTTGTAAGAGGTAGGGAAGCCAGGGCAGCTGGACTCAGTACCTCTCAGTACCGGTTATTACTATAGGGGTACACTGGTCACCTAGGTCATCTCCACTGGGGGCACCCACTCAGCAGGCAAACCCAGCCCTACCTTCCATCTGAGGGCACATATAACTCCATCACCCGAAGCCTGTCCCTGGGAGTCAGAGATTCAGAGAAGATTAGTAGGGAATAGCTCTCAGAATCCCTCATCTATCCTTGCTCCTGGCAAATAGAGGATGATAGCCTCAGGCTGCAAAGCAGAGAGGCATTGCTCATAAAGTCCAGGAGCTGTGGGCTGCAAGGGACAGAGAATTGCAGCTGAGGGCTTTTGAATGTATCACCATACTTTCCAAATAAAAATGCCACAGCATCTACTCTGACCAAGAAAGCATCCCAACTTGTAATTCATTTTCAAGGAAGGACAAAGAGAAAAAAATATTTGGAGTGTGAATTGTCCTGTAAAATTCACATGAAAAATGGATGCACCATCTTAGGGACAAGCTGTAGAATTCAGGGTTGTAGTGGTTTAAGAAAAACTATTCCAAGTTGCAGTCCCATGTTTGAAGGGAGAGAAGTGACAGCAGAGTAAGACAGAGAGAGTAACATTGCCTAAAGAGTGCTTGTTGTAGTTTGTATTCAGTAAACATTACTAAAAAAATGAGTAAATAAATTAATAGCAATAGATTAGAAAAGGAGCATCAGCTATACTAGAAGCAGATAATGATGTACCCAGTCTGCAAAACAAATTGCAGCCCTGTGTGCAGGCCTTCCTCCTCAAAGTACAATCCCTGAGCAGCAGCAATGATATCACTCGGAAACTTGTTAGAAATAAGTGTTCAGGGTGATAGAAATAATCAGCCTTATTCAATCATTACATATTGTATATATGTATCAAAATATCACATGATATCTCCTAAATACATACAAACTAACATAATAAAAAGGAAATGCAGAAATGTCCATCCCCCCCCCCCCCAGGCCTATTGAGT
>NW_006159609.1:1078263-1090856 GCF_000334495.1 Tupaia belangeri chinensis
AAAAAAGAAAGGCGAAAAGTCCCCCCCCCCCCCCCCCAGGCCTATTGAGTTGCTCAACACTGTAGTCACCTCCTTGAGTAATCATATGCACCTTAATACTCCAAGGGGGTGCCCAGTCACAGACAGTAGAAAAGACAGATGGGTAGGAACTTGGGGGTTGGGTGGCAGTCAGAGTACTGGGTTGTTTGAGAGCTAAATAATTATTGTCCACAGGCTGTGAGGACAGGTGGTTAAAAATCACAAGTTTCCTGAGGGATAAATACATAGAGGAAAGATAGAAACCACACCATGTGTAAAGAGATGATCATAGTCACAAGTTGTGTGAGAGACAGAACAGGCACAGGAACAGAATATATGAGAGCTGGCTAATGAAAGGAGAGAAGCAAATCTTTCTTTAAAAAAAAGTTCAATTTAAAATTTCCCCTGCTGCCAAAAAGAGAGAGAAATCTCCCTTTCCTCTTTTTTAAAGCATCTCTATGGAGAACATAAAATTGTAAACACTATCTGTCTGTTTGAGATATATGTAAAACTTTTTAAAAGCTAAATAAGGCTTCTGGAAGTTCTGCCCCCTTGGAATGTCTTTCTTGGATGCCGTGGAGCTATGTCTTTTAGTCTGGGTATAAGAGGATGGTGTCCCTTCTGTCTGTGTCTTTGGGAGTTTAGCTTAGGTGCTTGGCTCTAAGTTTTAACTACCTGCTAGTCATAAAGTTAGCTTTATTTTTCCTTTGGGTAAAGACAACTAGCATGCATGTAATGGATTGTATCTGGCTAGATGTATAAAGGAGGAGATTTCTTTCTGTTCAGTAGTCTCTTCAGTGGATCACCTGTGACTGCACTGCAGTCTGGTTTCATGCTTCATAAAACTGATTCGTTCTTTTTTGCATTATGTGTAGATGACTCTTTAGAGGGCAAGAGGTTTTATTTTTAATTCTTTAAAAAGGGGCCACAAGGACTGCACCATTTTTCCCACCAACTGTGTTAGATAAAGTGACTCCCATCACCATATGAGGAAAAGGCAGGAGAGTTCAAGCTGCATTGTCCTTTGATTTGTATATGAGAGTTCATGATGTACAGTAATAGCTGTCCATACATATCTTAAAGTTGAACTAAAACTATGTGATGGTGGAGAGATAGGTATTGTCGACAACAAATCCTGAAGAGTCTAAATCTCTCGGTATTCTTGGCAAGAACAGTGGTTTATCTATTAGGTTGTGAGGAGAGATGTGATGTATTTTTCTGTGTCATGACTTTCTCAACAACCCAATAGTTACAAAAGTCACAGATGATGGCTCGTGGAGGACAATCTCAGCAGCCTGGCCATTACTAAGAACTGCATTGGGATCCTCAGAGTCACTGATCGTGCTCAGGGGCATTAAAGTTCCAAGTAGTATGACTGCCCATGTAGCTGAGGTATCTCTTCTAGAAGATCTACAGTGTTGGCTGGTTGGTTGGTTAGTTTATTTATTCATTCATACCCTAACTATACTAAGTTAGTTTATTTCCCAAGGTACCACACTCAGACCAGGTGTTAAAAGTATAAGCTGAATAAAGAGAGGTCTTAAGTCATAGATTTTTGAGATGGAGAATTTCATAAATGATAAAAGCAGAGGGTGGTAAGTGCTGTGATCAGATCTGCACAGGAACTGATGAAAAATCAGAGGGCAGCTGAGAGCCTGGGCAGGGGCGGGCTCAAGACGGGTATGAGAGCAGAGCCCTGTCTCGAAGCTGGTAGTCCAACCTACTTAGCATTGGCTCTCACGTTTCTTTCCTTTGGTCTGGCTAATTCCTAAAACCTAGATTCTCCAGGTATCAGTTTATGTAATCTCTACTAGAAAAGCTTCTGAGAGGGGTGATTCCCCTTTGTGCCTGTACTAGGCCCTGCCTATCAGCCCCACGATACATTGTGAGCTCCCTTACGGTAGGAACTCAGTCACATTCTCTTCTGTCCCTCCAGTATCTAGCACAGTGTCTGGCATACCGGTAGTACTTAATAAATACCTGTGAAATGAATGAATGCTAGGTGAAGAGCAGTTGCTGAGGTGAGAGAGGGGTTGGGAAGAGAGGGTAATTACTGACATTCTCAGAAAGAACAGTATGAGAGTATAAACACAAAGAAATATTAAATATTATGAGTAAGGAATAACAATATTTCAGAGTTGCAGGAGCAAAAGGTGAAAGACACAGAGTGGCAGGAGATAAAAACTGGGAAACCCAGCAGAGATCTTTAGTCAGTCCCATGGTAAACAGAATCAAATGCTCTCCTCTGTTGATCTCTGTTTCCCTTTGGCATTAGTAGGTTCTTGAGGATTGCTCTTTGAGGTTGACATGTTTAACATGACCATGATATAATGTATGGTTCTCTCTACACTGTGACCCACAGAGATGCAGTGTCTCCAACAATGTTTCAAAACAAATATGGTGGTTTTAACTATAGTCCATTATGAACTGTTAGGGAACTTCCCTAGAGAGGGGATCCCTATGAAAATTAGATTCAGGAACTGGGTATAACATGCAGTATGTTATCAGCTCCAGATATGTTGCAAAATGTCTGACATACTGTGCTTGGCTAATAGGAGTTTTCATACAAGCTTGTTGATGAGCTAAGTTCATGGTAGTGGAGAGTAAGCCTCCTGCAGTTTGGTGTCTCAAAGGAGTTCTGTGTCCACTGGCAAGATACATCTCACTCTGAGCAGGAGATGCATTATTACAAAACTAGTTTTCACTAAGTTGTTTTGAGAATAAAATGAGATCTTGGGTGCAAAACAATTGTAGCACTTTATTACTAATAAAAATCCACCAGAACTGACTGGAGTAGTCACTGTGGAGCATAGCCTAATACTGGGGCAGTGGAGGATACAGAAAAATAAAGCTTCCTATTTTCACCACCATGGTTCTTTTTACTTTGACAATAAAGACGAAATCAACCCACATACATAATAGAGAACAGTTAAGTACTGATTTTAATGCAATCTGAGTTCAGAAAACAGAGAAATCATTGAAAGATAGAATTGCTGAGGAAGACTACAAACTGAATGGCACAGAATGATTTTTACCTTTTTCCTCTATCTCTTATTCTTTCCTGTTTCCACTTTCATGGGGGAAAAAAACAAAATGAGTCTATAAACTGATTCATCATAAAAATTCTCAGAAAACTAGGACTATAAAAGAAGCACTTTTATCTGACCAAAGACATTTGTGAAAAACAGCTGGTATTATATTTAATGATTAAATTCAAGGTTTTCTGCTCTCACACTCTAAGTCAACATTCTGCTAGAAGTTCTGACAATGCAATGAGAAATGAAAAGTTAAAAAATGTCATTAAGCTTGGGGAAAAATGTACAACAGTTTTTAGTGCAGGAAACATGATTGTCTCTGTAGTAATGCTAAAGAAAATAAAAAGTAACTAATAGAATAAGCAAATTTATCAAGGTTTCAGTATATAAAGTCAATTTACAAAATTAATTATAGTTTTATATACTAGCAGCAGACTTTTGTAAATGAAATAAAAATTCTCTGAGTAAAAGAGGAACACAGAACACTCAGATATAAATTTAACAAAATGTGTTCAATACCTATATACTAAAAACTAGTAAACACTGATAAGAAAAATTAAGAAGACCTACATAAAGGCAACATATTCATAGATTGGAATAAAATAGAATAAAATAAAAATAATTCCAGTTTAAAGGAGATAGTAAGGGAATGTGACAAATAAAATACGTGATCATGAATCTGGTTCAGGAATGGGAAAACACATTTATCAGACATTATTGAGGCAGGTGATGAAATTTTAAAATGAGCTGCAGATTAGAGAACACACTATACCAATATTAAGTTTTTCAGTTTTGGATAACTTTACATTTTAGGACAATGAATATGTGAGAGTGTCTTTGTTCTTAGGAAATATACACTGTAGGCACATTTAGGGGTAAATGAGAAAAAATATTTCCAGTTTTTTATCAAACAAGTTACTGCAAAAACAAAAGCAAATGAGCAAAACATAAACAGATGATAAATCTAGATAAAGGATACAAAGGATTTTTCTAGTACTATTTTTATAATTTTTTTGTAAATTTACAATTATATCAAAATAAAAATAACCAGAAAAGTTGCAATATTATTAAAACAAAAGTGAGGATAATGGTTACATCTTGAGACAAAGGGAAGATAGGGAGAGGTTACTGTGAAAAGGCATTATAAAGGGGAATAAGGAGACTTCTTAGGGCTTAGAATATTCTGTTTTTTATCTAAGTATTAACTATGTGGTTGCTTGTCTTATTATTCTTCTTGATACTCTTGAATTTATACTAGTGTCTGTAGGTATGATTCATTTCATAATAATAATATAATGAGAGACACCCAAAGAATAAATTAGCATCCAAGATGATATTATTTATTCTTAGGGAAACTGGGGTTACAGCCTGGTGCCCATCAAATCTATTCTCTGCCAGGTGACAATATTGGAAATGATGATGAAGTTGATACGTGGTTAGCCAGAGAATTCTTAATCCCAACCTCAACTATTCATCTCTCTCCACATGGTCCTAACGGGAAACCCATGCACAGGAATGTGCCTGTTGACTGATAATGCAAAACTTCAGTGCTGACTAGGTCCTTGATATGTAAACCCAATCTTCAATGAGTTAAACTGGACCACATAGAGAACCTCTTTTTTTCTAGGCTACAGGTAGCCAGGTCTGAGAACCATGGCAAGTTAAATGGCTTTCTCCATTTAGAGAAAGGGAAGATAGGGAGAGGTTTCTTCCTAACTACAGGGAGAATATATTCCCCAAGGGGAGAACTATATTCCCCAAGTCTTGAATTATGTGTGATCCCAATGGTGACAAAAGTTTTCACCAGAGCACCCCAGCAAACAAGAGGAATAAATCTTTGCATAGGCTTATTCTTATTCTGCTTAAGGTTTGCCCATTTCTTAGCAAAAACTATCCAAACAGGGTTCTTGCCTTCCACCAAATAAAAATGATACCTGCACTCGAGAATGGAGTAGAAAATGAAATGAGATTTTGTTGTGGCCAATAGACAGCATTGTTTTTTCCTGATTTACAAGTTATCCTATGGGTCACAGTAAGACCACAGAAGTAGAAAAAATAACTAGAGACCTACCACTCTTGTGAATATAAAAAACTTGAGGAATTGGTGATATCTTACAAGCAAGTTCAATCATAACATTTCTTTGTCTGCTTTGTGACTATAAAAAGATGTCAACAATGCATTTAAACTTTCCTGTAGAGAGGAAATATGCAGATCATAATGAAGGTAAGAATATGCTTATAACCATATGTTTGCTCTCACAAAAAAAACGTGCCAATACAAGAAATGTTCCATTTTGAAGTTTTCAGTGCCATGTGGTGGTGGGTGGGTTGAAACTTTCATGGTGGGTCCTTTTCATGTTTTTCCCCTTAATATTATATCTTTACATTTCTCAGTCTAAAGGTTTCTATACTACCACCTCCTCCCTCACCTCCTCCCAGCTCCCCCACCTTGCTTCTTTGTGTTAAGGTGAGGCCTGAAAACAAATTCTAAACAATGTCATATTCTAATACTTAGAGACAAAGAAATGGTTGCTTAGCAACAAGACCTTGGTAAAAATTTTGAGCATTCTTTTACTTTTACTTTCCATTTTAGGGCAATGCTCACAAAGCTGTTTGCAAAGAGAACCAGGACTCGAAGAAAATAATCTAAGAAAATGTCTGCATATAGCAGCAGGAAGAAGAAGAGCAGGACGACATTAGTTAAGAATCTGTTGTTACAATGCAAATTGCATCCTCAGTGGCAATGGGAATGGAGAAGGGACCGAAGCGATTTGACCTTAACCAAGACACAGAATTTTACCTTTTAATTTCCCTTCTGGCTCCCACGTCTTCTCCAAAATTTAACATGGGATTCTAACCAACTCCTTGAGAACAAAAGGTACATAAAGAAGCCAATGCACTCTACATCAGTCATTCAAAACTCTCTTGCCTTTAGGGGTTTAGACACAGACTAGAAATGGTAGCAATTGAAAGCTTATTTTGTCTGTTATTAGACCTCCTTAAAACATCAGTCTCTATAGGATGACAGCTGTTTTATCTGAATGAATTTTCTGTGGACATTTCCCTCACATTACTTAATATTTCATAAGAATGTGGTTGTCTAGAAGCATATGCTATAGGTATCGCACAACCGATTTACTCATTCCTTATACATCTAGTTTATTCAGAGCAATTTGCTTCCGTTAATATTACTCCCACGAGCTTACTTTTATCTCACTCTTTATACTTCAGAAAATTTCTATAGGACACAGTTAGGAGTGAAATTGATAGATTTGAACAAAAGGTTAACTTTTAAGCTTTGGACGTTCAAAATATATTTATATTTATAGACTGATTGCTTTCAGAACAGTTGCTCTAATATACCAGAATTTATTTTGGCACAGGGTAAAAGGTGAGTTAACATACTTTCTCAAAATGTAAAATGTCTGCTTTTGTCAAGTAATCTATCTCTTCTGATTTATTTATGTAATTTTATTTTTATCATTTATAAGTTCTTAAATACACTTGGTTCTGTTTCTGGATTATCTGTTCTGTTGTTTGTCTTTTGATTCTATCCTAGTGCCATACTGAGAAAAATAATTAGTATAAGCTTAATATTTCAGAGATGAATTCTGATCTTATCACTTTCAAAATTATCTTAGCTAGGCCAGCCAAAATGGTGCAGTGGTAATACAATGGCATGGGATGCAGACCCCACCTGGAAGTTTGAATCTCATTGTCTTCTTATACAGGCTTACATATATAGCCGTACCCATAATCTGAGCCCTCTGAGGCTGGGAGTGGATTGTGACATGAAGATCCAATTGGGAGGTGCCCCCTCCTTCTAAGACATATACAAGTAAACTTTTTTAAAAAAGATATTGTAAATTTTGAAAAGTTCTCTTAGGTATTTTAAACTGTGAAGTCTAGGTGATTACCTTAACCATTCTAATATATTAAAAATATAATTGGGATATTAAAATAGGATTATACTGATCTATAAATTGACTTAGGAAGAAGTGACATGAAATATTTAGTTTCTCCATTTATGACATCTTTTTTACCTCTCCATAATTTTTTTAGTATTTTCATAAAGCTTCCCACACATCTTTTTATATTATTAGAAGTATTTTCTTTCTAGTCATAAAAAGAATTCTCCTCTGTTCTGTATCTAACTAGAGGCAGAGGGAATAAGCAATGCTCAAAGCTCTCAAGTCTTCTGTTTCCTCACGCACAGTGTCTATGTGTGTTCTTCCTATTGGCTGTTTGGATTCTAAACTGGGAACTATTTACCAAGCATCATTTAAACTTGTAATGGGCATACTCTATTTCTAAAAAGTTGCTTGTACTAATTAAAAACATTTTTATTGTGTTCCAACGACATGCAAGCTTGAGATGGAAATGGTTCCTGCTCTGCAGTACTTACATTAGAGAATTTAATGATGGCTCTGATAAGGATTAGGGAGATCGGCAAGTACACAATGGTCTAATTTGGAGCCCAAACTCATATAGGGCCAGGGCACATAATCTCTGGACTGTGACATTTGATCTGAGTGCTGTAGGATCAATACGAATTGATGAGGCGCCCTGTGGATGTTCCTGACTGAAGAGGGGGCTGGTGAGGCTATGAGGCAGAAATGAGAAATGAGGAGAAAGTGGTTTTAGGTGAGATGTCATTGGGGGTAGGGTCTTAGTACGATTTTTATCTTTAAAACAAAACAAAAGTCTCTTGAAAAATGTTAAAAACAGAAAAACTATCAAAGTATCCAATACTATATAAATATTTTTTTCTTTGGGAACTAGTTTAGTTCTCATGGTTCTACTGCTACAGTCCTTGAAGATCTTGCGATCATTAATCTTCTTTAGCCCAAAGGAAGGAACACTAGCTTCTCCTTCAGATGTCTTGACAGTTTGTTGTTGTAATCAAAGCCCAGTCACATCAGCATTTTCCACGAGTTAGAAAAGTATTGAAGGCATTATTGACTTACACTTCTGTTTGCTGTTCTCTTGTCAGTACCGTTGTGAGCAAACCACAACTTCTGGAAAAGTAGTTGTCTTTAAAACACTCAAACAGTTCCTTCTGAGAAATTCAGGAGTGGTGAATGTCAAAAATATGTAGGGAATGTCAAATCATCAGCAGAATCTGAACAAAAGCACCTCTTCTACTTGATGCAAGTGTGTTAGTTAAGGGTAGAGTTTCTCAACTTAGGCTTTATTGACATTTGGGCCAAATAATTTATTTTGCAAGGTTGTCCTGTGTACTATATGGTATTTAGCAGCAGCAGCCTGAGCCTTGACTCACTTGAGTATCACCCTCACCCAGTTATGATAACTACACATTCCCCAGGGAGCAAATCCATCCCTGGTTGAGGAATACTGAGTTACAGGGATTATTTATTTATTTAAGTTTATTTGCTTATTTCTTCCATGAGCAAGCAAACAAAAGAGAGACCACTCCAACAGTCCCAATGCTGCGATCCATACCCAGTCTTCAGCCAGTCCCAGGTCACAGGCAATCGATTGCCTAGAGTACCAGGGAAGTCTCTGAACATGACTTGAGAACCTTTCTATGTGCTATTACCTCACAGAACATCACATTTTACCTCTGGACCACCATCTGGCATAAACTTACAGAGATTATTAAAAAGTGGGGTTTTTTGTTTGTTTGTTTTACCAATTAAAATGGGATTGTACCTATTTTTGTATTGTGATGAATTCACTCATCCTTTGTAACATTTGACAAAGTATTCAAACTTACTAATAACTTCTAACTCTCCTAAAATATACAAAGCATTGTCATATATATCTTTAATTCATTTATTTCAGCAGACATTCATTAAATATCTGTTTTGCATAGGTACTATGCTAGTTGCCAGAGCCATGACCAAGTGAGGAAACATTGCAAAGAACATACACTGCAGGAGACAATTAAAAAAAAATAGGTATATCATAGACGTTTGATAGAAGTGTACTGATAAGTCAGAAGAATGGTAAGATTTCCAAGTGAAGGGTGGACAAAGCTCCTAGGAGAAAGTAAAAAGAAGTGAAGCTCAATGCAAAAACTTGAAACATGAGCGAGTATTTTTCAGGCTGGAAGATTTAGGGAGTGGTTGGGAAGCTGTAAGACTCACTATATTCTATATTCTAGGATATGTATTATGAACAACTCCATCTTAAGGATAAGGAAGGTAAAGGTCAATCATCTAGCTTAGGGTCACTTAGCTAAAGAGTAACCTGCCAATTATTGTTTCTCTTTTCTAGTTAAATTTAGAAGAATAAGAGAAAGTCAAGGAATACTCTTGAAAAAAATTTTAAAAACCTACAATAATAAAAATAACACTGCCTTATATTAACATGTTTTGCAAAGCACACTCGTTGATGTTATCTCTTGTGATCCTTCCACCAACTCTGTCAGCTATGTAGGACATGCATTATCATCTCTGCTTCATAGAGATAAAGAGCAGTCACAGAGGGTATATCCAAGTATAGAGCTCACAAAGCATCCTGCCGTTCTCAGTGTGGATATACAGTTCCCATAGGGCGATATAATGGTTCATTGTATTTTAGCCTGTCATTGTATTTTAGCACCAGGATACTGCCATCATTTTGCTATCCTTGAAAGCAGTTCAATTTCTGCACTTAGAGCTGAAATTATAGTGTCTCAAAGCTAAATTTAAAAGAGCAATTTACTGCTGTCCCCATGAAGAAACAGAACCAATCAATGCAATAAAAAAAATAAAATTAAGATCATTCTGTACTTTGTACAGTTGTTATTACAGTCGTATGATTCATAGGGAGCAGCAAACTGCCTGGCATTATGAAATATTTAAAAGCAGAACAGTGTGTGGTCTGAGGTAGGTACTCAGGCAATGTGTGTTAGACAGACAGATGGATGGGAGAGTGGATGGAAGGATAGGAAGGTGGGTGGAAGGATCATTGCTCCCAGGAATGAGAAATGGTGACCTATTTCTCAATATCAGTGCCCTTAATATCTTCTTCCATTTTCAGTTAAAATCAAGTTCTTTCACACTGGTTTCAACTAGGCTTTTCTGATTCCATTTCTTGTCTAAAAGGGAAAAAGCAGGTGAAAATGCTGATATCAAGGGTAGTCTTTTAGTTTGGAAATCTCATTTCTAAGGGAGAAGTACATAAAACCTACTCTGAGTAGAATACTCTAAACCTCAGACTCAATCTTGGCCTTGCCCCTTCTTTTCTACCAGATTCCAAAATCCCATCACAGCTTCCTGTAGGGATGCATTTCAAAACTGTCCCTTAATTTCTATTTCTATTCATGTTACTTTTGCTCAGACCTCTACCACTTCATTTACTTTAGTGTCTCAACTGTTCTATTTTCAGGTTTTTCTATGACTTCTTCATCACTATCCTCAAACTAAAAATTAAAATCTTATTTTGTTGTTACTTCTATCTTCCAAAATTTTCAGTGGTTATAATGATTAAAAACCCAAATTTCAGGGCTGGCAGGTGGTATGGTGACTTAGGCACTGGACTCCCACATGGTCAACCGTGGTTCAGGTCCCAGACCTGGTGTTTACTTTCTCACTTTCCCTCTCTTTCTCTCTCTTTCTGATCAAGTTTTTAAAAAATTATGAATAAAATTACATGTTTAAATTCTTTTGAAAAAGATTTAAAACAAAAAAATTATCTTATTCTAGCCTACAAGGCCCCCATAATGAAGCCCTTCATATTTCTTTTCATAAGCCTACTCAAACCCAAACAATCTTTACATTGCATCCAGTACAAGTTTTTTACATCGCTTCTGCCCATTCATTCTTTTACCAGTATTTACTGAAAATCTTCTATGTTGGCTATATGCTAGACTGTGAATATCAGAAAAAGACAGAATATAAAGAGAAAATCTTGTCCTCAGGGAGTTCTGTTTTCTGGGCTATACAGCTAAGTTATTTTAGTAAAGAACAGATCTGCTGCAATAGGATAAGAACAAGGCACCACAGGAGCTCAGCAGAGGACTCCCACAGACTAAACTGAGTGTCCCCTTCTCTGAATCACCTCTGTGTCCTGTGTCTCTATATCTGTACTTTCTGTATTATAACTTTGCACTTAACTTGTTTTTTAATTATTCATTATTACCAAAGTCAGAAATGAAGTCTTATTCATCTCCAGCTTTTAAAAATCTAGTGCATTGTCAGACTAATACACATCAACACATAACACAATGAGCAGCCACTGGTTACTTCCTGCCTATGGGGTGCCATGCTAAATGCTCATACATATTTTCCTAATTGATTTCTACAATGTAGTGGGTATTACCAATGTATTAGTACTATCTCTATTTCATATAGTGATGTCAACTAACTTGATTAACAACTATTAATTAGAGAAATCAGGATTAGTCGGAGGTCAGTGTGATGCCAAGGCTCTTAATCTCCTTTAAATAGTATATTAACATGTAAATGAATGATGAATTAACAAATTATCTTCTTTCTCTGTGGGTACTTCTCCATCCCATTAGAACTTCATAAAGTCCCAAAAGAAGACAGATATATTCAAAAATTATTTTTTTCCCTTTAAACTGCAAGTTATTCAAGTTGAACTGATAAAGGTAAAATCAGCCATTCCAGAAAACCACAAGCTCCAGGCACATGCAAGGTGTTGGGATGGATAAGTGTTCTCTATGCTGATACTGAAAGGGCTGGGAATAAAGCCCACATAGTTATCGAAAGAGAATCACATCATATGTTCTGCTTCATGTGACTGATGAAATAATGGGACCAGAGTAACAATTCTAGGCAAAGAAGAAGTTCTCTGGGGGTTCCACCAAATTCTTTTCCTTCTTCCCATGGGCAATCAAGCTACCTTGCTTTATCCTCTACTGAGAGAGTGCTTATTCTCCTCCAGCTACTAGGCATTAGAGTTAAGAATTATAGGGAAGCTTGCCTGAGCAGAGGGAAAATGAGTTGCATTGAGTCTGACAGGATTTGGTAACTGTTCCATGTTGGCCACTATAATAAGGTAAGAAAAGGGGATCTATGTTAATGAGCAATACCAGTCAGTTGGCTCGACGCCTTCCCCTTATCTGAACAAGTGGTTGGGTTCTGGGGAGGTTTCGTGGCCTTTAGGGCTTTTAAAATTCCCTGATGATGCTGGGTTGGCTGAAAAACACTTTGAAAATACACTCTAGGGCAAAGCTCGTCAGAGGAAGGAGCTATGATAAAGTGAAAAGAACATGGAATTTGACTGCAGGAAGTTCAGATTCTAACTGTGACTGAGCCTCTAAGCTGTGTGACCTTTTCGAGATTTACTTTATTGTCTATAAATGGAAATAAAATACCTGCCAAAGGATTTTGAGGACTGAATGAAATTTTACTTGTGAAAAATTCTTAAACATAAAAGGCATTTCATACTTTTTCTAGTTCAAATGTCCAAGGTGAAGACTCCTTCCACCTTCACTCCTACCCTAGGGGATTTCAATGGAGACTAATCTTTGGTGATTGACAGGAACTAGAGATCAGGACTAAGACCCAAATGAAACAATTGTGAAACCCAAACTACGAATGTGTAAATGATCTCTAACCTCTTTCC
>NW_006159609.1:1091310-1118977 GCF_000334495.1 Tupaia belangeri chinensis
CCTGGTGAGCACTAAGGAAAATGCTGTCATTTCTTGCTCTTCCGGGATATGGTTGGTCAAATCCCTCTTGATTGGTCTAAGGACCTCCTTGAATTGACAAAATAATGTTTTTCTCTTTCTCTTGTAACTCTCTTACTTTTATCTATTGTGCTTATTTAATTGACACTAAGACCTGAAATCCTGTCTCAAATAAATTATACATAATGCATTAAAAGAAGAGGATATGTAATGATATCAAAATGTTGTAAGAAGTGTCTCTGTCCAAACTGATTGTTTTCTGTTGGAATAAAGCAATGGACTTGGTCAGAGAATCTTTCTCAAATCAGCCAAGAGACTTGTCATCTTTTTTACAAGCCCACCATTTGTGCCCTTGGTGATAGACTGCAAGACAGGACTAAACCAGCTCACAGGTACCTTTGTACAGGTCCTCAATCTGGGTGGAAGTAACCCAACAACTTGAGCACCTTGTAATTCTGCAGAACTTGATCACCAACAAGAAGACTTTCACGGGATATGTCCCCTTAGCCTTGGAACTCTAAATTATAAGCTAAATAAACCATTTTTTGTTTTGTTTTTGTCATAGGGTATGTGTGCTCACTGGAGCAGAGAAAGAGAGAGAGATACAGAAAGAGGGAAAGTGAGAAATCACCTTGAGCGGGGGCCATGGTCACAATTCCTTCTCCATTCTCCTCCTGGGATTTTGGGCACACATAAACACAATTTGGCATGATTTTCAAGCTGCTGAGTTCGGGGCTCAAACCATAATCAATGAAATGGGAGTCTAGTGTTTTAACCACTACGCCTCAAACCTTAATTTAAAAAAAAAAAAAATGTTAGTTAGCCTGATACCATCAGGTACAGTATTAGCAAAAGAGAATGAAATAAAACATTATTCTTTCACATACTTCCCTTGGAGATTTAGGTCGCCCCCCCTTACTTTAAATATGAATGGGATTATGAAGCTTCAACCAATAAAATACAGTGGAATTAATGCTATATGACTTCTGAGCTATATCAAAAAAGGCCACATAAATCTTTATTATCTTCATATATTAGAGTTATCGTGTATAGATTTTAAAGAAGCAGCACAGGGACCAGCAGTTAGCGTAATGGCTATGTCGCTGGACTCCCACGTAGCCGACCGCGGTTCACATCCCAGACCCGGTGGCTTAAACTCACACTGGGCGTGTGTGCATGCGTGCCCAAGATCCCGAGAGGAGAATGGAGGAGAAGGGATTGCAGCGTGACCATCCCTCCTGGGGATGATTTCTGGCTTTCTATCTCTCTGTCTATCTCTGTCTGTCTGTCTGGCGAGCGCATGCGCCCTATAGCAAAAACCTCTCCAAAAAAGAAAAAGAAAAAAAGAAACAGCACAAAAAAATTTTAATGAACAATTACATATTTGAAACAAATAAAAAATACTTGAATTCTGTCAAGAGACTAGGTCATAACTATGGTCATACCTGTTTTACATACATACATACATACATACACACACACAAACACACACACACAAAGAAAACTATGTAAAGTCATAGATACGCTAATTGGTTTGAATGTGATAATTTCACAATGTATATGTACATCAAAACACTGTGTTTATACTTTAAATATATGTAACTTTTATTTGTCAAGTATACTTTAGAAAAGGTGGAAAAAATATGTAGAAAGCTTCAGAAATTAAAAAGAAGTTATAAAGATCGACCAAACAGAAACTTTAAACTGAAAAATATAATGACAAAAATTAAAAAAAAAAAAATAGTAGATAAGCTTAATAGCAGAATGGAAAGGGCAAAAGAAAATACCAGTAAACTTAAATAAAGAGTAGAAATTAACCAATCTGAAAAAGATGATATTTTGAAATGCAGAATATCAGGAAACCATGGGATTACCACAAAAGATCTAACATTTTGAGTCATCAGAGTCACAATGGAGAGGAGGAAGAGGGTAAGGCTAAAAAAGTATTTGAAGAAATAATGGGGAAATTTTCCCAAATTTGGCAAAAGACACAAATTTAGAGATTCAAGAAGTTGAGTGAATAACCCCAAGAAATCTATGCCAAGATACATTAAAGTCAAACTCTAAAGACTAAAGACAAAGAAAAAATACAGAGAACAAGAGAAAAATGATACTTTACTTATAGGGAAAAAGAATTCAAATGACAGATTTAACAGCAGAAATAATAAAAGAGAAACTGGCAAAACATTTTTCAGTGCTGAAAGAAAAGAATTGTCAATTTAGAATTTTTATATCCAGCAAAAATATGTTTCAGAAATGAAGAAAAAATATCAAAAGATCACCAGGTGAAGAAAAACTAAAAAAAAATTTAGTCATGAGCAGTCTTACAATAAAATAATAATAAATAAAATAAATAATTCTTTTCTAAAAATGGCTAAAGGAACTTCTCTATACAGAAATGAAATAGTAAAAGAAGGACTTTTGGGGCAAGCAGGTAAGTGGTTAAGGCACTGAACTCCCACATGGCCGACTGAACCTGGCTGCTTGAAATTCATGCCAGGTGCATGTGTGTGCATGCCCCAAATCTTGAGAGGATAACAGAGAAGGAATTGTGGCATGGCATCCTCTGCAGGATGATTTCACCCTGGGGTGATTTTTCACTTTCTCTCTCTCTCTCTCTCTGTCCTGCTCTGTTTCTCCAGTGAGTGTAAGCACCCTGTAGCAAAAATCTCTCTCTCTCAAAAAGAAAAAAGAAAAAAAAAAAAAAAAAAAGAACTTCTGAAACATCAAGAAGAAGAAAAAAAAAACAATGGAAATAGTAAAAATATATGGGCAAATACAATGGACTTGCCTTCTCTTGAGTTTGTTAAATCATGCTTGAGAGTTGAAGAAAAAAATCGAACACTGTTTGAAGTGGTTATCAATGTATGTAGAGGAAATATTTATTTAATTTTATTATAAATGAGGGAGAGTAATGAGGCATAAGTGGAGGTAAGTTTTCTACACTTCACTTGAACTGGTAAAAATATCAACATAGCAACCACTGAAAAAGCAACATGAAGACATATTCTCCAAAACATTATAGGTGAGTCAAAATGGAATTCTAGAATATATTCAAATAAACTTGTAGAAGGGCAGAGAGGAAAACAAATGAACAAAACAAACAAAAAAGAAAAATAATTCCAGTTCTGTAACAATCTTAAAACGGCAAAATGATAGATATAAAGACAAATTAATGGTTGCCAGGGTTTAGGAATGGCAGGAAGGAGTATAATGAGGGAAGTCTTAGTAGTGATGGAATAGTTTTGTAACTTGCTTTAAGTGTTAGTTACACAAATCTATTAAAGATGTGATAAAAGTCACAGAACTATACACCATTAGAGGAAACTAGATAAAAGGTACATGAGATTTTTCAGTACTATTTTTGTAATTTCCTGTGAACCTATAATGAATTTCAAAATAAAATGCTAAAAAAAAAGCAGTAAAAATCCTCCATGAAGACTGAGAAAATAGCCCTCCAAAATAGAATAATACGTGAGAAATACGAGATACCATTAAATATCCAAATATCTGGATAATCGGTATCCCAGAAGGTGAAGAGACTAATAAGGACATTGATCATCTATTCCATGAAATCCTGGAAGAAAACTTTATAAACCTAGAGAGGCATTCAAAGATCCAGATCCAAGAAATACAAAGGACCCCACACAGAATCAACCCAAGAAGATCTTCTCCAAGACACATTATAGACAGATTTACCAAAACCACAGACAAAGACAAGATACTAAGATTGGCAAGAGGAAAACGTCAAGTTACCTACAAAGGATATCCCATCAGGCTATCAGTAGACCTCTCACCAGAAACAATGCAAGCAAGGAAAAAACAGGAAACTGTTTTTTCAAACTGTTGAGTGTAAAACAGTTTCAACCAAGTATACTATATCTGGCAAGATTATCCTTCATATGGGAAGAGATGACAAGAACTTTCTCAGATAAACAAAACCTGAAAGAATTTACTGACACCAGATCAGTTCTCCAAGAAGTCCTGAAGAGAGTGCTATATCAGAAAAACTAAAGTCAAATGCACAGAATAAGAAACAACTAAGAAAATGGCCAGCTTAATGTAGTTCAGAATTGAATGTTATCTTCCAGAATTTAAACGGAAAGATGGGACCACAACAGAAGATAGATTAAGTACATGAGACTGAACTGGTGAAATAAAATTTTATGACTTTTGACTAAAACATTACTGATCTATTCTTTGTTTTCCAGAGTAAAGGATTTTTGTTTTCTCTTGAGTTGGCAACAGGTCTATGTACTTACTATTTGAACAGACTCCTAATCTGTTTCCTGGCTTTAAGTCTTAAGCAAAGTTCTCAACATTTTTTTTTATTTTGGTTTATTAAAGTTAAAACTGTCTTTCTTGAAATTAAAAAATTAAAAAATGTATTTCCCACAATATCAAATGGAAGACCATATCATTTTAGAGCTGCTGTAGATAAATTGAACATGTCGATAAGTTTTCTTAACAATGATACTAACCTAGAGATATACAGAGCTGAAAAAATTGATTCCTTTTCCTTTTTTCTACCTTAAAGTAATTGGGATTTATTTTTATTTAAATGTGCGAGAATTAGTCTTGAATAATCAATATATTTACCTTAAATATTTTAGAAATTAAATGACATAAATTATGTGGTTGTTATATTTTAGTTCACAGAAATTTAAATATGGAAATACAAAAAAGTCTAATTTAGATGAAAAGATAAAAATTTAATAAATGTTAGAAAAATGAACAGGTTTCTGTGAGAGGACATAATCGATATGTTCAGGTGAAATGGAGTGTCATCACTGGGAAGTGTTGAGAGACTGATAAGATTTAAAATGAGCAAACATTTTCTAGATTCTCTTTTAATGTAACAAATAGAATGCATTACAATTTTTTTAAAAGCAGTAACTATTAAAACTAGAATAAGACATTGTATCTCCCAAGTTGCACCCCAACTCTCCTTCCCTGTAATACATGGCTATTGTAACTGCCAATAGTGTAACATTAAGGTAAGTCCTATACACCTTAAATATTAATTTTCCCTTTTTAAAATTACCTGACAATTTTATTAACACTTCTTTACCAAGTGTACCTATGTTTTCAGGGTCACAACTCAATCCTTGTTTTAATTGTGCAACGAACATTCCCCTAACTCTACTAGCTTCATATTTGTATTTGGAATTTCTACAGACACTGATTTCCTCCCTGTCACTAACCATAATAATACACCATCTAGTACTTTTCTCTGTGTCATTTTTAGCCCTATGCATCTAACCAGTGGGTAAGTTCCTTATGATCAGGGACAAGTAGGGGCCAATGGGTGGCATAGTGGTTAAGTTGCTGGATTACCATGTGGCCAACCATGAGTCAAGTTCTGGACATGGCAGCTTGAAACTCATGCCAGGTATGTGTGCATGCATATCCAAAATCCCAAGAGGAGAATGGAAGTGAAAGATTTGTGGCATGGGAGGTGACTTCACATTCATTTTTTCTCTGTGTGTCTCCAGTGAGCACATATGCCCTTAGCAAAACTCTCTTAAAAAAAAAAAAAAAAAAAAAAGATCAGGCATAAGTGTATTATTTCCGTCTATATGACTGACTCAGATTTTACTAAATCCCTTAAAGGCTGATGAAATGGTGGTCAGGTACATTCTTTAGCAAGTTGTTTGCAAGCTTTTGAAAAGTAAATCATTTTTCAAAATTGACTTAAAATGGCATTTCAGAGACACATTTCCCAAGGAATTCAAATGCTGGCCTAAGCAATATCTATTCCCTACTGCCAAAATTTTAGCTACAGCATTTAGCACATCTCTTTATGCTGCAAAAAAGGAAAAATCCAACTAAAATTGGCTTGAATAATAAAGAGAATTCATTGGCCACTGTAACTAAAAGTTTGGGCATAATCCAGTCAAAGCTTGATCTAAGGCCAATCATGACTTTCTGATCTCTGCAAGGTTGAGTTCTGCCACAAGTTTCACACAATGCCATGGTCACTCCAGGCTGTCCCTTAATTATCGCAAAATGTGTGCTCTAGTTCCAGTCCTGACATTCATACAGCACAGTCTCCAGACAGTCTCCAGTTTTCAAATAAAAACTAAGAAATGGTTCTTTCTCAGGTTATCCAGGAAAAGCCATGTTGCCTTTCTTTGACTCTGAATGGGTCCTGTGCCTGTTCCCTAAGTCCATCCTTGAAGTCAGGGGAATTAAATGCATGAGTTTGTTTTTGCGAGTCTTGACCTTGTCCTAGATCTGATGATAGAGATCAACAGCACCCAAATGTAATGATTCCCCCAGTGCAAACTTTTGGTCCTATTGTTAAATGGAAAGGATGTGGATACTGAGAACATAACCACCAATGTCTACTGTAAAAAAATACTGGACAAAATCATTCATAAAAAGCAGAGACTGTGACTGAGAAAGACTCCAGAATTCTTTTCCTTTAGATCTGGGCCAAGAGTCAATAGTCATGGTTTTTAGGTCTGATTTTGTCTTCTCTTGCCTTGGTCAAATCAATTTTCATTTTAGCCTTTAAATTTTATTTAGGTGTAGATAGTGTTGTTTTACTCCATGATAGTGAGTAGCAGTTAAAACAATGATTGCACAAGTGCTTTAGAATGACTGTCTCTTCCACATATATGCTTGCATGTTGGTATATTTATACATGTATTTATCTTATCATTTGTTCTTTTCTTCTTAGTATTTTTTTATAAAATTTTCTATCTAAAAAAACAGAAATTAATACTTGTGTGAAGGTATCATTTTCTCTTCAGCTATAAATGAAGAACAATTTTACTATTTGTCATAAAGAAGGGTGTTTATAGGGATTGCATATGTATGAGATACTTTATGTGTTACCTCATTAAATTCTCCCCCAAAGCCCACAAGGCATGTATTAGTGTCCAAACTGTACAGATGAAGAAACTGAGTTTAAGTAACTAATCACACATTAGTAAACATTAAATCTAGATTCTAACCCAAGTTAGCCTGACACTAAGTCTTTGCTCTTGCTACAACAGAATATATATATATATATATTTGAGAGGTTTTTGCTATAGGGTGCGTGCGCTCGCCAGACAGACAGAGAGAGACAGAGAGACAGAAAGGGAGAAATCACCCCCCAGGGGGGATGGTCATGCCTCAATTCCTTCTCCTGCATTTTCCTCTCAGGATCTTGGGCACACACGCACACGTGCCTGGCCTGAGTTGTAAGCCACCAGGTCCAAGACGTGAACGGCGGTTGACTATGTGGGAGTCCAGCAACATAGCCATTACACTAACTGCTGGCCCCACAACAGAATATATTTGTTACAAAGAAAATCTCAGTTAATTCAGAGAAAAAGAATATTTAAATTTTGTGTGTGTGTTTGTCCATGTGTGCACATGTATGTGCACATGCACATGTATGTGCTGTTTCAGACAGGATTTCACTATGTCTCAATGCTTCTGCCTCAGCTTCCGAAGTAGCTAGGACTACAGTTGTACTCCACTGCACCTGGCTTTAAGAATACTTAAGTTTTAAGTAAATATACTGACAAAATTCAGTCTTTCTAGAAGAGTATTTCAGTGTCCTTAGCTGTTGGATAGATGTTCATATTCCAGTATTTAAGATTTCAGAGTTTAGCCTAATCATCTTGCCATCTGTTATGAAATGATGAGCCCATCTGTCATGATATTCAAGAAAGTATCAGATTCCATTTATTCTATGAGAAGACAATGACTTTTAAAATACCAAATTTGAATATGTCTGATTACAACATTGTGTTATACTTAAGAAATCGCAAAGCTAGTTCCATATAGTTGAATGATAGCTGAAGTCCCAGCATTGATACAGTGATGATGAGACAGCCAAATTGAAAAATGCAGACTTCTAAAAGCTGATCTCGGGATTTTTCAGCTCTGGTATAATGCCCTCTATTTTAGTGACTCTTGCATTATGTCCTATAATACAATTCTCTAGAAGTTTTGGAAGTAATATACTTATACAGCATTTTACAAAATGCTTTTAATTCCATTATTCATATAATCTTCACTTAATGTAAGTATACATTATTATTCTTACCCCTATTCTATTACACTTATGTTGTTCCATTCTGTAGATTTTTCTACTTATTTTAGAAATAACCAACTCATGTTTTAAATAGAGCTGCCAGCCCCTTTTTCTAACAGGTAAACACACATGGACGACTAAACTTGAGATATTACAGATACACATTGTTCTTTGGCACAAGGCTTGACTAAATGTGATTGTGTCTTAGACCAGCTTAAAACCTCTATCAGTTTCCCATAGTACTTATTCTGTCTGTATATCAGATCCTGAATCATTTGGTCTCTACATACTTCCCTACCTCTGTTTCTTACCACTTCCTGTCATATTTACTGTTTTAGTTACATCCCTTCTATGGCCAAGATCTTTCCTTGTGCCAGGCTTTTACACATAATATCCTGTCTACCTCAAATGCTGTTTTTGTCCTCCTTCACAGAGCTGATACTTCTCATCTTTTAGATCTCAGCATAGAGAGTCTTACAAAAATTCATGGATATGTGTATAATGAAAAACTATGCATGAATTTCAAAATATTTTCTTTAAATGTTTTGTACTTTAATTCCATTTTCTATAAATGTTTTGAAGTCCTCTCATGAATACTGACTTCTTAGAGAGCCCTTCGATGGACACTCTATTGAATATAAAATTTTCTCTTATTTTCTATCTCAGAATTTATTTTCATTTCTTTATTTACTTACTTACTTACTTAATTTTTAATTGTCAGGGAGCACATGCACTCACCAGAGAAGGACAGAGAAGCAGAGAGAGAGGAAGAGAGAGAAAGCACACACACCTCTACTCAGTCGGGTATGGTCACACTGCAATCTTTCTCCATTTTTCCATCTTTTCAAGATTTGTATCACACACACACACACACACACACACACACACACACATGCATGTTGTGGTTTTCAAGCCACCAGGCCCAGGATTCAAACTGTAGTTAGCTATGTGGGATCCAGCTCCCTTAACCACTAGCCAAGGGGCCAACCCTGAGAAACTCTTTATTTCATTTATAAAAGGAATCAAGCTATCATACTGCAATTATTTTATTATTAGATCCCATCAAAGTATCAAACTTTGTTGAATAAATCATATAAAATTTCTTCCCATAGTATTCTAGCTTCTTTCTTAAGTCTTTGCTAATTTCTTTTTCTTTCTTTCTTCCTTTCTCTTTCTTTCTTAAGAGAGAGATTTTTGCTATAGGGTGCATGTGCTGGCCAGGGAGACAGAGAGAGAGAAACAGAGAGACAGAAAGTGAGACATCATCCCCAAGGGGAATGGCCATGCCGCAATCCCTTCTCCTCCATTTTCTTCTTGGGATATTGGGCACTCATGCACACATGCTGGTATGAGTCTTAAGCCACTGGGTCCAGGACTCAAACCACAGTTAACTACGTGAGTTCAGAGACATAACCATTATGTCATCTGCTGGTCCTGAGCCTTTGCTAATTTCTAAATGGAATCCACTCTTCTATTATATCTTGATAGCATAATATATAGAATGTATTTCATTAAATTATTATTTTGACTTTCACATCAGATTTTGAGATTCCTAGTCAAAATCTCACACACATTTTTACCTCTAGTACTTGAGAAAGGCTAAATTTTAAATAACTCTTGGTTCAATAAAGTGAACAAGTGAATCACACACGTTTGACTTTATATTTTAGTAACTTAGGATCTCAGGGCACCAGTTATGTGCTAGTACAGAGGTTCATGGCCAAAGCACAGGAATGCAAGTCAGTTACAGGGTTCAGTTTAAACACACAAATCTGGCTGTTTTACCAGATTTACCTTTCTTCTACTTCTCTTACAACTCTTACAGAGATTCCTTAATCCAGAAAACTCCTTTCTTAGCACCAAATTGCTGAGTGATAATTTCCTTTCTGAGCAACAGCAAGCAGATTCACTGTGACCTGCATACCCAGGCAGACCCTACTATCCACTCCTAGAATTCTTATCATTTACTCCTTTACCTGTGAGTGCCTCTATTTGAGTTATCCCAACTCTTGCTTCTTTCTTCAGTAGTTTTTGCCTTTTTTTGCTGAGGGTGAGAACCTAAATGGTTGTATTTGTATTGGCTAAACTTTGCCTTTGGCCTAAGGTGATTGGATATAATGTGGAGGATGACTCAAACTAAGCCAAATAGAGAGATCCACCCTTTCTTCCTTCATCTTTTTTCTTTTTTTTCACCCTACTGCCATTTCCTTCCTTCTTTCCTTCATTTTCCTTCCTTCCTTCCTTCCTTCCTTCCTTCCTTCCTTCCTTCCTTCCTCTGTCTCTCTCATTTAAAATAAAAGCCATAAGGGCCAGCCTGTAGCCTGATGGTTAAGGCAGCCAGATCTATCCATCATATGGTTCAAGTTCAGCCCTGTTCATTTGACCCCACAACCAGGCATATCTGCATATATGCCCAAAATCCAAAAAGGAGGAAGAAATAGAAGAGATAAGATTATAGCATGACCATGCCCCACGGAGTGTGGTTTCTTTCTCTCTCTCCTTCTCCCTCTCTCTGGTGAGCACACATACTCTTTCGAAAAATTTGTATAAATAATAAAATAAGAGCCAAAAACTATCCCTACATGGCCTTCAATATTAAAGAAATGTTATATCAGGATCTAGTGTGGTGAAATTAGGAAAAAGGCCTTGAATGTAATGCCTTTATGCGTGAAAGTTAAGGCACAGCCCTGATCAATTCAAGTTGGTACCAAGAACTACTTTCTGACAACTTTGCAAGTCAGAAAGTAATAGCCTGGACATGAGTTGTACCACTTTTCAACCCAGAGAATTAGACTTCCTATCCCCGTTTCCTTTCCCTTCCCTACTTCAACTACTCATCAGAGTAATTGGAAAGTACTGAGGAGAGAGCACAACTTATGAGAAAAATTGGTAGTAATGGTGGTATTTGTTGAGTGGATAGCAAGATGTTTGTAAGTTCTGATCCTTCCAGAAAAGAACTTTATTTCAAAGAGCATCTCCTGGTGAGTTGAAAAGAAGTAGAAGCAAGAGATGATGTCATTGTATCAATGAAGCAGGTCTAGGGAATTGATAGGGAAGACCTGAAGTTAAGTGCTTGACAAGGTCATGGATAGAAGTCCTATGAATCCATGCCCAGTCAGCACCTGTCATTACAACTGACCAATCCCTACACTTGGAGATCCCAATTTGAGTTTATGTTTTGTGTAATCTAGGCAGAGTTACTTGACTTCTCAAATTCTCAGTTTCAGGTTTAAGTGCAGATCATAATTCCTGTCTTCCTTTCATGACTAAATTTGTTACAAATATCAACAGAAATAATACAAAACAAATAAAACTTCTTAGTTGGGAGAGTAACGTAAACATCTGACTTATTATTCAATAAACAAAACAACCAACTGGGATGCTAGGGGACAATAATTGAGGTTGAATTCTGGGGGGGAGGGGGAACTAGTATGCTTAAGGATATAGGGAAACCTGAAAGGAAGATGCAAAGATATTAAATGTACCCCATGCTTTATATCACGTAGTATGGTAGAGACTGATAAAATTCCAGAGTAATGACTGTGAAATAATCAGAGGCTATTTTTCTTTCTCCAGAGATGTAGTTCTAGTTAGTCCTTGATCAAAAAGAAGATATGGGAACAAAAAAAATATTATTTTACCTTCAGTGATTTTAGTGTTTTAGTCATTGGCATTTTATGTTTAAATTGCTATTTTTTTATATAATTATTGCTATTCAAATAGAAAAAGAGAGGAGGAGTAGTTGAGGCAGGGAGAGGAAAAGAAAGATTGAGACAGAGTGTGACAAATAAACTAGCCTTATTTAAAAACTGAAATTTTCCTTGTTTCTCTAACACTAGGTTCAAAGGAAAGTATTATTCTTTTAAGTTTAATGCCCCAAATTCTTTTCCTTTGAGCTCAAGCACTTTTTCCATTGAGTCTCTTTCTAAAGTAGATCAACACTATACTTCTGGGTCTGATTCCAACAACTCAAGATTGCATTTTTTTTTTTATTTCCTCAGGTTTCACATTAAAGGTAAGAATCTTTGCCAACTGCACACAATTACATGCTTTTGTATTTCACAGTAAAAGAACAAGTAGTTTGAAAAAGTTTGCATGACTTTTTTTTTTTAACTCTAAATTTTGGAAAAATTTTCTCCTCTAATTAATTCTTCCTGTTAACACGCTACTATCTTCAACATCCTGATGACTTTCAATGTCATCTCCAGGTCACAGCTTTTCATTTACAGCAACATACATAATAAAGATGACCCTATGTCAACCTAAGAAAAACTTACGATGTGGATACTTCACCTTATTTTACAGATGAAGAAGCTAAAGATGTAAGAAGTTGATAATTATACTGAAAATCCCACAGGTAGTAAATGACATAGTTCAGAGTTGAACCCAAATACATTTCCTACCCTAATATTCTGTACCTCCTATACTAAAAATAGCCTCTCATCTGAGAATAAAAATAAGAGAGTTATTGATATTGTAACTGGAGACAGAGCTGGAGGAAAATGCTGGAGTACAAAGATAAATATTTTATATTTCTTTCCCTCCAAGTATTCATAGTTTAGGAGTGGAGAAAGATGGAAACATAGATATAATTGCAAAATACTGTGATAAAGCAATTATGTCATCCAACATTTATTGAGTGTGTCCTATTTGGAAAGCATAGATCTCAGTGTTAAATAATACAGTAATTAATGAGGAGCATAGTGGCCAAAGGGAAGAAGCAGTTCTGTCAGAGGATCATCATCATTGTCGTTGTCATCATCATCATCATCATCATCATAAAGGGATTCATTAGACCCAGCATCAAGGGATGAGAAAGACTCCCTCACAGGTCTGTTTGGTTGGACATAGTGCCAGCAAAGGGCACAGTAGTATGTGTGACAGCAAAGAGATGTAAGCAAAGGCCTTTGGTGTTTGGCCCAAGAAGAAGGAGTATACAGAGAAGTAAGACAAGTCAGTTTGAACAGATAGGCAGGGTTGGCCTCTGCAAAGGCATGCATGCCATGTTGTACTTTGGATTTTATCGCATTGGCAGTGGAAGGCCACTAAAAGGTTTTCAGTTGTTGCATGAACTCATTTCCTTGATCACAGCAATGTGTGTCTTTTTCAACCATAAATGCTCAGGTTGTAAGATAGAGCTAGAGGACAATGTTCTTTCCAGATTATAGTGCTGTAGCCACAAGACCTAGACACCAGTCTATGACTGTACCAGTACAGAGACTGGTGCTTCCCCAATGATGCAGTATAAAAGTTCCAGTGACCAAGGAGCGTGATCTGTTTCCTACATGCTAAGGATAGGCCAGCTACAATAGATTCCTATGTGTTGCCACAGGATGTGATAGGCAGTAGAAAAATCTCCTGGCAACTTTTCTACTTAAGAATTCCCCCAATAAATGTGAAGGTGGGAAGCCTGACATTCACTCTTGTTTGCTAGTCAGAAATGTTCATAAAAATCACTCTTTGGAAGGCTGGGGGGGGAAGCTTCTCTGCTACAAGTGAGGCCTTGCCTCTCTTCTACCTATGTTGGCTTAGGTATCATTTTCCCTGAGAACAAGGGAATACAACAAAAGGTGTTTGGAGTTTCTTGTTTGTTTTCTGTTTTGTATGTGTGTGGTTTTTTGTTTTGTTTTGTATTTTAGATTTTACTTCTTCTAGGAGAGAGAAAGGGAAAAACAGGCACCCTTGACAGGATCTCACACCTCAATTCCTCCTTTACTAGGCTAAGCCTTCCAGCCAGTCAGGATCCTCTGCACAGATGGGCATGCCTGGCATGTCTTGCTCAACCCTGCAGTCTTCTATGTGGCTCCAACATTGCAGAACAGTGCCCCACTGCCCACACTACCACAGCTGGGCCAAAAAAGGCTTTTGTGGGTCTCTTCTTGACCCTGTTTCTGCAATAGGCCTCTCTCTATTCTGAGGTACACTCATCACTTAATTCGAAGAAAAAATGTTTATTTGGCTCTAATTTACACTTACCACTTTTTCAACTTCAATCAGCAGGCTCTTCAGAGCTTGCAGTCTCAAGCAGATGTGGGATCCTGGTGTCATGCACAGAAGTAGCTTGATTACAATCACGTTCCTCTAATGATCTCATTCTAACTAGGCAGCAGCTTGAGGCCCCTTTATTCCCTTCACAGATCTGCCTTGGGAGTTCACTTCTAACTTCAGCACTAGATTTGTCTTCTATTTCTGTTTCTTTGCTGTTCAATAGAGCTATGGTTTCCAAGTTATTTGGCATCCACTACTTATAAAGCACTGAGACCTTTCAAGGTAGAAAGTGAGTCCATTCTTTCCTTCTAGGGGCAACTGGTAAATCTTGCCTCTATAACAATTTGCCACCGAGTTTTATAAGGCACATTACTGGGACTATCTGCAGGCACTTCCTTTTCCCCTTGCCCCAATGACATTGAAATCTAGCCTCTTTCATTCTTTCTGAAGCCTATCTCATGCTATTATTTCTCCAACCTCATTTTCCAAGCCAATTATAATCCTATTATCTCTGCTAACTTGCTACATTATATACGCATAGATTGTTGAAGAAGAAGAGATTATGATCTTAATATTTAATTGCTTTTTATAATGTGGCATTTGTTTGGAAATGGAATTCTGATGTGGTAGCATTTCTCTATTATATACCATTCAATGACAGTCAATTAACTGCAAAACAAAGCAAAACAAAATCTTAGTTGTGATTATTAGGAAGAAAGAGTATTTATGTTTAAACCCAGATTACTGATATTTAGCTGTTTAAAATGAAAAGTGGAACACAAGGACCTGAAAGGAAAACATTACCTCAGAGTTGCAGAGAACGGCTCTCTAATGTGAACAGGCTATAACTGGAGGGGAAAATTCATCCTCCATCAACATTCCAGATAAGTAAGACAGAATCATATATTGAGATCATTTATTTTCACTCATCCTATTCAAACATAAATTGATTTACTCGTACAGTCACACTCAAATTACTGAGCGTCAATTGTCTGTTTGCCTCTGAAAGTTCAGATGAAGTAAAATAGTCATCCTCTGCCTTCGAGGAGCTCATACTGTAATAAGAGGTTGCAGAAAAATGCAAAAGGACTTTAGGAAAGGACTGATCCAAAATAAAAAGCTCTGTGGTCAGAGGAAGTGATGGTCAAGTGAGAACTGAAGAATTAGTTGGAGTGAGATAAAGAAAAAGGGAGTAGAGAGATTGCTGATAGATAAAATAGCATATTCAGAAACATAGTCAAGGGTTACAGCCCGGCAGCCTGCAGCTCACTCCTGTTTGGTCTTGGCATTCCTACTGCTCCCTGTTACCTTACATGTAGAATGCTGCAATGCTTGTTACCCACTTGACCTCTAAATATATTGAGTTTTTGAGCCTTGTATGCATAGAGACAACAGACAGAAAGAATGAGGCATTAAAGAAGCTTCAAGAAACTCAGTAGGGGAAGAACAAAGGGTGAATTCAGGGAAGGGGAAGAAAGGAATTTGCAGAAGTATATAGGAATTCAAATACTAAGAACTTTGAATGCAATGATAAAGAATATCACTTTCATCTGAAAAACTAAAGGAAGCAATTAAAGCACTCCAGCAGGAAGTGTCAGGGTCTGAACTATCTTATAGAAAGATCATGGGGCAGCTGTGTACATGGTAGATGGGAGGAGATAAAATATAGAGACAAGATAAAAGTTATGAAGACATTGATTAAACCACCCTGGATATTATAAAGGCCCAATCAGTAACAATCAAAATAAAGGGATGAGACATTTTTGGAGATTTTAGAGAGGTCAAAAGAATCAAACTTAACAGATGATTGAGTGGAGAAATGATTTAAAGGGAAATTTTTTCCAAGAAATCTACTTTATTTATTGTTGTTTTAGATGACTGAATTCATGATGGTGTCATTTTTCTATAACAGGTTAAGTTAATTTGCAGGAATTTAAAATCCCTCTTAGTCCTCACTCATCATCCCCTTGTCTAGATATGACCCTTTTGCTTATGCTTTCCCGCACTTTCTAATAGGGTATAAAAGAGAGAGGTCTTGGTTTAGTGAACAGAGTAGTCGACTTGTAGTCAAGAGATTCAGTTTTGCACAACCTCTCTGTATAACCTTGGACATATTATTTTCACCATGCCTCAAGTATCTCATCTGTAAAATGGAGATAAAAGCTTTGTTTTACTCAAGGCTTGTTTAGAGATAAAATGTGCTGAAAGAAATGAGTGTGCTTTAGGAAGTGGGAAGTGTACAGAAATATCTAAGCAGTTAATTAAGTCTCTTGGCACATTTGTGTCAGGAAAGTCAGCACTGATCCAGAGGGTTATCACAAGGGCATATTTAAAAAGCAGTGAGAGATATTACAAGCTTGCTGTGTCAAAACTAGGGGCAATGGAAAATAAAATAAGCAAAATGTAAGTCGGTGAGATGGAATGAAACTTTTAAAGTCAGGTCAGACTGACAGGAAAATCATCTCTCCAGGGAGACAGCGAAGATAACACGGAGGAAAGAAGCCAGTTACTTCCATACTTCTCTCTCTAGAGATTCACTATGAAGATTTAGCTGCAGGTTCCATTAATCCTCCACACCTGCAATATGATGTTTATGAGGAAGCTTGTGAGCCACCCAGGGTGGCTGGGACAGTGGTCTAACCTGTGTATTTCAGAAATAGTGTCTCATTTGGGGATGGAGGTTTATTTGTGGGTACTGAGGAAGCAACGTGATAGTGATCCCTACATGAGATCCTTCTGCCATTCTATTCTCAAGTAGATATGAATGGATTCTCAAAGCAGAGTCTTGCCATACATTGGGTTGTCAAGAAAGTCATAATGCATTTTTGCATAGAACAGCATGTCATCACTTTCCCAACACCTTAGTAGAGTGGTGGTTATATTCATTAGATTATGAATTAGGTGACTATAATGAAGAGTCCCCAAATACAGTAGCATAAACAAGAAAGAAGTTTATTTTTTTCTCTGTTGGAAGTCTCCCTAAGTGGGTAGTCCCAGGCTATGGTGGTGGTTTGACAGGGTGTGCATCCAAGTTCTTTTTATGGTCTTATCCACCTGTTTAAAACTGGTTGAAATAACACCTGCCGAGAACCATTCTGAACAAGAGAGAAGGGGAAAAGGAAGGAGAAAGTATACTCCTTGCCCTTTCAGGACATAATCTAGAAGTTGTATGCATTACCTATGTTTCATTAGGCAAAGCTTAATCATATATACACAT
Source organism: Tupaia belangeri chinensis (assembly GCF_000334495.1). NCBI lineage: Eukaryota > Metazoa > Chordata > Mammalia > Scandentia > Tupaiidae > Tupaia > Tupaia belangeri. Next base: position 1,108,569 of record NW_006159609.1, read on the forward strand.
CCAACTTCAAGAAAGGCTGGGGACTATGGTCATTAGCTGGTGATCCATGGGCCCAGTAAATTGGGAATTACAGAAGGAGAAGTGGTAATTAGATACTAGGGGATAATTATCAGTCACTGCTATAGGAATAAAAACAGTGGGGTTAGAACTTTAGCAATAAAAATGATCAAAGAATTGGGTTTTATGGATATCTTTAAAAACTAATCTTCAATCTAAAGAGAGGAAGCAAAGTAGTCTGATAAAAATTTAATGATAGCTCTTGCTGTTATTTTTTATCAAAGTATAATTTATATACAGTATAATGTGGAGATCATAGCTGTTAACAATTAATGAGTTTTGAAAAATATATATACCCATCCAGCCCACACTCTATTAAGAGAGTGAACATTTTCATTATCCTAGAGCATTTCTTCATGCCCCTTCTTAGTTAATTCCCTAAATGTAGGCAACCACTGTTTGGAACACCATAGAATAGTTTTGCCTATTCTAGATCTTGGGAATAAAATCAGAGAGCATACATTACTTCTCTTACTCAGAAAAAAAAAGTGAATTTTAAGATTCATCTCTGTTACTGTGAATATTCCATTATACAAGTTCACTACAGCTTTTTTGTTCATTCTCTCTCTCCCTTTTTAGTATTTTTTTTTTCTAGAGAGCATGTGCACTCACTGGAGAGAGATGGGGGCTGGAGAGGGTAATCCCCGCCCCCAATCACCACCATGGGGAATGGTCATGATGCAATCCCTTCTCCTCCACTTCTCTCTCCTTTTGGGATTCGAGATATGCACAGGCACTTGCCCAGTGTATCACATGCTGCCAGATCCAGGACAAGAAACACATGGTTGTCTTGCGTGATCCAGCCAGCCTAATCACCAGGTCACAGACTGACCCTCATTCTCCTATTGAATTACTTACAAGTTCAGACTGTTGTGAATAAATATTCACATGGAAGTATTTTCCTACACATTTGTTTCCATCTTTCTTAGATAAATACCGAGGAGTGAACTGGTGGCTCACAGGGTTGATGTATGTTCATAAGAAATTGCTTATTTCCCTGCTGGCAATTTATGAGAGTTCCAGTTATTCTAAATCCTTGCCAATATATGCTGTTGGCAGAATTTTTAGTAGAAACTATTCAAATGGGCCTGTTGAGTTTTGAAAAGGGAAAATAAAATTTGGCCTCTGACCCACATATTGCCATGTTTTTCAATAATTTTTTTTTCATGGGACAGTAAATAAACACTGAGAAAATGTGTATAACACATTTTGAAGTCTATAAAATATTATTCAGAAAAAGAGTCCTTATAACACTTTTTTTTTGGTCATAAGAAAGACTTTTTACAAGACTTTAAGGTATAATGGAATGCTTAGAATCAGAAGATTGGAGTCTTGTCTCTGAGCTCCATTTTTTTCATCTACAAGGAAGATATAAAAATAGTTTTTTCAAGGCTTTTGTAAGATCTAAATAAGATGACATATCTAACACGATTCCTAACACAGAGTAAAAGCATAGTGTTTTAATACACTAGAAGATAAGGTAATCATTCAAATAATCTTGATCATGACCATTCTCATCACCATCGTCATCATCACCACTATCATCATTATAAACATCACTAACTTTACATGAAATTATACTATACTCCAGGAACTGCTGAGCAATTATATATTCTAATTAAACTCTCAAAACAGCCTTAACTTCAGCTGTAATATTTTAATGTTTTATGCATACATCCATCCACAGATTCTGGCTTGTGCCAAGTAATACTTGCTGCTCTGTGCCCTTTTATCAAAGGAATTATCTTACTAGGGCTTCAGCAAACGCAGAGGTACAGATTAGGACTCATGGGCAGAATATCAATAAGCCTGTATGTCCCAGTTCTTTGGTACCATGTAAGAGGGAACCTTTTCCTCCATAATATATCTAGCTGTGACTTATACCAAGCACATTCTCTGGAGTGTTCTAAGGGAATTAGAGTGTTCTTAGGGAATTAGAGACTTGTGTACCTCCTCAATCTTGTGACTATAGTTCCTAGCCTGTTCCAGAGGATACGGTATTTAAACACAATTCATACACTATTATTAGGTGGTGAGCATAGAATCAGAAAAGATTCATGATTTGCACCATGTTGTAAAGTTAGCAAATTGAAGAAACAAAATTCAAATCCATATTGTGTAACTCACAGCCTTTTTCTAAATGCTGTGATATACAGACTCATTAATTGGAGGTTTATTTATCATTTATTTTAAAACCTGACTTGGACTCCATGCTTCTTTTTTGGCATAGAATCTAAAACTTTCCCAATGTTGTGTGTCCAAGGAGACCAAATGAGAAGTCAAACACATGTAATAAATTTGCACATGTAGTGACATGCCAACATTTATCTAATGACAATTTGGGATTCTAAGTCATGTCAAAGCAAATATCTGGAACATAATCTTATTTCAAAGACTAGAGAGAATAGTAACCTGGTCAAAATCATAGTTCTCCCACTTACTTTCACTGTAACTTGAGAAAAGTTAACTGGCCTATCTAAGACACAGTTTCTTTAAAATAAAGTATTGGCTGGAATAAGTTCAACAGATCTACTGTACAACATGGTGACTCTAGTTAGTAATAATGTATTTTATTCTTGAAAAATTGCTAAAGGAGTAGATTTTTTTTTTTTTGGAGAGGTTTTTGCTATAAGGTATGTGTGCTTACCAGAAAAATGGAGAGACAGAAAGCGAGAAATCATCCCCCAGGGGAATGGCCATGCCACAATCCCTTCTCCTTCATTCTCCTCCTGGGATCTTGGGCATGCACGCACACGCACCCGGTGTGAGTTTTAAGCCACTGGGTCCAGGATGCAAACTGCGGTCAATTACATGGGAGTCCAGCAATCTAGCCTATATGCCAACTGCTGGTCCCGCTAAAGGAGTAGATTTTAAGTGTTCTCACCACACACCAAAAAAACCCTACATGAAGAAATGCATGTTAATTTGTCCAAATTAGCCATTCCACAATCTATACATATTTCTTTTTTTTTTTAAAGAGGTTTTTGTCATAGGGCTTGTGCTCTAGCCAGACAGACAGAGACAGAGAGACAGAAAGCGAGAAATTACCCCCCAGGCGGGGTGGCCACGCCTCAATCCCTTCTCCTTCATTCTCCTCCTGGGATCTTGGGCATGCACGCACACGCACCCGGTGTGAGTTTTAAGCCACTGGGTCCAGGACATGAACCACGGTCGACTACATGGGAGTCCAGCGACATAGCCATTATGCTAACTGCTGGTCCCCATAATCTATACATATTTCAAAACAATGTTATACACAATAAGTATATGCAATTTCTGTCAATCCAAAAAAGAAAAAGATTTTGGAATTTCTTATAGTATGATGTAAAGATTAGACACAACTTATACTTTCATATTTTGATTTTAACTTTGTTGATTATAAATAACAGATTATTTTCAATTAAGAAAAATGTCAATTAATTATAAATTGACATTAGAAGGTACATCAAAATTTCAGATATAAAAAAGTTTGAAAAATGGGTATCTAACTGTTAGAAAAAGCTTCTAGGCTCTTATTAAATGATGTCTACCACTGGAATTGTCACTATTATCACTACTAGTATCCCCATGTAAACCCATAAAACTGGCACAGAGGACAGTTCCTTGAATAAGTTGCTTCAAAACAAGATAGGAAAAGGATTTCCTGATACTTACAAGTGTTCACAACTCTATCCACTGGTACCTCAATTATCATGATAGCAGGACCTCACATATAGGTCAATTATAATATCTGCTTTATTTTATTTTTAATTGTACAGAAAGTTTTTCAGAGATAATTCTGAAACTGTCAGGAGATGACTTCTCCTGGAGACAGAAATAAAACCAAATCCCTTTTGTTTATGTATCTTGAGCAATACAAGTGTGATGTTTGAAGTTAGGTTACTTTTCTCCATTATTATCCATAGATATGGAGGAAAAAAGGCCTGAGACAGAAAAATATCTTTTTTTAAAGGTAAAATAATGATTTGTTATATATAAAAAAGAACTTTTTAAGAAAAAAGAAAAGTTTATTTGGGTTAAAATCTGGAAATTTAGTATTTCCTGGCATGTGATTTTAACAAGTTACTCATCCTTTCTGAGCTTCTGTGTCCTTCACTGTAAAATGTCATAACAACACTTGCCTTTCAGAGTTGTTTAAATGCCCTTCCCACATACAATTTCTTCTGTTCCTTCTTACTTTTCCTCCTGGTAATCTCCACTTATACTTCACATCTTAGTTTAAGTATCTCCTCCAGAGGGAATTATAGTGAAGCCCCAAGCAATTCTCTTTTTTGGACCTGATCATTTTATTTTCTTTCCACTTTTTTCTTCGTTCATAATAGAGCACGTGCTCATACACGTAAGAGTAAGAAAGAGCGAGAGAGGTGAACACCCTCTGCAGGGTCTGGTCAACCACCATCTCCCTCCTCTAGCCCTCCAGCCCTCCAGATTGTGGGTAGTTGTGCATGTGCCCAGTGTGTTTCAGGCTGACTAGGTAAGGGATTCAAACCATGGTTGCCATGGTTTGGATTCAGCTTCTGTTGAGTAGAGCCTAACCTCTGTGCCACAGAGCCACTTAGTGGACCTGATCATTTTAAAGACTGCTTTTATAAAATTATTTTTTAACATTTGTCTCCTCCACTAAAAATAGACTCTGATATACTGGCTTGTCAGAAACGCCATGACGTATTTTTTTCTTCTTTTCTATGCAAAAATGTGTCATGCCTTTTGTGACAACCCAATAAAAACCATGTATATCATTGTTTTATTTCAATCCCACTAACCGCCATAGCTGGCAACCAGTAGGTGATTCATTATTTTCCCAAACAAATGAATGAACAAAGGGTAAAATGCCTAGCTCAACTCATAACCCTAAAACAGAAGCTATTTTAATAGCCCCAACAGCTCAGTGCCATTTTTATGAAAATCTTTGAGAATTTAACCTTCCTCCTACATTACAATCATTTTAGCTTCACTGGCCCTGCCTACCTGAGATCAAGCTCTATTTTCAGAAATCATTTGGACACATGGCTGAAGGAAGGTTTCTCAGCATGTCTATCATACCACAGCCATTTGATTGGACTTTAGTGAATATTTGTTTCTTTAGAAATTAAGCTTATTTCCTGGCACCAGCAGTTAGCGTAATGGCTATGTCGCTGGACTCCCATGTAGTCGACCACAGTTCGACTTGGACTCGGTGGCTTAAACTCACTCCAGGCGTGTGTGCGTGCGTGCCCAAGATCCTGAGAGGAGAATGGAGGAGAAGGGATTGCGGCGTGGCCATCCCCCCAGGGGGTGATTTCTCGCTTTCTATCTCTCTGTTTCTCTCTGTCTTTCTGGTGAGCACACACGCCCTATAGCAAAAACCTCTCAAAAAAAAAAAAAAAGAAAGAAAGAAAAAGAAATTAAGGTTATTGCCTCCTGATGAGAATGAGAGCAAGTCCCCAGCTGCTATAGAAATGCTAACACTTACAAATGCCTTCCAGTTATCTGTGAAGCCCAGATGACTGGAAGAAGCCACAATCTTAGCTTGTGGAGTGGCCTGAGAGAAATGGCATAGCCATTTTCAAGTGCACTGAACAAGTGGATTTGAAAGGCTAAATGAGAACATCTGATCAGAACCCCAGGCAGACAGAATGCTTTCATCATGGTAATCTCTGCCAAGTCCAGTCCATTATACTCCAGGTGCAAGAAGGCCTATTTCCAAATGGCAAAAGATGTATAAAATGAGCTGAAGCAACACATTCAGAGATTTATATGAGTAATGCAGCATGTTTCCTTGTATATATTGGGCACCCAGAGACCACTGACCAAAGTTTTGGCAACAATCTAGTTTTGACCTGAAAATGGAGCTGTTCATACTCAGCCTAGATGCCAAAGTCATACTATGTGTATTTGAATTCCAGTTCCATCACTCGTTTGAAGTGTCTAATGCTGAATGCATTACCAATGTAATTTAAGTGATTATTATAACCATTATTACCCTGAAATCTAACTCTTCTTTAAACAGAGATTCCTTAGGTAAAAATGCTCACAATTAAATTTTAACCCCGTCATATCTGGCTGGAAAGTCCATGTTATTTCCATTACAGAAACAGTCACTTGAATAACACTATTAACTAAAGTGCACTTAAATGCCACCCATCATAAGCAAAATAGCATTAGATATTTGGATAGAACTTTTATTGTTTAAATTCACAGTTTAGATTTTGAAGATGAGTGACTGGGAGCCCCAAGGTCTAGGATCAGAGACAGGCTCTAAAAATAACCTTTATTTTCGAATGCCTATCACAGGGAACAGGAGATAATGGGGACTATGTGAGTGTTGTGGTAATGATGTTGACAGAGAAGAAAATGAAAAATCAGAAACAGGAACAGTCTGGGTAGGAGAATGGCCACTGGTCTTGACTATCCCTAGGGTATTATTATTATTATTATTATTATTATTATTATTGTTTCTTGATGTTTTCCAAGTCACTTGGTACAGTGCTTGTCTTCCTTTGAGTGTACTCTGTTTTTCCAGCATCTCAGATGTGAACACACCTTCCAGGTATTAAATGTTGATTGACACATGATTGATGTTGCCTATAAAAGGATTACTGTTTTAAACTAACAGATTGTATGGTGGATAAGGGATTGGATTCCACATGCCCAATTCCTTGGTTTGAGTCCCGTACCTGGTAGCTTGAAGAACATGTGTATGTGGGCCAAAAGTCCCAAGTGGAGAATGAAGAAGAAGGGATTTTGGCATGACCATTCCCCTAGAGGGTGATTTCTCATTTTCCCTCTCTCTCTCATCTATGGCAAAAATGTTAAAAAAAAAAAAAAGGATTATTGTTTCTGCTAGTCATTATACTTCTGTTAATGCAACCTAAAACTAAGATGGTTTTTTGGCAACTATATTACACACACCCAGGCTTATTCTTTTTTTTTTGTTTCGTTTTAAGGTTTTTACCATAGGGTGCATATACTCTCCAGAGAGAAACAGAGCAAGTCAGTGAGAGGGAAAGTGAAAACCCTCCAGGGGGATGGCACATGTACTCTAAGTCCCAGAATGATTGTGATTTTCAAGCTGCCAGGCCTGAGACTTGAACTGTGATCAGCCAGGTGGGAGTCCATTGCTTTAACAATCACCACTTGTTGGCCCCACCCAGGCTTATTTTAGGCATATTGTTAACTGAAATCTGAGAACTCTTGACTAAATCTCAAACACCCTGCACATATATCAGTGATTTAAAAAAAAAACTAAAATAAGATCTGACAATTACTATTGGGCTATTCATGGAAAGATGGTTGTTCTAAAAGAAGTAGTTTTAGAAATTGCTTTGGTGATAAAAGTGAGCAGACTGAACTTAATGCAGGTATAAAGGACTTGTCTGTCTGGAGGTACATTTTGAGATGACTAAAGAAATTGAAAAGGAGCTATTGCTCTAGGGGATTGGCCTGACAGTCCAGAGACTGCCTGAGAGAACAGCCTCTAGGAGAGGCTGACGGTCTTAGAGACACCACATACTTCAACAGAAAATGGTTATAAGGCCAGGAAGGAGTGAAGTTTGGGAGAACTGGTAATCTCTCCCCTTCTCTGCCTCCTTGAACCTCCTTTGGGAAGATTTCCTGTCTTGTACTCAAAACTGCCAAATAGAAGCTAAAGCACATCTTTATTGTATTTAATAAATTGGAATGTCTACCTCCATCAGTTAAAGTAAGGATAAAAATACCTTGAAGAACACAAGTTTGATTCAGGACAGCATGTCTATACATCCTGTATATAGAGGATGATTCATAATTACGGTGGACGCTAGAAATAGGAATTGCATTATGGCATTGCAGAGTATTCCAACATTCAATTATTGCCCTTTGCATGTTATGCTAAATGACTCTCAGCAGTTAATAACTAATATAAAAAGCATAAAGCCACTTTTCACATTTTTAAAATATTTCATTTCTTTTTGGCTGCATTTGTAATTTTTTTTATTTTACTCTTAGAGCCAAGATTTACCTTCACCAACCTTTCATTTCCTTTCTTTTCACCCATTCTAAAGAACCAATTTTCTTAGTTCCCTGACATCATTTCTCTGCCTGAATTTCTTTCTGGAGGGAGTTTAACAATAGTATTAGTATTTGTTTTATAGTCTTAACATTTGGGTAGAGATGCTGTGGTAAGTGGATTAGAGGTAGGAGTCCAACTTAAAAAGTATTTCAAAGAATGATTATTGGCCTTACCATCTGGCTTCACCTATCATAAGCAGAAGCTATTCTTATTTTCAATTTCTTAAAATATTATTACTAAAAAGTATAAGAAAAACAAACGCTTAGTGATTTCAGAAATATGAAAGAAAATGTGATCCTTAGCATGCTGCCTACCAGGACAGGTCTCCTGAGAACAAAATACTTTCTTTAAGTTAACCTGGACAATACAAAGGATGAAAGTATTCAGATTTCCTCAACCACAATCTCTAGATACTAGCATACTCACAAACTGAGATCCCGCAGAGGCTGCATAGGAATTAGCATTGGTTAACTGGAAGGCTGCCTTTATGGATTAAGGAATCGTCCTATCTGCCCTAAAGGGTATCAGATCTTCATCTCAAATACGAAATATTGAATAATAATACTTCATAAGACATAACTCACTCTTTCAACAAGATGGCAGTTTATTTGTGAACTGTTTCTTCTTTACCTGACTCCTCAAACTCCCAGGACCCTTATCCATCCAGGATAGGTTTTCAGCTCTGCTGTCCCATCACTAGGTCTCTTGGTTTCTATGGAAATGAGACATCAGAACGTTGAAAATTGGACTCATCAACATCATTGAGAAGGTCTGTATCTGAGATGGAGAAAGTAGACTTGTACCTTAGTGTTGCCTTACATGAGTAAAGAGACATAGAGCATCAGCAGGGACACAAGGCTGAATCCTGGGATATCCAGCTAGAATCATACAATTGGAATTTAGCAAGTTCTAAAAAGAGTTTAGGCATCAGGAAGGAGGCATGTCTTGATCTGGAGAGAGCATGTTGTGATCCAGTATGGGAGGTCATCCTGAGAAACTGAAAAACTATCTGAGATTGTTGAAGGATCTGGAGGGGGCAGATAATGTTTTACTTACACGTGAGTACAACTCTTGGTTCTGCCTCTAGCAACAAGATTTGTGTAATGGAGCACACTTTTTTTTTCATCAGTAGAACTATCACTATAGAATGAAAAGCTAGACTCTGTGAGTCACAAAAAAAGGAAAAGTAGTACACATGAATTGGGAAAAATTATTTTCCATGACATCTGGGATTAGGTCTAAAAGAAATAAATTTACATTTACACAAAGTTTAGGTAAAACTTGAAATGGCAAATGTCTTTTCGGGGATGATTATACAATATTAGAAATTTTTGGAAACCAGCAGTTAGCGTAATGGCTATGTCGCTGGACTCCCACGTAGTCGACTGTGGTTTGAGTCCAAGACCCGGTGGCTTAAAACTCATGCTGGGCACGTGTGCGTGCGTGCCCAAGATCCCGAGAGAATGAAGGAGAAGGGATTGCGGCATGACCATCCCCCCTGGGGGTGATTTCTCACTTTCTGTCTCTCTGTCTCTCTCTGTCTGTCTGGTGAGCGCACGCGCCCTATAGCGAAAACCTCTCCAAAAAAAGAAATTTTCAGGGGTTGTAGATTCTGTGGTGAAATGTCCAGTAATTTCAATGTATGATACTGACTTTTTTCTCCTTAACTTTATACAGTAGCAAAGTGATTTGTGTTTCAAACAAAAGGACTAGACATTGGTCAAGAAGGTTAGTTTTAGGGGAACCAGCAGTTAGCGTAATGGCTATGTCGCTGGACTCCCACGTAGTCGACCGCGGTTCGTGTCCCGGACCCAGTGGCTTAAAACTCACGCCGGGCGTGTGTGCGTGCGTGTGCGTGCCCAAGATCCCGAGAGGAGAATGGAGGAGAAGGGATTGCGGCGTGACCATCCCCCCTGGGGGGTGATTTCTCGCTTTCTGTCTCTATGTCTCTCTCTGTCTGTCTGGCCAGCGCACGCGCCCTACAGTGAAAATCTCTCAAAAAAAAAAAAAAAGGTTAGTTTTAGATGTTTTAGGGAATTATACAGAAAGCCATTTTTATTTCTAGTCTTGCTAAAATATTTTCATGGTCTTTTTGAACCTATGCCTCAGCCTAAGCAGGTCAATTGTAGCAAATATTAGTAAAATCATTGTCAATTACAGAACCTATAATGACTTACTTTTCACTCTATTCAAGTGAGGATTCACAAGTCGGCCTGCCAGCATCCTTATGGCTAGTCACAAGTGACATTGGGTGGCAGGGTTATAACGATCAAGGCTCAGACCTTTCCATCATACTGATTTTAAATATATATATATATATATA
>NW_006159609.1:1120529-1157447 GCF_000334495.1 Tupaia belangeri chinensis
TATATATATATATATATATATTTCATTATCTTATATATATGTTTTATGTTTTATATAGTTATGTATATTTGTGTATATACATATAACTATTGTGTATTCAATAGTTATATATATAAAAAATATTTATTTTTATATATTTTACATATATATGTGTATATATGCATTTTTTTCAATTTAGTGCACTCTTTCATAGGGTGCACCTTTTACTAAATTGAAGAGAATACTCAAATGAAGAGAGAAAGATTGCATGTTCAAGATGAGGGAATAAAGGTAATGATAAGTCTTGAGATCTAGTCCTAGAAATGAAAATTCACTACCTACCAACTAACCCAAGGGCAGGAGTTGCTTTTTCAATAAGTCCTTCACTAAGTTGCTCGTCTACTTAGAAATACGAATGAAATGCTAAGAAACAAATGTAGAAAACTGTCTGATATCCTTGGTTACAAATCTCTATGGTGAAACTGATTGAATACAGTTTGAATTTAATTTGGGCATATCTCGTCATTTAAATTCTCAACTTATATCTGAATACCAAAGATCAGACAACTTAGTATATTTTATAGTCCTCATTTTTTAAAATTTTAAGGTGTTTTTTACTTCTTTTTTACATCCTCCTATATTTTACTCTTTTTTCCTGAGAGATAGTTCCATTGTTAGGATAGCTGTTGATATAATTTAAGAGTTATGAACCAGGATGACTGCATAGGAAATAATTCATGTTCTCTTTATGCTGTAAATTTTCATTATGTCAAATGTAGAGCCAATATCTCTTCTTGGGTAACTTCCTAAGGTTATATCTGGGCGATGTGTCAGTATGACCTGACTCATTTAAATAACTCATAGGAGCAATTTCTTGGAGTATTGGTTTCATGCTGATCCCTGAAGAGCTAATGGCAGACATTATGCCAAAAATTTTATCCATTTTATTGTCAATCTACACTTAAGCTCTCAGTATTAGAGGAGAGCATTATTATCCCATTTTTCAGATGTGGAACCCAATTTTTAATTTAATTGATTCTGTGTTATGAATTTAAAATCTTAATTAAGGAGAGTAACCTAAACCAAGTAAATCACTACAGTGAGCCTCCAGACCTCTCCATTCACCTTATCACAAGGTCAATGCCAGTCCCCATTGGTCTGAAAACAGGAACAGGATATGCAAGTTGTCCTCTAAAGTAAATAATAGGACAGAAAAAAGAAAGACATACCTATAAGGTGGTAAATTGCAGAGGGTGAGGGAAGAGAGAGTCTCCTACTATGTGGGGAGGAATACTTTATCACACCAGCAGATCTTTATAAAAAAAGCAAGCAATCTTTAGTTACTGTTTAATTTTCTAGAGGCAATACATTCATGTATTGCATGCATGCTGTACAAACTACTCCAGTCCTTCAAATAACCTTAGTAGTCTCTGCATGTATAAAAATATTATTTATTATAATAGGTTTTTAAAAAAAATATTTTGTATACATTCAATCACTGTTTGGCATGATCAGATAAGTTTAGTGCAAGTGGAGAGCAGCATCTCTTATTTTAATCAAATATCACAATTTACTCCTTTCATTCCATTATTTGAACAGTGTATATCTGGGCCAAAAATAATAAAAAGAGGAGGCTGGTGGTGCAAATGAGGTCACAGCAGTAGGCAATTCTAAGATTAATTTATAATGGTGACTTTTGCAATCAGATATCTAGAAGCATGCACACATCCTGGGGCTGCATCTTGACTGTCTCTCAGCTTGGTCCTCTAGGGGTATTCAGGGCCCTGCACTAACACATCTGCATACTTGCCCAAAATACCCTGAAGATACTTATTCCTTGGTACTGAGAATAACAGATATAATTCAGAAAGGGCTCACTTTGACCTCAACATTAATTCATACAGATTGCCTCATTTAGCCTAAGAGCAGCTCTCTGAGGAAATAAAAATAATCTCTACAAAACAGCTACTATGTCAGGGACCACTCCATGTAACGCCAAAATCTTTGTGATTTCTATTTTGCTGAGCCTCTTCTTGATATCCTGATATCTTGCTTGAGGTGAGAATTCTGCATATTGAAAATCTAATCTCATTTATTCTATTAAAAGCATCTGTTGTTTTCATTGGGGAATTGCATCTATTCCATTAGATACATTCATAGTGACCCTGTCAATCAAAGTACATCTCCTCTCCCCCACCCCTTACCAGCCATCCTGACATAGGGATGACCCAAGTTAGGCCAATAAGTGCTATCTCTAGACTTTGAATCTTGGGATCATGATATAGAATCTAGTTATTGACAGAATTTATTAGTTTTGGGGGTAAAGCCCTAAGAAGACTCTTTGTTTCTGCTACCTAATTCTGGTCCTTTCTGAACTTTATTGTTGATTTTTCTTTAATTCCATGAGCTACTCCACAGCTTTCCAATAAATTACCTTTCCAATAAATTACCACAGAGATATTGACTAAGAGAAGCTCCATCTCTCTTTGAAGTTGCCTTGAGCATTAAATGGCCCAGGTATCAGGCCCTAAGGATCACCTCATGATTCTAATCTATGCGCTGAAGGAAACTTGGTCTTTGGCCAGCATTTCATTCTTTTTTTTTGGAGGGGGGTAGTTTTTGCTATAGGGCGTGCGCGCTCACCAGAAAGACAGAGAGAGACAGAAAGACAGAAAGCAAGACATCATCCCCCAGGGGGGATGGCCACGCTACAATCCCTTCTCCATTATCCTCTCAGGATCTTGGACACGCATGCACACACACCCGGCATGAGTTTAAGCCACAGGGTCCGGGCCTTGAAACACGGTCAGCTACATGGGAATCCAGAGACATAGCCATTCGGCTAACTGCTGGCCCCAGCATCTCATTTTTTATTAAGGCATTCATTTGTCACCTTGAAACTATTTCATTTATTACTTCATAGAGGATTTCTTTTCCAATGAATTGAAAATAAAGCATGGTAAAAGAATAATAGATTTATTCACCAATTTATGTGTTTACTAGTGGACTTCCAAAGGTCACAGAAAATGGAATTAAAGTATAGTCTTATTTTGCTGCGAAATTTTGAAATCTGTACTTGTTTTGATAATACACTTTTTCCATGATCTTTTTGAAGACTCCTCAGTCAAGACATAAGTAGCAAATGTTTTGCAGAAGAGACTGAAGAAGACAAAGATAAAGAGCATTTATCACTTCAAGAAGACATAACAAAGAAAGACACATAAAACAACTAATTTCCCAAAGTGGTATATGTTGTCTATAGTTGACAAAGACATAAAAATCCCCCCACTTCAAATAAAATAACTCTATGTATCCTGATTTATTATTCTTAAGGTACTTTCACTATTTAGAATTATATATTATCTTTTAATTATTATTTTTATATGACCTATGCTAGATGCAAGATAGATGAGGACGAGAACTTTGTCCAAGTCATCTGTTTTCCCAGCAATGAAAACAATGATTGGCACAAAGGAGACACTTATTAGATATCAGTTGAATAGATTAATTAGCAATGAATTTAACCTAGAAATTCTTGAAAAGGTTTCAAAGACAAAGAGATGATGAAATTGTATGTTAAAACCTCAATTTAAGTTTAACAGTAACATGAGTAAAGGTAGAGGGCATTTAAGAAGCAACATATTTCAAAGAACAATCTATGCAAAAAACATGCAAAGAGAAAATTCAGATTGTGAAAGTAGCACCAAACAATAGTTCAGACTAGCAGAAGCTTTAAGTGTGTGAAGAGGTGTTACACATGAGGAGACAAAAGGTTTCTTGGGACTGATTCATGAGCTTTCTATTTTAATCTTTTGAAAACATGAAAGGTTTTGTGAAAGGAGAGTCCTAAGAGTCTGTTGGAGAATCACTCCTGTATACTGAAAAAGGTGAATGGAAAAGCTCTTGATTTGAGTCAGGGAGATCAATTAAAAGGCTACTGTAATAGTGCAGGCCAGAGATCATAAAGGTTCAACGCATGGCCCCACTGAAAGAAAAAATAAAAATTAATGATTCTGCAGTCACTGGAGCTCAGTTTACATGGGCCACCTAATTTGCAATACTTTATCCACTGGAGGCATTAAATGCTACCAGGCACACCTGCTTTTTAACTTGAGCATCACTCAAGAATAGAACTCAAGCCAAATAAAATGCAATTTTCTCAGTATGGGACTTCAGCTAAAAACAAGTGAGCACAGCAGTTCCTAATTGCTAGACTGGTGACTTTTACCAAGGTGGGGAGATCAATTTGAAATAACAACAACAAAACAGTATGTATTCTGTGGCAGGCATCTCTCCAAAGGCAATCTGGCCAAGGGGAGGTCTGCAAAATCCAAACCTAATGCAAATAGGAAGCTCCAAAAGAAATCTTCTAAGTTAATAATAGAGGAAGAACCACAGTATAAATGGCTTTACATTTACGATGTTTCGAACATTTTTAGGATTTGGGGATGATACATGACACTAATTACTCTCCCTAAAACACAGAAACAGCCATATGATTTAACTTCTAGAGACATTTCTCAATCACAAAACTGCATGGAGCTATTGTTCATAATTTGGGACATAACGGTACATGGACAGGGAAGAGCAGTAAGGATTGCTACATATCATTGTTATTAAAAAATTAAATTAAAGTACAAAAGCTTGAGAATGTTTCTGGGTTTGTTACGTATGTATTTAAGAGAGATTTTTTGCTGTAGGGTCTGTGTGCTTGCCCAGAGAGTCAGAGAAAAACATAAAGCGAGAAATCATCCCGCAGAGGGAATGGCCATGCTGCAATCCATTCTTCTGTCAGGATTTTTGGGCACACATGCACACATGTCCTGTGTGTTCTTTAAATTATCTAGTCTGGGACTTGAACTGTGGTAGACTATGTGGGAGTCCAGCAATGTAACCATCATGCTATCTGCTGGTCCCAAGAATGTTTATGGTTCTATATAAAAAGTTATTATCAGCCCAGCTGCAGTAATGTGTGCTGGAAAAGTAATACAGCTCACAGGCTGAAGCCATATGGAAGGACTGGGTTATTTATTCCCATACTCCTTAAAAGTCAGCCATGCTGGAGCACACCTGTGGTTTTAGCTACTCAGAATGCTGAGGCAGGAGAACGGTGAGAGTGATACTTATCTTTAAACATATATATAATTCAAAATTATACCTGAAATAAGATTATGCTCATGGCATTACATGATTTCTTTAAAAAAAAATTGAGAGATTTTTTGCTATAGGGTGTATGTGCTTGCCATAGAGACAGAGAGACAGAAAGCAAGAAATCACCTCCCAGAGGAGATGGCCACACTGCAATCCCTCCTCCTGCATTCTCCTTTTGGGATTTTGGGCACACACATGCCTGGCATGAGTTTTAAGCCACTGGGTCTGGGACTGAAATTGTGGTTAATTACATAGGAGTCCAGCAATATAAACATTACACCCTGGTCCCATTCTTGACTATAAAGGAAGAGGCTGGTAAGCCAAGTCATTGAGGATTTGCATCATCTTGGGTATGCCCATGGAAGAAAGGTGCAAATGTGATCATTGCAGTAAAAAAAATAAAAAAAATTATAATCACTGACAACAAAAAGATACTTCTTTAACAATATTTAAACCATTTAGAACCTGGCTACAAAAACTTCTTCCACAATCACTGTGCCCACGACACACTTGATATTTGTCTTTGTGGTAACACACTGCACTTCTTTACCACTGCTTCCTTTGCCTGAAATGTCCTTCCTCTTTCCCATCCTCTGATCTCTGAAGTACTTTCTGCCTTGCCTACTGAGCCATACCACACAGCACCCTCACACATCTCTAGCTGTAGCACCTACTGTACTCTAAAAGATTTATGTGCTAAGGGGCATCTCCCTTCAAAGACTGCCAGCCCCTGTGGACAGTGACTCCATCTTAGTCACATTTGCAAATTGCCTGACTACTAGTAGGACACAATCAATGTTTAGGGAGTGTTTGGTAAATATTGAGGCAGTAACATCAGGGAACATTGGATTTGTGGTAATTTTCTATGTCACAAAATTATTGAAAAATTTTAAGTATCTGTTTTGACAAGTGTCTTGTCTTCTGTGAGAAAGAGAATTACTTCACATCTTGGTTATATTAATTTAGTACTTATTTCTTAAACATTTCTGATGCTAATGCTGATATTATGATCAAAGATTAGTAAAATATTCTTACTCTCAAGTGACTCACAAGATGATGGGACAGATAATTAACCCCAGATTTACCACAGAAATAGACACATGCACAAATAAATACTCATCATAATAAACTGCAGAATAATTACTTTAGGCTATGACCAAATGGGACCATGGAGTCAACCTTATGCTCACAGAGCAGAGCTGAGGAAAGTAAAAATTAATTCTGCTATCATTTGAGGTTGGGGGGCTTTCTGCTTTAGAAATAGTGGTTTAAACTAATTTCGCCTTAGGTTTGAATCATACTCTATTACAGACCTCTTTTTGTTTTGTTTCTTAAGAGATTTTTGCTATAGAATGCATATGCTCAATGGACAAGATGGAAAGTGAGAAATCACTCCTCCCACCCCCCCGAGGGGATGGCCACACTGCAATCCCTTCTTCTCTATTCTCCTCTTAGGATTTTGGGCATGCATGCACATGCACACACACATACACACAATCAGCATGAGTTTGAAGTTCCACCAGGTCCTGAACTCAATCCCAGTCAGCCACGTGGGAGTCCAGAAACAATCATTATGCCATCTATTGGTCTCTCTAATACATACTTTAAAAAGATGTTCTCTGAGAAATTGAAACAAAAGTCCTTATTCTGCATAAAGTCTTCTCTTCTCTTCCCAATTAATGTGAAAGACTTGACATTCCAGCCTTCAGAAGACTGCAAGTAGGGCTGGATTTTCTCATCCTGAATCTGAAGCTCAATATTTGCGATTTAGTCAGCAGTATGAGACGGGCTCTTTAAAAAGTGAGGCCATTATCTAAGTACTGCCCAGTGAAAGTGAAATGCATGATAGGAAGGAGAAATCAATGGCAATGATAAAGCCACCATTTAGAGTACTAGAGCTTGGTCCTAAGTGAACCAGATTGCAGGTGCCTTGACATGGGCAACAGCAGGTAGAGTGATGCTACAACAAGAGATGTGATTTCTAAGCACGGGCTCATGATACAGGCAGAAACTGTGGGTGTGTTAATCTGGATATCACAAATGTCCAGGTTTGGGACATATTTAGAGGATTCTAAGGGTTGTTCTTGACCTTGGTCAACTCCAGAAAACCTACCATAAATTCAATATGAAAGGCTGTCTGGAGCAACAGAAAAGCATCAGTTTTGGAGATCATAGCCCTGGGCTGGTTTCTAATTATACCACAATGTGCCTTTGGACAAGTCTCTTAAGTCCCTGGAGGCTCAATCTCCCCATCTAGAAAATGGATAAATTAGTAATTTACCATGCTTTTGCTTAAACATTGCTGACCATAAGCTTAATCAATAATGGTTTTTGTGGGACCAGCAGTTGGGATAATGGCTATGTCACTGGACTCCCATGTAGTTGACTGCAGTTCGAGTACTGAACCCAGTGGCTTAAACTCATGGTGGGCATGTGTGCATGCTTGCCCAAGATCCTGAGAGGAGAATGAAGGAGAAGGGATTGCAGTGTGGCCATCCCACATGGGGGATGATTTCTCGCTTTCTGTCTCTCTGTCTCTCTCTGTCTTTCTGGCAAGCTCACGCTCCCTATAGTAAAAACCGAAAAAAAAAAAAATGCTGGTTTTTGTTATTATCACAATAGAAGTTCTTGATCTTGAAAGGATTTGTGATCCTAGAGAAGTTATTTAACCTCAATGTGATTCATTTTCTCAATTTATAAATAGGTTATAATAATAATGATCATAGCAGCCTCGTAAGTTTGTGATGGTAATCAAATGAGATGATATACTCTACGCTCTCAGTACAATGCTTACCACTTAGTAAGTGTTTAATCAAAATTAATCATCGTCATTTCAACCACATTACCTTTACCTTTCATGATTGCATCATCCACACAGCGTAGGGTTCTATTAAACTATTTATCCGGTTACAACTACCTTCAAGTAGGTATTGACCTACCCAGTACTGCCAGTTTTATAGATTATCGTTTCTTACCTACCATGCCTGACACAGAGGGTAACCAACAATGCCACTTTTTTTGACTGATATATCAATGAAGAAAGTACTCTCACAGAAATTATGATACCTTACAGGACAGGACAATAGTAGAGCAGTAAAACACAATTCCCTACAAGGCTGAATCACATGGGAAGATTCCAGATTCTCATCCAGAGACCTCCTTAAGTATGCCAGGCACCCATGTGCCTGTGATCCAAGGTTGACTGAAGCTGGGGTGGATGTAGTGTCACAATCCTAATAGGGTTACTATGTCTGTCTGTCTCCATCATCCAAAATTACTTTCTATATAAAGCTAAACTGACCTTGGTGGTCATTAGATACCAGTGCTCTCTCAAGGAAAAACCATTAGAGTCCCTGGGGAAGATGTCTCTTAGTTTTAAGACTGGAAAAACGTTTATTTTTCTTATAGAAAACTGGCATTTTCTTCTCCAATCTCTTTTTATCTAGCACCTTTCTCAGACCTGGCTGCTACCCATTAGACTAGTTGTGTGTAATGCCAGGAAAGACACAGTGAAGCAAACCAAAGATATAGGGTCAGAGGCAACTTAATTCCAGAACCTTCAGCTCTGTGGCCTTACTTCTCTCATGTTGTCAAAAAATAAATAAAAACACAATTACCTTCAAATAGAGGATATCACTACGAGCAAGGGTCAACTCTATCTCTTGAGCATGGCAGGCAATTCCTAGGATAGATAAAAGCAAGGAATGAACATTTTGTGGTGAATATTTCTTGTTCCTTTGGGTTGTCACTTTCTAAAAGTTTTATGAATGCCATGGCAAGCATTAAATAGTGCTCACTGTAGTGCTAACTACCATTTATAAAACCTGAGGCACAGTCCTAGGCATGCATGCATATATATGCAAGCATGCATTTAAATTACCAGAGGGTACATGTACTCACTAGAGAGAGAAAGAGAAAAAGAGAGGAAAAGCATCCTCACTGGGGTGAGATCATGCCACTCACCATCGCTTCTCCTCTATTTCTCCATCCGGTTGGGTATACACACGTGCATCTGGGTGTTTGAAACTATCAGGACCAAAATTAGAGTTGTATTTGGCCATTTGAGATTCAGTTCCCTTAAGCACTAGGTGCAAGGTCAGCACTCAGGCATTTGGAAGCTAACATTGGAAACCAAGGCAACCAGGGGGCTGTGGCTTATTGAACAATTACTGTATGTTGGTGTTTATAGTTCTTTATCTCATTAATCCTAGTGAGGGCTCAGTGAGATAAGAACCAGTATTACAGCTCCTTCATACTCCTGGATGAAAGTTGGCCTTTCTCTTAGATGATCTAGCCTTGAGTTTCCTGGACTTCAAAATGTCACAAAACAGTACAATTTTCTAACAAAATTTAAGGATTTTAATTTTACTAAAAATGGACATTGCTTTTAAAAGCAGTAACTACCATCTATAATTAGTATCATTTAATTAAAAAGGACATTTACTACCCCAAAAAAAGTCCAACCTAAGAATAAAAGGGAGCATTTAAATTCAATGCATTCGTCTACATGGAAAAACTGTATAGTCTACCTTCAGCGATTCTGCCTCTAGGTTTTGTTCTGTTTATTTGTTGGTTTTTGCTTTTTTATCTTATTTTATTTCAAGTTCTTTTATACATTCAATCACGTCATTTAGATTGCAAAGTGAATATTCCAACATGTTTACATTTCTCCCCAGTCCAGTTGATAATACTATAAAGTTAACTTCAACAGATAATACTCCATTCCATTTTTTTGTCCCATTTATGCTTTGCCTCTCCATTTTTCTCCTTAATATTCTTCCTCAGACTGTGTTCTTTCACCCACACTCTTCCTGCACTACATCTGGTATTCACAACCATTTACTGTGTTTCTGTATCCTTTAGTCATTCAGTTTCGGTCATAGAGTGCAGAAATGTGGTATATTAAGTGGGGACATACAATGTCTCTTCTTCATAGCCTGGCTTGCTTCACTCAGCAGTAAATCGTCCATATTCATCCACTTTCTGTCAAAACCTAGGGTCTTACTGTTTTTTATGGCTGAGTAGTATTCCATAGAGTCTATGTGCCACAGTTTTTCAATCCATTTATCTGTTCGTGGGCATTTGGGTTGGTTTTTAAGAACAGCTCTTCATAACATACATCAAGAGACAGATACAAAAATGTTCATGGCAGCTCTTTTCAAATTAGGAATAACTAGGAAATAACCCAAATGACCATCTATAAGAAAAGGGATAAATAAATGTTTTGTATGTCTGCATGATGAAATAATAATATATAGCAGTCAGGATAAAAGACGAACTAGCAGGGGAGACCTTGTGCCAGCCGTCCTGACCTGGTTGCTGTCTCGTGGTTGTATGGTCCATCTCTGCCTTTGCACATGTTGCTCTGTTTAGAAGACCATTCCATCCTTTGTAATCTAGATCACTGTAACCAACCCTCTAGTACTCAACTGAGCCACCCCATCCCATCCAGGAAACCTTCAACTAGCCAGTTAGATAGGCTCTCACATATCTCTATCATATTTATTGTAATCATTGACTATAATTTGTTCTCTGCTCCATACTGAGAGTTCTTGGAAGGACAGATTTATGTTATTTAGCTCCATAAGGCTCAAGTGCCTTATATAATAAAGCAACATATAGTCATCTTTATAAACCCAACTATCTGATATGTACCCAATGCATATGGTGTTCAGTAAGTATTTAATAGACTGTCAAAGATAATGCTATTAGTATTACTAAAAGTAATGTTCAGCAAGTGAAGGAGGTCCACTTTAATCTGGACAGCAGCATATTCAGTATTTAATTCAGTAGTGGGTGGGTTCAGAGAGAGCATAGCTATCTATTAGGGAGGCTGTGGAAAAGAGTCAAGCATCAAAATTTTAATGGTAGGTTGTACTATGCCACATGCTCTCCAGCTGTCCTGATTTAGAGCTCCCAGGACCTTTCGACAGTGAGTTTTTTGCTCAGCTCTGAGCTACACTGACACAGTACAAGACATGTTTCTAGCCTCTAAAGCACAGGCATATCCACTGCAGCTCTATCTCTAGTTTGTCAAAATTCCATTCCATGTGGATGTCTTCAGGCAGAAAGAAGCTTATCACTAGATAAGTGATATTTTCAATCCACAGTGGTTTTAAGCATCCTCTTTCAGGTTTTCCTGCAGAACAGTTGCAACAGTGCCTTTAAAATGCCAGTGAATCATCTCTAACTAGAGCCTAAAATTATATGATGAAGCCATCTGTATTGCACTGGGAAAATATCATGCAGCATAATTAATTCATTGGATGTGATGATTAGTTAGAATGATAGAAATGCAATATTGGAAGGGCTCTCATGAGGCCTTGTTGAAAATTCCCAGGCTCCTCCATAGACTTGTATTTAAACTTACCAAAAACATAATTACCTCCTATTTCAGATTATCTAATCACAACTTAAATATTTGCCACTAGTGAGCTTGCAAGTTAGGACAAGTAACTAAAATCACTCTAGCCTTAGTGTCTCACTTTTAAAGGAAGGGATGAGAATGCATAATTTTTTTCAAGCTCTGCCACTATGATTCAGAGGATCTATGCAGAGCCCTTTCATGGCAGCTGGGCAATGGAGTGCTGCCTGGAGTAGATGGCCCCTCCCACATTGTTGTTTAAAGTAGAGCAATTTGCGAATTGTTTCTGCCTCCAATTTCACTGGGGAAAAAAAGAAAGCAAACAAACAAAAAATGACATTAAGCCAAAAGTTATGATCACTAGAGCTGTGTCCAAGTTACCTCCAAGCTTTTTATTTTAATTGATGATTTTTTATTCCAGAGATCACATGAGCTTGTCAGAGAGACAAAGAAAGAGACAGGGACAGAGAGACAGAAAGAGTGCATGGGATGTGGTCATGCCATAATTTTCTTTCTTCCATTTCTCCATCCAGTTAAGATTTTGAGCATACAAACATGCCTGCCATGTTTTTCAAATCTCTGTGGCAGGATTCAAACTGTGGTCAGCCATATGAGATCTGGCTCCCAATGTGCAGGGCTTATCATGGCACTATAGGACTAGCCCGCTCCTAGCTTTAATAGTCAATGAATTTACCAAGTTCATTGAGAAGTGATCCAATGTAGAGAGAACAGAATTTTGTATCAGGAGTTCCTTTGTCTTGGAGCAAGTGAACAGTTTCAGATACTTGGACATGATCCTTGCTACAATAATGATTTTTGTTCCATATGTAAGAAGATCAAAAAAAGGTTGTATCAGCTGCATTACCAACTATGATTGAAGGACATGGTAAATAAATGTAGGACAGATGCTCAGGCTCATTGAATCCATTGTGAGTTAGAACTGCTCAAGAATTCTAGCTGATCTAAACTCCATTATAACAAAATTTCCTTGGTTCCCTAAATTTCTGTCTCTGGTATGTTCCTGTTCCTAAATACCTGCATCTCACAACTCACAAGCCTATGAGACTGACTACTTCCTGGATCAAAAGGTATGAGGTTAAATCTTTCACTTATTCTACCTAAATGTTCCTTATATTTCCTTCTATCATCTTAAAAATGTCTTTGAGAGTTATTGGTAAGTAATTCTTTCAATTCTTATTTGCCTACTCACCAGGAATAACATTATTTACTCACTTTTTCTTCATACTAACAATTGGCATACATGAGGTACGTACATGAGTAACTAAAACAACACAATACACCTTTACTTTAATAATACTTTTTCCTTCTCAGTATCTGTCTTAAAAAGAACATTAGGAAGGAGAAACCTAATGATCTCCGGCTTGTTTGACAAATGTGATACTTCATGCTGGAGATGACACTCATAAACATTCTTTTCAAATGAAAAGCGTAGTCCCCTGGAGGGAGGAACAATTTCTTTTCCTCACCATTTGCTAGATTCATGGCTGAGGCACTTAAAACTCTCAGAACAAAAGGCAGGTTACCAAGGGAATAATGTATGAAGCTTTATGTGACCCAGGATGCTTCAAAAATGAAGACTCAAAGAAACAGATAAACTTTTATACTTTTTATGTTTACATTTGATGAAGAATGAACAGCTGTGGGAAAGTATGACTGAACAAGGGAGATAAGATCTAATGGCAATAAACTGATGGGGGTGGGGAGGACTTAGTAAGGCCTGTTTATTTGGATTCTTCTTGTCATCTCTGTATCTCTGGCCCCCTTCCCCTGTGTATAGGGAAGCCACCTCTCAGATGAGGATCTTATGACCTGCTTCAGGGGAAGGTCAGGAGATTCTAGGTTTTGTGACCTGCTCCAGGGGGAAGAGGAGGGAGACAGTGAGTGAACTTGCAGTTTATGTTGCTTTCTCAAATGTCAAGGTACCATGTTTTGAGTTAGTTGTATGTTTCAAATCCCTCACACCTCGAGTCTGCTAGAGTTGTTGAGTACAGGTTTTGGGCAACTAAGTGGATTCCTGGCCTTGGGAAAAAATCATCCTATATTAAGTGTTTCTTTACCTTTCCTTATATGATTACAATAAATCATTGTATTTACATAGTAAGTTATAATTAATAAAAACTTTCATAAACATTATCACATTTGCTCTTTCCTTAAAAAAAACATAGGAACCAGCAGTTAGCGTAATGGCTAGGTCGCTGGACTCCCATGTAGTCAACCGCGGTTCGCGTTCTGGACCCAGTGACTTAAAACTCACACCAGGCGCGTGTGCGTGCATGCCCGAGATCCCTAGAGGAGAACAGAGGAGAAGGGATTGTGGCATGGCCATCCCCCATGGGGAGTGATTTCTCGCTTTCTGTCTCTCTGTTTGGCAAGTGCACACGCCCTATAGCAAAAACCTCTCCCAAAAAACAAACAAACAAAAAACCATTATAAAGATTGCCTATGTTTTACTTATTAGAACTAATACTCAAAATTTGTATCTTCCTCCTTCTCACAAAGTCAAGAGGCATTCAGACATAAACCTGTATCTTCTTATCCCATCACCTATTACTTTTTTCTACGTTATCCTTATTGAACTCTTGTAGTGGAGGTAAAGTAGTATAAGAAAAAAAAATAATATTGACAGAAATAAAATCACTCGAACACATGGAATTGTGAGAAACAACTGACAAAATGTATAGCTTTTCAAGCCTTTAAAGAGATACAAGAAAATGTTATTAAAAAGGTCAAGTGAAGGAGGCGTTGAGAGTAGACATGGATTGCTTGATGTAAGTTAAATGATATTTCTAATTTGTGAGTCTTAGTGCCTGGTACCTTAAGATAGATAAGATAACACAGAAATTACATATCACATCTGCTCTAGAACTTAGAAATATTTATTAAGTGGAGCTAGCTGGTGCCATGGTAGTTAAGGCAGATGGATCCCCATGGCCAAATGAGTAGTTTTAGTCCCAGACTGGGAGGCTTAAAAACCTGCAGGTAAATGTGTGTCCATGCCCAAAATCCCAACGAGAAGGACAGATGGATTACCAAGGATTATGGCATGACCATGCCCCATGGGAGTGATTTTTCACTCCCCTCTTGCTACAGCAAGTGCATATGGTCCATGGCAAATTTTTAAAAATATGTATTTATTAAACAGACACATAAATAATTCCATTTGTCTATAATGTCAGAAATTTATAACTTGAGATGACATTTAGCTGACATTAAGAAATTACAATCTCTCATGCAAATTCCACAACTGTTTATTGGACAGTGTTTATGTCCCTGATGTTGTGCATAGTGATAGAGGAAAAAACTCCCAATTGCTGTCTTCATAGATCTAACAGTCACATAATGGAGACAAACACTGATGAAATGGTCAGGTAAATATAAATTTGTGATTGCAGCAGAGGCCAGGAAAGAAATACACTGGTGATATGGGGGTTTGAAATAAACATGTGATGTAATCAGTGATTCAAAGAAAATATGATGCAGTGAAGAACAAAAAACTTTGTATGTAGAGGATAGAACAGGACTAACTAAATGAAGAAGAAAGAGCATCTAAGGCCAAAAGCGAGCATCACTGATGGTCTATTGCAGAATCAACATTGTAAGTACAAAGAGCTGGAAGAAAGATAACACAGTTCAGGTCAAGAAAATAAGAATATCATGATGATGTGAGACCATGATAGCAGCAGTGATCGCACCAGGCCAGGCTTTGTATACTATGTCAATGATCTTGTATCTTCGGGCAGTTATTAGTTGCTGAAGATTTTTAAGAGAGGTAAATCGTGACTTGATCATATTTTTGTTTCAGTAGGACAAAAGTGGTTGTACTTTGGGGTAGACCAGTAAGAGCAGATTTGAGTAGATCAGTCAGGAGGTCACTGTGGCAGCCCAGTGATAGTTAATTCTGGCAAGGCTGGTGGTGGAGCTGGAGAGGAGTAAGGGAGAATTGAGAAGTACTGAAAGAAAAAGGGAACTCTGGCTTGAATAATAAGGTTATGCCATTCACCAAAAGAAGTAATTGTACAAGGCGGCCATGTTTTGCAGAAAATATCATTAACTTAGCTTTAAAAATACTCTTCAGGGTGAATGTGCAATCTTCGAGATCAGAGGAGAGATCTGTACTGAAGAGTTTAATATTCAAAATACATTTAATGTAATTCACCATAAAGAAGGAAAAACACATAATCTTTTTTTTTAATTTCATTTCCTTCTTTTCCTTCTCTTAATTTGACCAGAGAGAGGCAGAGTGACAGAGTGGGAACAAGGTGAAAAAGTAAGCTGCCAGGTCCAGCACTCAAACTGTGGTTGGCCTTGTGGGAGTCCTGTGCCCTTAACCACCATGTCCCTGCCAGTCTCCAAACATATAATCTTAATAGATACAGAAAGCATTTGAAAATTCAGCACCCATTCACGATATAAACTATCAATTCACTGAAAAAATAAAGGACTTTCTTACACTTAATAATGGACATCTACAAAAATATCTACAGCTAATATCATATTTAACAATGAAAGGCTGAGTACCTTCTTACTAAGATCAAAGACAAAGTAAGAATGTCCATCCATGTTCAACACTTCTATTCAACATCATACTTTGGATTTAGCCTGTATAATAACCCTTCTACCCCTGAAAGAGGCAAGTGAAGAAGGAAAAAGGGAAGAAAAAAAAGACCAAGAAATTGAATTTATAGTATCAAATAAAAAGGTAAAACTTTCTCCATTTTCAAATAACTAATTATAATAATAATGCTGTGTGTTAAAAATAAAATTTAAGGACATCCCCATAGCCTAGTGGTTAAGGGAACTGGATTGGGATTCAGAAAAAGATACCAATTCTTTCAAAATTAATTCGCAATTGTGGCATGCAGTTCAAGTCCCAGCCCCAGTGGCTTGAAAAGCATTAATATACCAGGTACATGTACATATGCCCCAAATTCCCACAACATGGAGAAATGGGATTTAGCCTGTATAATAACCCTTCTACCCAAAGGGATTGCAATATGACCACACACCACCAAGGGTGCTTTTTCTTGCTCTCTCTTTCTCTCTTTGTCTTTCCTTAGTGAGTGCGTATGCCTTCTGGGTAATTATAAATAAATTAATAAAATCTAAGCAATCCACACAAAAATACTGCTAAAACTAGTAAGTTTAGTCAGGCTGCAGAATACCAGATAAATACACAAAGAGCAATTATATGTCTACATAATAACAACAAATAATCCAAAAATGGAATTAAGGCAACAAATTCCACTCCCAATAACATCAGAAAATAGTAAAATACCTTGGAATAATGTTAATAAAAGATTTGCATATTTAATATTATAAAACATTACCAAGAGTAATTAAGGAAGATTTAAATAATGGATGTAAATAAAGAATATTAAAGAGAATCAACAAAAACATGATTAGAAGGAAAATTCAACAGAGTAGATAGAAACAAAATAAAAATTAA
Source organism: Tupaia belangeri chinensis (assembly GCF_000334495.1). NCBI lineage: Eukaryota > Metazoa > Chordata > Mammalia > Scandentia > Tupaiidae > Tupaia > Tupaia belangeri. The sequence continues at coordinate 1,137,491 of NW_006159609.1, forward strand.
AAATCAATGCCTTTCTCACATATCAAATAAGTAAAACCACAAAGGAGGTCTGGACACAATGGTATGATTATTAGTGTACTGAACTGCAGGGCTGGAAGCCACACAGCCAACCACAGGTTCAGTTTCCCAGCCAGGTCAACCTAAAACATGCCAGGTGCACATGTGTGAATGCACCTAAGATCTTGACAGGCTTGAAGGCTAGGGGAAGGTAGTGTGATAAAATTCCATCAAGGGTGCCTCTCTCTCTCTCTTATATCCACACACAGGCACTCTCTATCATAAATCTTAAAATTTTGTTTTAAAAACAAAAAAAATTGGGGAACCAGCAGTTAGCGTAATGGCTATGTCGCTGGACTCCCACATAGTCGACCGTGGTTCGCATCCCGGACCCAGTGGCTTAAAACTCACACAGGGCGCGTGTGCTTGCATGCTCAAGATCCCGAGAGGAGAATGGAGGAGAAGGGATTGCATCGTGACCATCCCCCCTGGGGGTCGATTTCTCGCTTTCTGTCTCTATGTCTTCTGTCTGTCTGGCGAGCGCACGCGCCCTATAACGAAAACCTCTCAAAAAAAATATATTATATATCACAGCAAAATAAAGTATGAAATACTAGAAAATTAGATGTCTTATATAAAATTTAAACAAAGTCAAAAAATAAGATTTGAGTACGTCAAAGGAAAAAATGTTTAAACAACTTACTTAAATATACCAATTCTTTCCAAATTAATTTGTCATTGTGTTGTAAGTCAATAAACATTTGAAAAATTTTGGGTGAGATTGTCAAAGCAATTCTAAATTCATCTGGAAGGACTAAAAGAGAATTACTAAACGTTTTAGTAAATAGGAGTGGGAAGAAGCTATTGCTTTACCAGATGTAAATGTTTCCTGTGAAGTTTCAATAATAAAAATAAAATGATAAACATGAGTCAACAGGCAGATCAATGGAGCAGAAAATGTCATTTTAAAACAGATCATGAATATAAAATATTTATCAATATTATCAAGAAGTTATTTGAAATAATTTAATCATGGTTATGATAACAAAGGTTGTCTACTTAGAAAGCAGTAACATTAGATGTCTAGTCTACAAAACAAAGTCAATTTTGAATGAGATAAAGAAGGAAATAAAAAAAGCAACAACCCAGAAACCAAAACCAAACAAACACAAAACTTGAAACTCTACAAATAGAAGGAATATGGCCGAATATTTATCTGAATTTCAGGCTTAAGTAGTGAAATACTTTTTTAAACAAATAAAAATAAATTTCATTAGCTAATTACAAAATCTATTGTTCAAAAATCCAAAACAAAAATAGAAGGTCGGAGACTAATAAAATATGACAGATAAAAGCTGCTATTAGCACATAAAATTAACTAGGGGAATAAACCCAGAATCTGTCACCATTCAGAAAGGAAAATGTATGAACAAATAGCAGCATGGAAAATATTAAACAAATAAACAAAGTCAAGATGATCAATACAATGTTATCTAAAATTAAATTTTTGTTTTCCATGTGAAACTGGATAAAAATCAGGTTCCCTCATCTGCCTAGTTTATGGACTTCTCTCCTGGGATGTGGCAAACTTTTCTATAAAATCCTGTGAGAATTCAGTTTACTGAGTCTCTTTAAACCCACATGCTGAGGTAACCCACTTAGACCTTTCTGTTTCATTGTGCACAAATAGCTTTTGTACAAGACTGTCAGCCTGGGAAGTAAGGCAAGAAATGCCTCTCTTGGGGCTGGCAGGTGGCATAGTGGTCAAAGGCTCTGGATTCCCACAGGGTCAACCACAGTTCAAGTCCCAGACCTGGAGTCCTGCTTTCTCAATTTCTTTCTCTCTGGTCAAATTTTTAAAATAACAACAAATTAAATTAGATAAATAAATAATTATTGAAAAAAAAAAAAAGAAAGAAAAGAAATGCCTCTTTTAATGTGTCTTTCAAAACTTATCTAGCAGAGATTCTGTCATTTCCCTTTGCTAGAATCTGGTCTACGCTAAGAAATTAAAGGCAGTAGCTCTTTCTCCATGATTATAAATAATTTACTATATTGCTCCATTGTGTATTTACAAAAAAAAAAAAAAAAGTTCACCTGATGAAAAAAAACAATTATTTATGTCCTCATGCCATGTAAAGAAAATTGTTCTTATAGTCTTTTTTTCTCTCTGTCTTTCATTCTTACTTCCATCCATTTGTCAACTTCATTATTATCTTTTTTTTTTCCATTTTAAGATTTTTTGACATAGAGTACATGTACTCCTGGAAACAGTGAGAGGAAAAGTGAGAAATCGTTCCCCCTGCGGGGGTGGCCATGCCACAATCCCTTTTCCTCCATTCTCCTCCTGGGATTTTGGACATGCATGCATACATGCCTCACATGAATTTCAAGCCACCAGGTCCAGGACTCAAACTGTGGTTGGGATGTGGGAGTCCAGCTCCATAACCCCTGGGTCCTCAACTTTCATAATTTTTAATTTCACCTTTCTGCTTTGAACTCAAAAAGCCTTTTGTCCCTCAAACAGCTGCCTTCAGTGAAAAACTGCTTTCAAGGTTGTCTCCTGAATGCTTTTTGAGAGCCTATTTTGAAAGTCAATGCTGACATTTTGACTCAATACTCTAAAAGGAATGTGCCTTCTTTAAGAGGGCAGTAATAAACTGCTTTTCACTTCTTACTTTCTGCCTAGATAGTAGCAAAAGGGTAGTGAAAGAAGCATCGGAGTGTGGAAAATACCCTTAATTTTTTTCTTTTTTTCTCCCTTTCTTTCATTCTTACTTCCATCTATTTGTTTGTCTCTCCGTGTAAGGACACCTATGTTTACACACATACACAAATACACATAATCACAAGTACATACATAATTATAACATAGAATGACATTCTTATTTCTTTATTCTTTTATCTTTATGAGAGAAGATATTATCTATCTCACTTTGTCCTGATGATTAAATGCTCAGGCATCTTTTATTTATTTATTTATTTATTTATATTTTTTTGTAGAGGTTTTTCCTATAGGGTGCATGAGCTCGCCAGAAAGACAGAGAGAGACAGATAGACAGAAAGAGAAATCACCCCCCAGGGGGTATGGCCACGCCACAATCCCTTCTCCTCCATCCTCCTCTAGGGATCTTGGGCACGCACACACATGTACCTGGCATGAGTTTAAGCCACTGGGTCCAGGATGCACATGCACCTGGCGTGAATTTAAGCCACTGGGTCCAGGACTTGAACCGTGGTTGACTACATGGGAGTCCAGCGACATGGCCATTATGCCAACTGCTGGTCCCAGTGCTCAGGCATCTTAATAGCTATCATTCATTGATTTGTTTGACAAATTTATTGAACTCTAGCCATTGATGCTGCATTGCAGCCAACATTGGAGAATAATATGATCCCTGTTCTCATAAGAGTTACATTTTGTTCACTGTCTAGTGGAAGTATTTGGAAGTGTATTAGTCAAGGTTCTCCAGAAAAACAGAACCAATAGAATATGCATGTGCAGAGAGATATAGACAGAGATAAAAATAGATAGAGCCATCCCCATATACACATATATATACAATATTTGTATACATATGTGTGTGTATGACAAAATAACAAAATAGAGTATATTATGTTATATATATTTAATATATTTAGGAATTGGTTTACATAATTGTAGGAATAGACTAGTCTAAACTCTGCAGGGCATCCGTGCAAGCTAGTGACCAAGGGAAGAACTGATGTTGCAACTCAAGCAAAAGGCAGCCTGTAGGTGAAATTCCTTCATTGGGGATCTCAGCCTTTTTTTCTTAAAGCAACTTTAACTGAAGGTATGAGGCTACTCACATAGTGGTAAATCATTTGCTTTCAAAGTCCACTGATTTAAATGTTCCTAAAATCTAAAAAAGCATCTTTTTTTTCACTTTTTTTTTTTTTTGAGAGCTTTATTGCTATAGGGCACGTGCGCTCACCAGAAAGACAGAGAGACATAGAGAGATAGAAAGCAAGAAACTACCCCCCCCAGGGAGGATGGCCGCACCACAATCCCTTCTCTTCCATTCTCCTCTTGGGATCCTGGACACACACACACACATGCCCTGCATGAGTTTAAGCCACTAGGTCTGGGACTTGAACCACGGTCAGCTATATGGGAGTCCAGCGACATAGCCATTACGCTAACTGCTGCTCCCTTATAAAGCACCTTTGCAGCAACATTTAGATTGGTGTGTAACCAAAAACTGGGCATCATGGAGTCTAGCCAAGTTGACATATAAATTTATCAGTAAATAAACAGAAAATGAAAATGTAGTAAGTGATAAATTCCTATGCAGTGTTATGCATATCTTCTTTGAAAGAATCTTTTCTTATAAAAATAGGAATTTCATGACCTGTGTCTTAATCCATTTGGGCTGTTGTAACAACAATATCATAAACTAGATAGTTAATAAAAAGCAGAAACTTACTTCTTACAAATTAGAGGTTGGTAAGCCCAAGAATAAGGTGCCAGCGGATCTGGTGTCTGGTAAGGACTTATCTGCTTCATAAAATGTTTTTCCTGTCCTGTCCTCACAGGGTGGAAGAGGATAGCATGCTTCCTTGGTCTCTTTTATAATAGCATTAAGCCCATTCATGAAGCTTCTGACCTCAAAGGCTTTGCCTTCTGATAATATCACACTGGAGATTAACTTTCAACCTATGAGTCTTAGGGGATAGATGCAAGCATTCACACCATTACAACAGAAAGTAGGTAATAAGACAATAGGCTTAAATCCACACATACGAATAATTTACTTTAATATAAATGAAGTAAATGATCTAATTTACAATGAAAAGCATTGCCAGATTGGATCATGCAAGGACAAAACTCAGTTATATGTTGTTCACAAACAGCTGCATCTAAAATGTAACACAGAAGTTTTGAAAGTCAAGATGTAAGAGATTTGCCAAGAAACCCTAACAAAGATGGCACAACTACTACTTTGCCCAGACTACAAAAGATTCCACACATTCAGTCCTAGATGTAAAAACGATTTTCAAATGTGATAGACACTAAACCTTTTTTCTGATTTTAGACAAGTTGCTATAGCCTGGAAATTGGCCAAGCTGGGCTTCCGGCAACATAAGGGCAAGTCATCATCTTTGACTGACTCTTTTCATCATTCTGTGCACCCCAAGAAAGAAGTGACAGAAACCTGGACTTAACATGTACCTGGAAAAAGATGGAGGTGCATACCTCAACCCTGGCAACCTTTGCATTTTCAGAAGCTCAAGGCAGTTACCTTTGCTTTTAAAAGAATAACCAGAGGAAACAAAATCACCTAGAGTTAAAGCTTAGAAAAATGTTTCAATAAGATAAATGATCTACTCCCCAAACTAGTTTTAACTTCTGCCTTTTTGCAGGCTAGTAGGTAGTGTAGTGGTTAAGGCAGTGAACTCCCATGTGGCCAAACACAGTTGAAATCCCAGACCTGGCAGCTTGAAGCTCATACCAGGCATGTGTGCATGTGTGCCCAAAAAGCTAGGAGAAGAATGGAGGAGAAGGGATTGTGGCATGGTTGCTTGCTTTCTGTGTCTCTCTGGTGATTGTTCATGTCCTATAGCAAAACTCTCTCTCTCTCTCTCTCTCTCTCGTATATAAATTTCTCTATTTTTATTCTCAGTTTCAATTCTATGTCTAACAATTTGGAACATATTAAGTCCAGAAAGTAAAATACCTTTGATCATAATGATGATAGTTTATTTCTCTAAAGCGCTTTACTAGTCTTTATAACCTAGAAAGGATAGGTATTATTATAGTTTTTTTCAATTCCCACATATTATACCTCTTTTGCATTTGAAAGTAATAAAAGGAATTTTGGTATCAATTGAAATTGCTGCTTCAATGACTAAATAACCTTCATTCATTCATTCATTCATTCATTCATTCATTTTAAGGTTTTTGCTATAGGTCATATGTGCTTACCAGAGAGAGACAGATATAGAAAGTGAGAAATCACCACCCCACCACCCCCAGGGAGATGGCCATTACACAATCCCTTCTTCTCCACTCTCCTTTTGGGATTTTGAGCACACATGCACATATGCCCAGCATGATTTTCAAGCAGCTGGATTTGGGACTCAAACTGCGGTTGACCATGTGGGAATCCAGAGCCTTAATCACCACATCACCTAATGGACCTGAAAAGCCCATTTTTTAAAACTGTGCCTTTCAATTTCTTCCCAACTTCTATCAGTTCTCAAACACATAAAAAAAGGAGTAGGAGAAAATAGTAAATGTTTTTCCACTGATCCTTTAAAATTTCTAAAAATTTTACATTGTCCATTATCACATGGATAGAGAGAAGATGTATGTTAAAAACAGGCTTTTCTATCTTATTTTCTTTTTTAAAAAATTTCCCCTTTATTCACGATATAGTCCATGCACGTACACAAGAATGAGTGTGAGAGAGAGAAGCACCCTGGGCCTCATCATATCACAAACCCCTTCCTCCAGTCCAGTTCTCCCATGCATTTGATCCTGGACACTTGCACAAGTGCTTGGTGTGTTTTTCAGGCCAACCAGCCCAGAATTTGAATTCAGTTACCACGTGAGATCCAGTTTCCTTTAAGTAGTGTTTTAGCACTGTATCATGGAGCTGGCTCTTTTCTATTTTATGTCTAAGTGAAAGTAGCCCCAGACATCTACAGCTATCCTTTCTTCAACTACAAATAAGTTTTAATTTCCTATAATTTTTATATAAACGGGATCATACAATATGTACTTGCCTTTGGCTTCTTATACTCAGAATAATCATTCTGAGCTCCATTCATGTCTTATGTAAAATTCCTATTAATTTGTGTTTATCAAAAATGTCATACAAATGGTATCATGCAGGGAAAAAAATTAAGAAAATACAAAAACTGTCCTTTCATTTTAAATAAGAATGGAGGAAATCTGATGCTAGTGGTGATGACTGTTTGTGAATAACTCTGTATCCAAATACTTATATTCTTTCCACTAGAGTAAAGGCAAAGTGCCGTCTAGGTATATGAGATTGTAGGGAGCCAGATTTCATGTAGACAACTACGGTTCAAGAAAGTTCACTCATAAATCCATTTTTCTGAAATGTAAATAGGATCTTAATCCACCAGCTTAAAATTGTCAACAGTAGAACTAAAAATGGCCAAATTCATGAACATAAAACATCTAAGTAATTGGCCTCTTTTTACTTCTTCATGCATATTCACTAGCCTATTTTCAAGAACTCACTGTGGTCTGAACCTCCTTGGAATGGGGAACCCTCTATTCGGAATGCTTACAGAATCTTTCAGTGACTGCTGTTCACATCTCCACTGTGAATTCTTTTTTCCCAAACATATTTATTTATTTTTAAATTGACCAATAAAATTGTATGTATATATCATGTGTATAACATGTTTTGAAGTATACACACAATGTGAAATGGTTAAATCAAGCTAATGACTATACGTATTACCTCACACAGTTACCGTTTTGGGGCGAGCCCACTTAACATATGCTCTTTTAGTATTTTTTCAAGAATACAATAAATCATTAACTACAGCCACCATGCTATACAATAGACTTAGTTCTACATATAATTGCTCCTCATTTGGTTGTCTTAATCAACCTTTCTTTTACCACTTTTTGTTGCTTTTTAAATTTCAGGGGAGAGGAAAAAAAGTACCAGGGATTATATTTATTCATTCATTTTTAAAATTCTAACACCTTCTCTAAAACAATGATTACTGCTATTTTATACATCAAGTACCTAAGAGGTATTAAAATGTAAGAAATTTTCTAGTGGTCCTTTACATGTAGAAGTGACCTAAGTTTGGTAGATTTGGGAGAAACTGAAACACATACAATTTCATATAATGATTTATTCATGTAGTAATTATAACTATCAGAGTTTCAGTTTTTTTTTTTATTTCACTAAAACATGAATACGTTTAGTATCTTTGTAGAGAGTCAGCTAAATCTGGCTCCACAGAACTTTGTGAGAGGTCATACTATTAGCCTAGAAGTTGTTAAAGGACTTCCAATGAAGTAAGATGCTACTCACCAAAAAGTAGAGAAGAACCCAAAAGCAGGAGTTAGGATCTCAAGTTTACCACCACTGATCTTGGGCAAACAACTTCATTTTTCTCATTTGCAAATAGAAAAGCTTTAAGCCAATCAATGTCACTCTAATTAAAAAAAGAAGAAGTCCTGGGGCTAGCAGGTAGCATGGTAGTTAAGGCACTGAACTCCCACATGGCCAACCACGGTTTGAGTTCTGGACCTGGCAGCTTGAAAATCACACTGGCACGTGAGCATGCATGTCCAAGATCCCAGGAAGAGAATGAAGAAGGGATCATGCATGGCCATCCCCACAAGGAGTGATTTCTCACTTTTCCTCTCACTGTTCCCTTCTCTCTCTCTTTCTTTCTCTTTCTTTCTCTCTCTCTCTCTCTCTCTCTCTCTCTGACAAGCACACATACCTCATGGCAAAAACCTTACCAAAAAAAAAAAAAAGTTCTTTGTGGAAAACACAAAAATGTCCCTGAAATCCTTGGGAAGCTTCTGGTCTGCCCTTGGGTTAACCTCGTCTCTCCATCACCAAAGATCGTCACTGATGAAGCTCTATTGAATACTGGACTGAGTCCACTTAACCTCATTTAATCAACTCTATGAACACTAAAAAATTCAGGCTATGAAAAAAAATTGGAGATGGGCTGGATGGTGGTAGAGCAGAAAACACAATGCTCTAGAAGATGACTCACATCGGAAGGTTCTGGGTTTGCATTCAAAGCCCTCCCTGAATATACTAGGCATATAGGCACCCAAGATCCAGTGCTGGCTGAAGCTGGGAGTAGATCACAGTGTCAAGACCCTACTGGGGGTATTATTTCTCTCTGATTCTTTCTCTGTTTCATTTGGTCATGGAAGAAATAAACTTTTTTATAAAATGGAACACAATTTTAATTCCTAAGGCTGTGGAAGCCATTTTGTAATGTACTTTTGCTGCATACATCTGTTATTTATAGCAATCACAATATAAAGCGTCTCTAGGGAATCTCTTAGTAAATGGAGCTCTGTGTGGAGTTTGCCCAACCAATAAAAGCAGGTCCTGACTGTGCAGGGCTGGGCTGTTTGTTTGATGTGTAAGGAGCTTTGTTGGTCTTGCAGGGGTCCCAAGCTGTTTCATCATGCATCTTCCATTCAATTGATCACCAGAATAGACTTCTTGGCTTTTGTGCAAAATGCTGAAAGACTGAATCCTCATGTCAGTAATGCCTGGTTGCTTGGAAACAATTCTCATTTTACCCCTGTGAAGAAATTTAGGTCAGCAGTGAATTAATCCCCTCACAAATTAGAGAAATATTGTCAATTGTGGATTCTAAATTGGCCCAATGAAGATGGAAACTATAACACTGATTTTTGTTTTTTCTTCATGGATAAGAAAACAAATTGAAAGTCAACATTCCAAAGAAATTCTCTGAAAATGAGAAATGTCATTTTATAGCAAGAAATGCCTGCTTTTACCAAAAAAAAAAAAGATCAAAAAAATAAAAGTCCTACTGCTCCTTACAACCCACAGCTGAAGAGTTCTTTTCCAACTTGCATTTGTAGCTTATAGTAATGAGGAAGTAGAAGGAATAAAATTAATTGTAACTCCATGAGGTACTCTATTTCTAAAAGAATGCAGATGGTATTCAATCTCCTTCAGTCTGGTAAGAGCAGTCCGATATTCCTGATAATGAAATAACACTTGAGAAACCTCGAGGAATTCATTTCAAGTGATGAATTTTTGTAAAAGATGAGGAGGAAGAACACTGCCAAGCTTTTTTCACATTCTACCCAGGCATTAACATAGCACAGCATGTTGACAGAACTGTGCAGCCCCAGAATGAGGTCAACTTGGCATATTCAATGTTATCACTATCCCTTCTTTCTTTTAGGTAACCAAGAGAGAGAAACTAGGGAAGAAAACTCAGATAAAGAGATCTTGGTTCATCTGCTCTGACCAAGAATATAAAGGCATATCATTTACACACACACACACACACACACACACACACACACACACGTCCGATATTCCTGATAATGAAATAACACTTGAGAAACCTCGAGGAATTCATTTCAAGTGATGAATTTTTGTAAAAGATGAGGAGGAAGAACACTGCCAAGCTTTTTTCACATTCTACCCAGGCATTAACATAGCACAGCATGTTGACAGAACTGTGCAGCCCCAGAATGAGGTCAACTTGGCATATTCAATGTTATCACTATCCCTTCTTTCTTTTAGGTAACCAAGAGAGAGAAACTAGGGAAGAAAACTCAGATAAAGAGATCTTGGTTCATCTGCTCTGACCAAGAATATAAAGGCATCAATTTCACACACACACACACACACACACACACACACACACACGAAGAACACCTCAAAATTTTGTATAAAATGGAATTACAGTAGAAGTTATTTTGATGCAAAAAAAAATTGAAATTTATGTATGGCTTTTCCCATATGTATTTCCATGAATTTTTTGAAAACACTGTGTTTGGAGGGTTGGGGGGTGATAAAGCATACTCGCGCGAGAGAAATCCATTGATTGATCTGCTGTAAACTGTTTCTTTGAAAAGCCCCAAATAATACATAGGACATAGGCATAGGATAATACATAGGAAACTCGTTAAAAATAAAAGTCTATGGGACCCACCTTATCTTTTGAAATGATATCCAAGAATCTATATTTTTAATAAGTATGGCTCCCAGATGATTTTTAATATACAGTTAAGTTTGGAAAACACTATGCTAGAACATAACAGCATGTAGGGAGCCCTTTCTGTATATGAGTCAAGCATTAAGTTTATTATTAATTATACTCTTCTTAAAGCTTTATACAAGTTTTGCAAGGTAGGTAATAATAATATACCTATCAATCAGGTGAAGATATTGAGAGCCATATGAACGGTCAGATGTATATCCTTAACCTAATTAGGATTTTTCTACTAACCAAACCAAGAGCTTCTACATAACTACTAGATGCTGTAAAGTCTACAAATGGATGGTTTTGGTGGGAATCTCAAAAGACTGCTTAAAAGTCTTACCTGCTCAGAGGCAGGTCCACTCCAGAAAGACTCTGAAAAGACTTAAACGTACGATTCCTCAATGTAAATGATGCTTATCAATGTGTTCCTGCACTACTCTTTTTTAACAGTAGAAGAAACCTCAAAGATTCCTGAAATAACCCTTTAGATTTCTGTTAAGATTTTTTAAATAGGGCATGTGCACTCACAGGAGAGAGACAGAGAGAGGGAAAGTGAGAAATTCCCCCCAACACAGGGGGGATGGCCATGCTGCAATCTCTTCTCCTCCAGTCTCCTCTCAGGATTTTGGGCATGCATTCAAACACACCTGGAATGATTTTCAAGCTGTTGGGTCCAGGACTTAAACAGCAGATGGCCATGTGGGAGTCCAGTGCCTTAACTACAACATCATCTGTTGGTCCCAACAACGCTTCAGTTTTATAGATTAAGGAAAGAGACTCCAGGAGGTTAAACAACTTTACAAAATTAAGGGAGCTTGAAATTCATTTAAATCCTGTAAGCAATCTGCCTTGCTAAAAATAATGATTAAAATGATTTTAACTTAATTTCTTCTTCTAAAATATATACATATTTTAAATTTCCAGAGGCCACATACATTCTCCAAAGAAAGAAAGAGACAGAGAAAGAAAGGGAGAGGGAGAAAGCTCACCCAGTGGGACATGGTCATATCACAGTCCTTTCTCCATCTCTCTCTCCTGTCGGGATTTGCAGCACACATGCACATATACCTGGTATGTTTATCATGATGCCAGGACTGAGATTCTGATTTCATTCATCCATGTGGGATCCATTTCCTTTAATCACTGGGCTATAGGGCAAGCCCTGAAGTAGTTTCATTTTCATTTTTGATGACAGTATGAATCTTACTGAGGCTCAAATGCAGCCTCCACCACTGTTTCTGCATTGAGGCAGGCTTTGAAAGCTTGCCAATGTATCATTTTACACTTACAGACCTTAGTCAGTTACGTGAAACTTAGGAGAAACTTAAAAAGTTGGTTCAAATATTCTCCAGTAAGAAAAACACCTTAATCAAATGTTAATTTGGAGGCCAGTGTGGCAGTTAAAGCAGCTGACTGCACAGTTTGAGTCCCAGACATGACAGCCTATAAAACACACTGGGCACGTGTGCATGCCCAAAAATTCCAAAAGAACGAAGAAATGGAGATGGGACTATGGCATAAACATTCCCCGTTGGAGGTGCTTTCTCACTCCCCCCACCTCTTTCTCTCTCGTACGCACGCTGTCTTTCTGTGGTGGGTGCATACACTCTTTAGGGGAAAAAATTAATGTTAAAAAAATTTTATAGGAAAAGTAGACACTAGCCTGCTTTTAGGGGCACCTCAAGTTCTGTCTGCTTTAACTCGAGAAATGCCAGCACTGTCTTCTAATGGCTGTGATAATCATGGTGTTACATCTCATTGCACACAAGAGGAAATCATTATAAAATAATTGATCATCTCAAATGCAGTCAAGACTAAATGATTAACTATTAATCAAGAATGTTAGTGATTAGATGGGCTCAAAGGAACAAACTGATTGCAGCATCCAAGTGGGAGTTGATTCCAGAAAAATCAGGATTAGTTCTAAAAGCAACTACTATGTTAAATTTTAAATAGCTGAATGGACACAATGGTAGTAATTCACACTACTGAGCAATAGTTCATTTCATTCTCTAAAGAAGCCTCCTAGGTAAGTACTTCAATTACTTCTAATGTAGAGATGAGGAAACTGAATGGAAAAATAGCTAAGTAAATACATTGATGTCAAATAGATAGTAAAAGATAGAATTGACATTTGGATCTACATGGTCTAACTCCAGAGTACAGTATTGACCACTGGTCTATGCATGTACCTTTCCAAGATAAATTGTTACATAATGGTGAAAGGACAAATTTTAAGATCAGATACAACAGTAACACACAAATTTCACACCATATTTACTAACTGTAAGTGATAGATGTATTAGTAGCTTTTAATTTTCTTGCCCTTGTAGGTCAAATAGAGTCCATAGAACTTATCTTTGTGGGAATGCTAGGAAATAAATAATGTATGTAAAATATTTAAGATCTAGCATGTGTGAGTAGTCAACAAACTGTAGCTACTTTCTGTTCATTTTAATCCTAACCCCAGACATGGTCATCAAAAATTAATTTCCCGGTTCCGGACACCAGGCGGACTGAGGCTGCAGGCCCAACCCCTCTGAACCTCCTCGCATCCCCACCGTTCTTCCTCCTTGGACCCCAGGTTGGTTGCCTGGGACTTTAAGGCGAACCCCCACCCCACGCCACCTGCAATCCGGATCGAGCCAGCCAGCAGTTCCGGACACCAGGCGGACTGAGGCTGCAGACCCGACCAACCTGGTACTGTCACTTACTGTCTGATCCTTTTCCACTAGCCTTTGGACTATTTGAATTTTGGTGATTTGAGTAGCGCGCGGCGCGCAACGCGCGCCGCGCAATTTCATTTCCATTTTCTGTTTTGTTTTTCGTTGCTCTTGGGGTGTTGCTTATTAGGTCAATTGAAGGGTCACCACTCCTTAGAAACAGCAAGGGCTTTGGGCCATCCAGGGCTAGTGGCAACAGTTAATGGTAATTGTGAGCATCAGGTAGGCCAACCATAAGATAAATCATTAATTTTCTAAGCCTGTACAAAGGAAGTCCTTTAATGACTTGAAAGAAGAAATGGATACCCTAAACAAGAACCAGATGGAACTTCTAGGTTTGAAGAATGTGATAGAGGAAATCAAAACCTCCCTTGAAAGCATTAAATGTAGGTTAGACCAGGCAGAAGACCGAATCTCTAACGTAGAAGACAAAACATCTGACCTAGATAAAAGTATCAAGAAGATTGAGAAAACAACCATGAAAAATGAGGATAATATACGAGGAATACTGGACACCATCAAGCGCCCCAACATTCGGATAATTGGTATTCCGGAGGAGGAAGAAAATAATAAGGGCCTGGAAAATTTATTCCATGAGATCCTGGAAGAAAACTTTCCAAATCTAGAAAGGCATTCAAATATCCAGACCCAAGAAATACAGAGGACCCCAAGTAGAATCAACCCAAGAAGATCATCTCCAAGGCACATCATAGCCAGACTGGCAAAAACAACAGATAAAGACAAGATACTAAAGTTGGCAAGAGGGAAACGCCAGGTTACTTACAAAGGTCACCCCATCAGGCTAACATCGGATCTCTCAGCAGAAACAATGCAGGAAAGGAAAGAATGGGGAAGCATAGTCAAAGTGTTGAGTGAAAAACAATTTCAACCAAGAATACTATACCCGGCAAAATTATCTTTTATATGGGAAAAAAAGATAAAAACATTCTCAAATAAACAAAATTTGAAGGAATTTACCAACACCAGACCAGCTCTTCAAGAGGTTTTGAAGGGAGTACTATACCAGGAAAACTAAAAAATCAGAGACAGTTATACGAGAACAAAAAACAACTAAGAAAATGGCTCACTTAATGATAGGATCAGGTATGGAAATATCGATAATTACATTGAATGTCAATGGATTAAATTCCCCAGTTAAGAGACATAGACTAGCTGAATGGATAAGAAAACAGAAACCCTCTATCTGTTGCCTACAAGAAACTCACTTTATGGATAAAGATATACATAGACTAAAAGTCAAGGGCTGGAAAAAGATATTCCATGCAAATGGAAATCAGAAAAAGGCTGGAGTAGCGATATTGATCTCAGACAAAATAGATTTTAAAACAAAGACTGTAAGAAGAGACAAAGAAGGGCATTATATAATAGTAGATGGGGTAATCCAGCAAGAAGATATAACCCTTATAAATATCTACGCACCCAACTCAGGTGCGCCTAAATATGTGAAGGAAAGACTGCTGGAGCTAAAAGGAGACATAGGGAAAAATACTATAATTGTTGGAGATCTCAACACCCCGTTATCTCCTATAGACAGATCTTCTAGACAGAAAATAAATAGAGAGATACAGGACTTAAATGATACTATAAATGGAATGGGCTTGACAGATATCTATAGAACTTTCCACCCTACATCCACAACATATACATTTTTCTCACCCCGACATGGAACCTTTTCAAAGATAGATCATATATTAGGACACAAATCAAGCCTTTACAGATTCAAAGGCATAGAAACTGTACCCAGCATCTTCTCTGACCATGATGGAATTAAACTCAAGATTAATTTCAAGAAACAACCCCGAAAACACACGAACACATGGAAACTGAACAACCTACTTCTGAATGACTTCTTCACTACTGAAGAAATTAAGGCTGAAATAAACAAATTTATGGAAACAAATGATAATGAGGACACAAGTGTCCAGAACCTATGGGACACAGCAAAAGCAGTCATAAGAGGGAAATTCATAGCAATTAGTGCACATAAGAAAAGGATGGAAAGATGGCAAGTAGATAACTTATCATCATGCCTCAGAGAACTGGAAAAACAACAACAAACGAACCCCCAAAATGCCAGGCGAAAAGAAATAATAAAGGTTCGAGCAGAAATAAATGAAATAGAAAATAAACGAACCATACAGAAAATAAATGAAAGCAAAAGCTGGTTCTTTGAAAAGATCAACAAGATTGATACTCCATTGGCTAGACTGATCAAGAAGAAGAAAGAAAGAAACCAGATTAATCAAATATGTGATGAAACAGGCAATATTACCACGGACATAGCAGAAATACATAATATCATTAGAGGATACTATGAGCGACTTTACGCCAACAAACAAGATAACCTGGAGGAGATGGACAAATTCCTGGATGCATATAAACTACCAAGATTGGATCAGGAAGACATAGAGAATCTGAATAGACCTATAACAAGCCAGGAGATTGAATCAGTAATTAATAATCTCCCAACAAAGAAAAGCCCAGGCCCAGATGGCTTCACTTGTGAATTCTACAAAACTTTCAAGGAAGAATTAACCCCTATCTTACTAAAATTATTTCTAAAGATTCAAAAGGAAGGAAACCTTCCAAATTCATTTTATGAAGCCTCCATCATCCTCATCCCCAAAACAGATAAGGATATGACAAAAAAGGAAAACTACAGACCAATATCATTGATGAATATAGATGCGAAAATTCTCAACAAGATACTCGCAAATCGTATCCAACAACATATAACAAAGATCATTCATCACGACCAGGTAGGCTTTATACCAGGGATGCAAGGGTGGTTCAATATACGCAAGACCATAAATGTAATACACCACATTAACAGAAAGAAAGATAAAAACCATATGATCATCTCAATTGATGCGGAGAAAGCGTTTGATAAAATACAACATCCTTTTATGATTAAGACTCTCAGTAAGATTGGTATAGAAGGGTCATTTCTGAACACAATAAAAGCAATCTATGAAAAACCTACAGCTAATATTATACTGAATGGGGAAAAGCTGAAAGCTTTTCCTCTGAAAACAGGTACTAGGCAAGGCTGCCCACTTTCTCCACTGCTCTTTAATATAGTACTGGAAGTCTTAGCTATTGCAATCAGAGAAGAGAACAGTATTAAAGGCATTCGAATAGGCAAAGAAGAGTTGAAAATATCTTTATTTGCAGATGACATGATGGTATACTTAGAAGACCCAAAGGTATCCATGAAAAAACTGCTTGAAGTAATAAGTGAATACAGTAAGGTGGCAGGATACAAAATCAATATCCAAAAATCTATAGCATTTCTATTTATGAACAACAAGTTGAATGAAGCAGAGCTGAAGAAAGGAATCCCTTTCACCGTAGCCACAAGATGTATAAGATATCTAGGGATAAACCTAACTAAGAAAGTCAAAGACCTTTATAAAGAAAACTACGAGAATCTTAAAAAAGACATTGAAAGTGACATAAAAAAGTGGAAGGACATCCCATGCTCCTGGATTGGTAGAATTAACATAATCAAAATGGCAATTCTACCCAAATTAATCTACATGTTTAATGCAATTCCAATCAAAATACCAGAGATATTCTTCAGAGATCTAGAAAAGACAATTATAGAATTTGTCTGGAACCATAAAAGACCTCGTATTGCAAAAGCAATCCTGCGTAAGAAGAATGGAGTAGGAGGCATATCACTCCCTGATCCCAAGATATACTATAAAGCTGTGGTCATCAAAACAGCATGGTATTGGCATAAAAACAGACATGTGGACCAATGGAAGAGAATAGAGACCCCAGAAATAACTCCCAAAGCTTATAGCCAACTGATCTTTGACAAAGGATATCAGTCAATCCATTGGGAAAAGGAAAACCTCTTTAGTAAATGGTGCTGGAAAAACTGGGTATCCACCTGCAGAAAGATGAAACTGAACCCCCATCTTTCACCATTAACAACAGTCAACTCAAAATGGATCAAAGATCTGAACCTAAGACCTCAGACAATAAAACTACTTGTGGAAAATGCTGGGGAAACTCTGGGAGACATTGGAGTAGGCAAAGACTTCTTAAATAAGACTCCCAAAGCACAGGCAATAATCCCTAAAATAGACAAGTGGGACTATATTAGACTAAGAAGTTTCTGCACAGCAAAGGACACAGTAACAAGTGTGAACCGACAACCCTCAGAATGGGAAAATATTTTTGTTAAATATGCCTCAGACAAGGGACTGATAACGAGAATACATAGGGAACTCAAGTGCCTTATGCGAAAAAAAATGATTAACCCGATTAAAAGATGGGAAAGTGAGCTGAACAAAAGTCTCTCTAAGGAAGACATACGAACAGCCAAAAAGCATAATGAGGAAATGTTCAACATCCCTCATCATAAGGGAGATGCAGATAAAAACCACAATGAGATACCACCTAACCCCTGTCAGAATGGCAAAGATTAAGAATATAAAAAGTGATAAGTGTTGGCGGGGATGTGGTGAAAAGGGAACCCTCCTACACTGTTGGTGGGAATGTAAACTAGTTCAACCACTGTGGAGAACAATATGGAGGTTCCTCAAAGATCTACAAATAGAACTACCATTTGATCCAGCAATCCCACTTCTGGGTATTTACCCAAAAGACAGGAGAACGCTCAGTCAGAAAAGTGCTTGCACATCCATGTTTATTGCAGCATTATTCACAATTGCCAAGACATGGAACCAACCTAAATGTCCACAAACTGATGAATGGATTGGAAAAGTGTGGTATATATATTCTATGGAATACTACTCAGCCATAAAAAATAACAAGACCCTGGAATTTGATAGAAAATGGTCAGATATGGAGGATCTATTGCTGAGTGAAGTAAGCCAGGCTATGAAAGAAAGATATTGTATGTATCCACTCAATATATACCGACTATCCGCACTCTATGATAGAGAGCAAAAAATTGGAGGACATAAAAGCAGTGAAGGTACTTAATGAGAATAGGACAGTGTGGAATGGGGGAAGTGAAGAGAAGAGGATAGAGAAAGATAGCAAGTGAACAATGGAGAGGTAGGACGTTAGTGGGAAACAGATATGGCTTATTAACTGTTGATGATGACATGTATAGTATTCTCAACTGGATTGGTCTGAGAATTATTTCATGATGTGCAAATTATTTTTACAAGCAAAAGGAGTAATAGCGATTGACTGTTTTAAAATAATAATAATAATAATGATTGGGAAAAACATAGAAAAGATATCGAATGTTGAAGCGGGGAGATTAATGTTTTTGTTCTGACTGACTTGCATGGCATTCCCTTTTGAAAAAGCAATGTAATACACTGTAAAGTTATATGTAATCCAATGTAATATAAAGAAGATTATAATGATAATAAAAAAAAATTAATTTCCCAACTGATGATACACTATGCATCTATTCATCTATGCATCCAATTGTCATATTTGGACACTTACTATGAAACAAGCATTGAGAGGTTTTCTAAGAGCTAAAGAAAAAGAAAAGTCTATAAACTAGTAGCAATCAGTAACATTAATGGTGAATTAGACTTAGAGGAAGACAAGACAACTCTGATGGGGAGAAAATATACTAGGTTTGAGAATTTCTGTTGAAGTTATTTTCACAGAAACCACTTTGCCTAACCCATTCCAAGTGCTAACTCAGCACCTGTGCATCCAGTCTTTTAGCATAAATGCCTTTGTGAATTTTTATATTGTCAACAAACAATCAATGTAGCCTATTGAACAGCTGCCTCATCCTTTGAAGGACTGAATCCATCTGTGGGGAGTCTTTACTTGCCTCCTTCGGCTGCAGTAAGTTTTCCATATGGTACGCTGCAGCACTGCAGACGTAGTGCTACCAAGGATGTGATTCATATCTGCAGACAGTATGGGGATATTTCCATAGCAACAGGCCACCAAAAAAATGAGAAAATGAAAAGTCAATGTTATATAACAGAATTTTATTTTTTGTTTTGTTTTGTTTTGTTTTTTGTTCTTTTGGCCATGAGGACAACTGGTTTGTGTTTCTTAAAGATTCTGATGAGGTAATTCACTGAATTTATTAATAATTAAATTAATAACAAATTTCCTCTGTAGGTCATGCCAGAAAGAAGGAACATGAACACTCAAAAGTATTTAATTTTCCCTCATCAGTTAGTCAAAGTTTAAATTAAGATCTCTTTATCTTGCCCTAATTATATAAGTCTAGTAACATGCTTAATGAGTAATTAATAAAGGACAAGAAAATATGGTTTGATATAGGATCTACTAATGTTCATTTATTGTACACAGAGAGAGTTCCTATTATAAACCAGACACTAACATTACAAACAGTCTCTGTCTTTGATACCTTCTGAGCTTTGCAGGCAAGAAAGAAATGCAGAAGATACATTAAACGCATTATAATTGGTAGGTATAGTATCATAGGCAATAGCAGGTCTATTCTTATTGGTTAATAATACAGGAGGCCAATTTCCTGGATCAACCCTCCTGCT
>NW_006159609.1:1157909-1161875 GCF_000334495.1 Tupaia belangeri chinensis
GGACCACCCCTCCTGCTAAAACATCCTGAGAATCCTGAACTAGACATTAAAAATGAATTTGAAGCACTAATAAACTCTTGGGAGGGTAAGAAATTCTCAGGTCAGGCATTGATAAACTATGACAATTGAAAAACTTAGTAGAGCTCTGCAACTAGCATGCACTCTCAGGACACTCTCAACTACGTGAACTTGCATTTGGGTTTTCAAAGACTCATAGAATGAAAAGAGACGGGAAACAAAGCCCATTGCCTGCCAAAAACAGAGAACCAAACTATATTTCTCTGATACAGCTAGGCCCTCAAAAGTATAAGTCCTCTTTGGTAGAAAGATGCTTTAGAGCCAAAACAAACTAGTAAAATATCTCTTAGTGTACTGAAAGATTGACTGTCTTTCATTAATAATGAAATGAGCCCCTAACAATAAATGAAAGTAGGAGAATTGAGAATCATAATAGTCCTTGCCCATGTTTTCAATCTATAATCTCACCATCGGGGTCAAAAGAAACCAGTCAATATTTAAATAAAAGCAGTCTGCCTGGGACCAGCAGATGACATAATGGTTACATTGCTAGACTCCCATGTAGTTAGCCATGATTCGAGTCCCAGATTCAGTGGCTTAAAACTCATGCTGAGTGCATGTACATGTGTACCCAAAACCTCAAGAGGAGAATGGAGGAAAAGGGATTGTGATGTGGCCATCCCCCCGGCGGGTGATTTTTCACTTTCTGTATCTCTATCTTTCTGGGCAGTGCATGTGCCCTACAGAAAAATTCTCTCTTAAAAACTATAAAAACAAACAAACAAAAGTGGTCTACCTTCTTTCCGGCTACAATTCATTCCCAGCCATAGAGCAAGACAGACAACTCATCCCCAGCCATATAGCAAGACAGCCCCCAAAAGATCTAATTCAGATCCCGCTGCTGGAGCTGTAGGCAGCAGAGCAGATTGGAGGGGTCATCCCTTTGCCCCTCACCACCCTCATGCTGACCAGTGACCTATTATCCAAAAGACAGTTAAACGCTGGTCCCCAGCCCACTTCGGCAATGTCCACATAGCAACAGAAGAAAAGAACCATGCCCACAATGAGAAAGCACCAGGTGATGGTTGAACATCACTTGTAGCAACAGCAGCAAAGAGGAGTGCCTGAGGGAGCTGCCAAGAGCACAAGGACCCAGAAGTCCTTCTACTTCACTTCTATTTCACAGAAGCCCAGTCAAAGATGGGCACTTGTGGAATACACAGAAGCCTATAGAATCTAGCCCTAAAACTCAGGAGAGGGACAGAAAGGAATTTGGCATGGAGGACTCCTCAACCCATATCCCACAGTTGCATTCTCGGGAGCCAACTCTGTCTGAGAGAGAAAGGAATATCCTAGAATTTAGTATATGGTAATATTTCTTATGACATCACTTTGTATATAATCTTTAAACAATAAAAAATGCAAAGAATTCCAAAGAAAATCACTAACTCTCCATGTGAGGAAAATGATATTTGAATTGGGTCTTAAAATACGATGATAAATAGGTGAGCTCCTACTATGGGTCAGTTAGCTGACTGCTTTATATGCATCATACCATTTAATTCTCGTAATAAATCAAAGAGAAAGAGACAGCTCCAGTTTAAATCTCAATTGCCTAGAGTTAGAAACTAAGGCTTAGCCTTGTTTTTACACAAGGTCCATTTGCTTTGGCAGTGTTTGAACTATAACCACCATAACCCAGTGGTAGAGTGTCCCAGATTCTGAGTCTGATGACTGGTGTCCTTGACTCCAGGTCCTGTAATATCAACGTCTTTACCATATGCTAGAGTAGGTTACATGAAGAAGGGGGGAGGACATTGCAGACAGAAGAAACCATATATTGAATAGTGCAGAAGCTTATGGACTTTTGGCCTGGCTTGAATCTGATAGTATTTTTGTTCTTTCCATATATAACATGGTATTTGCAGAAAGAGTTTTAGTTGTTTTTATTTTTTTTTTGAGACAGAGATTTTTGCTCTTGGTCATGTGTACTTACCAGAGAGAGTCAGAGGAACAGAAAATGAGAAATCACCCCCCAGTGGGGATGACTGTACTGCAATCCTTTCTCCTCTCAGGATTCTTAGCTTACATACACATGTGCCTGATGTAAGTTTTAAGCCTCTGGGTCCAAGACCCAAGCCACGGTCAACTATGTAGGAGTCTAGTGAGGTAACCATTACCCCATCTGCTGGTTCCAAGATCTGGTTGAAGAAGTTAATTGGGGGGAACCAGCAGTTAGCGTAATGGCTATGTCGCTGGACTCCCACGTAGTCGACCGCGGTTCGTGTCCCGGACCCGGTGGCTTAAAACTCACGCCGGGCGCGTGTGTGTGCGTGCCCAAGATCTCGAGAGGAGAATGGAGGAGAAGGGATTGCGGCGTGACCATCCCCCCAGGGGGTGATTTCTCGCTTTCTGTCTCTATGTCTCTCTCTGTCTGTCGGGTGAGCGCATGCGCCCTACAGTGAAAACTCTTTCCAAAAAAAAAAAAAAGAAGTTAATTGGGGTGACATTAAGGAGCAATCTGACCCTCCATAAATAGGCCACTGGTTGTAAAACAGGGACATCTGTATCCCTGACAATCATCAATGTGAAGGAAGTTTTTGAAGACACAGCATAAACAGGACTCATCATCTTAACTGGTTAATAAATAATTTAAACATTAATTTTTTGAGAAAACAAATGCAGATATGTCATGGAGTATAATGTAAAATTTAAATGAATTTTTAGTTAGAGCTGAAAACTTCAAAGATAAATTTCCATTTTTGCTTTTGCTTTTGGCAGGCTCTTACAACAGGCTTCTGAATCTCAAGGGCCTGGGTTTGACTCTTTCTCATTGGAAGTTCTTTAGTAAAAAGTTTAAAAGGAGTACTCTATTAAAAAAATGTAAATTTAGCTAAGGGAGACACAATGGATCAGATTAATTTTAAAATGTTATTTATTGTGGAAAAAAAAAAACAAAAGTGGCTATGGCTTTTTTCTTTTCTTCTACTTACCCTTGACTGAAAATACATCAATTTTCATTGTAAGTGCTGACTTAAGAAGTATATCAATGAGTGAGAAGTCAAAGTTTAAGTCCCTAAATAAAACCGTCTTAAGTCCATAGCATGGCTGTATATTGATCTGTCTCAGAATATTTCTCAACACTGTTAGTCTATCTTCCCAATACCAAAATAGTCAATTCACCTAACAACAGTTATTTGGAAACTTTAGGGGAAAAAACAAAATCAAAAACAGCAGACTGAATTTATCTCTTGTCAAACAAAAATTCTTGCAACATGAGGAAACTGCCATAAATTGTACCTTGCAAAATGGGGAAAGAAGTTGTCTAGTGTAGTTCGATTACTAGAGGGAAAAGATAAGATTAAGACTTGAAAGGGTTCTAGGTGCAATGTGTGCCATACTAGATTGGATTTTGAAACAGAAAAAAAAAAAAAAGACATTATTGGGAAACTGGTGAAATTTGAACATAGCCTGGAGTTTAGTTAGTAGTTCTTTACCAATGTTGGTTTCTTAGTTTTGACAAATGTGCACAGCAATATAAAATTACCATGAGGGAAAGTGGGTGATGGTTATAGGGGAACTCTGTGCAACTTTGCAATATCTTTATAAACCAAAATTATTCTCAAATAAAATAATATTTAAAAAGTCAATATTATGAAAACAGGCATATTTGTTGATTTGATGCCAAATTCCCATTCTTTTGTTGTAAGTCATGGCTAGGTTTTCCAAAATTTTCACCTTATTGCTTAGACTATTCAAAATCCCTTGTGCCCTCGTCATTAATAATTTTGTTATACTTAACAGATATTTGGTCAGGTTCCACCTGGATATTTGAAGTCACATACCCATTTTATAATCCCCATTCAACTCTACTTGGCAGTTAAGAATGATTAAGATGTAAGAGTATCTCCCATCTGTGCTATAGACAGTGGGTCTGCATCCATTCCT
>NW_006159609.1:1161906-1182458 GCF_000334495.1 Tupaia belangeri chinensis
CCATAAAACATATGCAATTGTTATGAAAGTAAAGGTGGAAAGGGATGTTCTGTGCTTTGTGACCCTTTATTTAGACTTAGTACCTTCGACTGATAAAGCACTCAAGATCTGGATCACAGAATTTTTTTCCAGAGAACTCAGCCTGGTTAGTATCAAGACTAAACACTCTTTGTGAATATAAAATCAAGTCTCTTTAAGAACTGAGTGATGTTAGGTAAGACATGCTGAGTCATTCCTCTGAAGACTCCAACATCTACAAGAGTCATTATCCCCAAATGTCTCCCATGTCTTATTTCTCTGGCTGTTTCAAATAACCACTGCTCCTAGTTGTTCCCAGATTCCTAACTTTGAATACATCTCCTCTTTGGAAGAACTGAATGATTATTCATCACCTCTTTATCACACCATTCCATGCTCCTTAAACTGAAATCTTTGAAGCCTCCTGAATTTTCTATGGTGGCTGGACTCTCAGACAATCTGTGTGAGAAAGTCTTGGAGGTCTCCCCTCTCATAGCTCTGTATTGCCCCTATCCATGTGCTGTGTACAACCATTGTAACAAAATCAAGGGGTAAAAACTGAATCTGATTAAGGTGTTGGAAAGTAAGGCTTGTGGGAAGAGATTAGTGACTGGGTAATTAAGGCGTGTCCTCCATGACTGAGTTATGGTGGGTTTGTGAGTCTAATGAATGGGACCTGAAGGGCAGAGAGAAGACTATATTATACAGACCATGCTCTACTCTGCTCAACAATTTGCCTTCTGCCATTTTGCAATACTTTTGGACTTTCCAGTCACTAGAACTGTGAGTTAATAAACTCTATTTTTTATAGATTTATCAGGCTTAGGTATTTCTGTTAACAACACAATAACAGACCGAATACTATTTCTAGATACTCTTCTGCTAATAATCCTGCTTCTGTGTCTGGTTTTAACCACTTGACCTTTCTATTTTTTCCTTTTTGGGCTATTATATAGCTATGTCCACTCAACTAACCCATCAGCCTTTGAACTCCAGTGTCAATATATTCAAGTAAATATAACAGATATCTTCCTTATGAAGATGGGTTTGAGAAAGGAGCACCAGACTTAGAATGGTAACTAAGCTGTAGAATCTTCACACTTACTTCTCATCTGTAAAATTTCTTCCTGCCTGATAATGTGCATTTTTCTTTCTTTACCGGCTAACTTCCTCAGCCATTAAAATCATCTCCTCCACGATGTTGCCCCTAATTTGGTCAGACTGGGCTAGGAGGTCCTTTATTATGTTCATATTTTACCTATAATGTCAACAACCACATTTTAATTACTGCCAACTAAGTAATTATATAAGTAGTTAACCATGGATTCGCTGAGGGTATTAGCTGTATTTTTTGGGTTTTTTTGAGAGAGAGAGAGATTTCTTCTATAGCCAGAGACAGAAAGTAAGAAATCACCCCCCAGGGGAAAGTCCATGCCACAGTCAGGTCTCCTCTATTCTCCTCTTGGAAATTTGGGCACACACTCATGCACAAACGCACACACGCACATATGCCTGCTGTGAGTTTTAAGCTGTCAGGTCTGGGATTCAAATTGTGGTCAACCATGTGGAAGCAATGTAACCATTATGTCATCTGCTGGTCCCAGAAATTGTATATATATATAAAAAAAACCCTCCTGGGACCACCAGATGGCATAATGGCTACGTTGCTGGACTCCCATGTAGTTGACCACAGTTTGAGTCCTGGACCTGGTGGCTTAAACTCGCACCAGGCACATGTGTGTGTGTGCGGAAGATCCCGAGAGGAGAATGGAGGAGAAGGAACTGTGGCATAGCCATCCCCCCTGGGGGATAATTTCTCACTCTCTGTCTCTCTCTGTCTTTCTGGCAAGTGCACGCACCCTATAGCAAAAAACTTTAAAAAAAAAAAAAAACTCCATATCTCAAGAAACTACATTAGAATGCCACATAAATATTAAGTATTATGGAAATAGTAAATTTTTATCAATACTATTTGTTGAAAAAATACTGTGTTAAAATGAACATATCTTTGCAATACAGTCTTCCACTTATCTATAATCCCTTCATCATTTGAAATAGAATTTCAGTTACTAATCCCTAAAGTCCTTTTTTTTTTTTTTTAAATTGCTCTTAACTATAATCTATTCAAAGTCCCTGATGGGATAATGGACTTCCTGGAAGTTATCTTAACACTTTTTTCAGTTAAGTACTGATGTTACACACTTTTTTTTATGCACTGTGCCTGTCATATATAAATGGAAGTATGTTAACAAACACTCTATTATTTCTTAAGATTGATTCAGTATTTATGCCACATTAAAAATGGGGAAGATACTAGGAATACATTGATGAAGAAAATGATATCTGCTCCAACTTTCAGCCTCTTGGAGAGCTAGATGAATAGAGAGGTTGTAACACAATTTAGTTAGTGTTATTTTTGAGTTAGGAGGAAAACATAGTGAAGACAGAGAAGGACATTCACTCGCCAACTCAGCTAAGCAAAGTCCAAGGTAGTACGGAGTTAGTCTTAGAAACTGTATAAAATGTGTTTTGTAGAAAATCAGACTTTTTATACATTTCTGTTCACTTCTAGATGGTTATTTTAGAACTTTATTTTATTTTATATAATTATATTACTAAACATGGGTTTCAAAATATACATTGACTTTAATTAATGGGTTAGTGAGCTGCCTTGAGACAAGATGGTAGTTAATAAACATTTCCTAATGAGCATATTTATTTTAATATGATGAAAAATTTTACCACACATATGTGCCACCCCCAATATGCACACTGTCTATCTATCTATCTCTGAAAATATTAGTTATGTTTAAATATCTAAGGAGAAAGTCATTAATGGATAAGAGGATTTGGGATCTATTATAAAAAAGAAAGACAACTATCTAACACAGGTGGAAAATCAAGATTTTTATAAAGAGAGAAGCCAATGACTCATTTTTAGAAGTCTTTGAAAATAGCATTATATTACCATATTGAAATCTCAGATTAGTCACCAATAAAATGAGGACAAGTGATATATAGCTCACAGAGTATTCTGAAGATTGATACAACCTTGTGGCATTTACTGATATAGTTATAGGCCCATAATTAATATAAGTAAATGGTAGTTCATATGATCCACTGCATCACAGAAAAGGGGTTCTAGTATATATACTACAGAAAAGTACATTGAGTTTCAAAACTGAAGTCTGTAGAAATGTAGAACACAGAAAGGACAAAAAGATGGGGCCAGTCCCATAGCCTAATGGTTAAGGGAGCCTGATCCCATATGGCTGACCACAGTTCAAGTTTCAACCTCTATGGCCTGCAAAAGAAACCAACTGTGTGTGTATGTGCCTAAAAGTCCTGACAAGATGGAGAAATGGAGAAGAAGGGATTACAAAATAACCATGCTCCACTGAAGGTTGCTTTCTCTTCCTTCTCTTCTCTTTTTCCATCTCTTTGGCAAGAGCAAATACCCTCTGGCAATTTAAACAAAGCAAGAAAGAGAGAGAAAGAGGAAGGGAGGGAGGGATGGGGAGAGGGAGAGGGATGGAGAGAGGGAGAGGGAGAGGGAAGGGGAGGGTGGGAGGGAGGGAGGAAGGAAGGAAAAGAAAGAGAGAGAGAAAGAAAGAAAGAGAGAGAGAGAGAAAAGGAAGAGACAAAAAGACACAGAGCTCTGCATCCCACCATGGGTACAAGATGGCATCCCAATACATGAAAGAGAGGACAGTGTTAAGGAAAAGCCGGAGTAAAAGTCTTTGATAAGGAGGGAGTCTTTAGTTCATGTAGAAAAAAGATGACAGAAATCACAGACAGATGTTGTAAGAAACAAACAGTGGCTAATTTTCTGATAAGTGGTCAACAACAATCTGTTTAAGCTCAGAACTCAAAGAAGGAGTTAAGACAGACTGTGGAAAGAGGAGAGAGCAACTGAAGAAGCAGCACAACTGAGGCACAGACTCTAGTGTGAGAAACTACTGGTCTACCTGAGGACTACAAGTAGGTCATAGTGACTACAACCTGGTGAGATGGGGGTAGAATGAGGCAAAAAGAAGTTAGAAAAGAAAAAGAATGTCAGATCTACAAGATCTTATGGTCCGAATGAAAAATTCCTAACAATGGGTGACATAAAGTTACGTAACTTAAATAACACTTTAAAGGATCACACTGATTTCTCTGTGAGAAAGAACTGGAAAATTGCAAGAACCAAGCTAGGGAAACTGATTAAAAGTCCACCAAAACTATCCAAGTGAATGACTGGTTTGGGGTAACAGAGATAAAGAGAACTGTACATAGTTAGAAGATGTTTTAGAGGTTTCAGTGCACTAAATGATGCCCTCTGTCTAAGATGTCTATGCCCTAATCGCTGTATTTTGTGAATACATTATATTGCATGGCCAAAGTGGGCTTTGTAGATGCAATTAAGACTGCTGACTTAAAATGAGAGACTCTTGGGGACCAGCAGATGACATAATGGTTATGTCACTGGACTCCCATGTAGTCTATTACTGTTCGAGTCTTTGGTCCAGTAGCTTAAAACTCATGCGAGGTGCATTTGCATATGTGCCCAAGATTCTGAGAGGAGAATACAGGAGAAGGAATTGTGGCATGGCCATCCCCCCTGAGGGGTGACTTTATGCTTTCTGTCTCTGTCTCTCCAGCAAGTACATGTACCCTATTGCAAAAATCTCTCACAAAAAGAGAGAGAGAGAGAGAGAGAGAAACTCCCAAATAATCCAAGTGGGTTAAATGAATCACCTGAGCCCTTAAAATGAGAAAACTGTCTTAAGATGGAAGCAGAAAAAGATGTCAGAGAGATGAGGCATAAGAAGCCAGAGACTCCAAGTGTGAGGAAGATTTGCCATGCCACTGTCAGCCCCTGAGCAGAGCCCCTAGTCTGTGGTTAAGCTGAGGGGCTAAAGGTGGCTGACAGTTCCCAGGTGACCTGATGTAAGCAGGTTCAGAATGTTTGCTATGTATCCAATCGTTGTATGTAAACAGTAAAGGATTTGAAATATTCTTTGTGTTCTCAGATGACCCAGGTGTCACATTAAGATCCTGTGATCCACAGAGAGGAACAGAAGTTTGGTCGAAAAAGGGGTAAGTCACAAATGCTACCTCTATCTACACTCCACTGCCTTGTCGCATAGAAGTGGCCTTGGGGGAAGAAGTTTGGGGAGACTTGAACTGCCTTGGAGGAACTGGAACTTGAAATATAAATTCAACTTAGATGTCAAAATGTAAAATAAGACACATTTTTTGGTATATGTAAATTTCTAGACTGGCATTTACACATGTACAGTTAAACCATTGTTCGTACCATCATAGATGATTGAGAAACAAGAGAGTAAAATGAGGAAAAAACAAATGAAAATATGTAGTATTGGAACATCGGAAAAGTCATGATGCTTTTTTGCATAGAAAAATAAATCATTGCAGAACCAGCAGTTAGCGTAATGGCTATGTCGCTGGACTCCCACGTAGTCGACCACGGTTCGCGTCCTGGACCCGGTGGCTTAAAACTCACGCCGGGCGCGTGTGCGTGCATGCCCAAGATCCCGAGAGGAGAATGGAGGAGAAGGGATTGCGGCGTGACCATCCCCCCTGGGGGGTGATTTCTCGCTTTCTGTCTCTATGTCTCTCTCTGTCTGTCTGGCGAGCGCACGCGCCCTATAGCAAAAATCTCTCAAAAAAAAAAAAAAAAAAAAAAGAAAAATAAATCATTGCTTTTCCAGGGACCCAAGAGAAAGTGAAATCTTTCTACCCTTATGAGGTGGTCTATTTTATTCTCTGTCTGGTGTATGCTGCCAGAGATGAGGTGGCCAAGGGAGGATTACTGAGCTGTTCTTGTTCGGAGGACAAATGCTAGACGATGACAGGCAGAGCCCCATTCTATGCACACTGGTATGGCCTCTGTGCTCTACTTCCTAATCTTCTTTTTTGTAATCCATTCTCCAGTAATTGCTTATTCATTGACTTTTTCTGTAATTATTTTTTCAATTTGTTCATCAGCTTTTCTGATTGTCAAACAACATGCTTTAAATTTGGCAAGCAAGCTGAGTCTGTGATGAATGATTATAAATGCACATATTTATTTTCTTTCTTAAACATTTTTAAGAGCTAATTTATTATCCACAACTTCCTGCTTCAACAATGCAATCATTTAAATGGATTTAGGGAAGGGCACACTGTATAATAATCTTTCGTTAAGGATATATTTGCGGGACTTAAAAACTTTAAGAGAATTATTCTCTGGTTCACCTTGAAAGTATTCTGTTTTTATTTGTTTTTTGCAGAGATTCTACAAGTCTCTGGTTTTTTGCCTCCCTAACTACAAAAATGTTGCTATTTATAGATTAACCTGGGATATTATTGTGTTATTTATAAATTTTTGAAACATTTCTACAGAGGAGTTCGGATTAAACTGAGTCTTGAGAGGAAGAACTAGAAGACTTTAGAAACAATGGACTACTTACAGAAAATATAGGAAAGGCTAGATATGAAATTTTTCAAAGGGAGGCCTTCTGAACCCGTGGGGATAGTGCAGAATGAAGATGGAGGCGATTTTATCTTCCTCCTCTATTACTGGAATTTTATTTTTACTAGCAGCACATATTAATTTAATTCTTAACATTTTTCTTTTTTTCTCTTTTAAGAGATTTTTGCAGGACCAGCAGATGGCATGATGGTTACTTTGCTGGACTCCCATGTAGTCGACTGCAGTTCGAGTCCAGGACACAGTGGCTTAAAATTCACGCCAGGCAAGTATGTGTGTGTGTCTAAAATCCCGAGAGGAGAATGGAGGAGAAGGGATTGCGGGATGGCCATCACAGGGGGCGAGGGGGAGGATTTCTCATTGTCTGTCTCTGTCTCAGAAAGTGAGAAATCCCCCCTCGCTCCCAGCAAGGATGGCCACATGGCAATCCCTTCTCCTCCATGCTCCTCTTGAGATTTTGGGCACTTACACACACTTGCCCAGTGTGTGTTTTAAGCCACCAAGTCTGGGACTCAAACCACAGTTGACTACATGGGAATCCAGCAATGTAACCATTGTGCCGTCTGCTGGTTTCACTTAACATTTTTCATAAGGCAAAATAAAATTACATAATGATTGTAATTTTCTTGCTCCTTATAATAATTTGTGGATATCCAAATTATTTCCTGATGTCTGTCAACTCAATACTCAGTTTAGGCAATACTCCTCTGAACCAATTTTCTCATTTTCCTCTTTTAGATTAGTTATATAACTTATTTTTCCATGATTCATTCAAGAGCATTTATTAAATACTATGTGCTCGGTATTATAATAGACATTACGGAACACAGAGAATAATAGAAGAACTTTATAAAAAGTGGATAATGTTTACTGAACATTTATATGCCAGAGAGTATTTTAAAGGCTTTACATGAATTATCTTTTATTTCCTATAACACCATGAAGTAAACGATATTATCCAATATGATATAGTGTAGATTATACACTATTCATTATTATAACATAAAAAGCTATAATGAAATACTGTGATATTATAATGTATACCTTATGTATCATGTTATAGATGAGAAAATTAAGTTTCAGAGAAATTAAGGGAATTGCCAAGGTTATATAGTTATTAAGTGACAGCCAGGATTTGAATATAGTCTCTTAGACTCCATGGCCTGACTGCTTAATCTTTTTGGTGACTCTCTGAAGGATTTACTATTGGGTCGTCTGACGACCCAATATATAGACTCAGAAAGAAACAGACAGACACACACATCCTCACACTAAAAGCCATCCAAAACATATTAGGCTAAGGCTAAAGATTATGCTTAGCAGTGTTTGCCATATCAAAGACAGACTTCAGCATTATGGGATAGACTAAACGAGTAAATGCAAAAGAGCATGGATCTGAGTCCTGGTGCAGAAACTTCAGAGACAATTAACAAGGGGTAGTACAAGTAAGTCATGGATATGGATGTTTCTCCAGCATAAAGAAGAAGGTTTGGCTTATATGGTGGGTTCATAACGGAGAAAAGTGAGAAGTTTTTTCAGAGAGGACAGGATAGTAGCCCTAAGAGCATTGCCCTGGAAGCTTGGATTGGCATTCTAGATTTAATGTGGTGGGAAAGGGGGGGGTGTGGGATCCTTAGAAAAAAGTTAACAATGACAACGCATAGGCTTTACAGTTAGCTCTGTAATTTCAAAGACATTATCTCACTTAATGTATGTGTTCACAGAATATTAATCTGACAGGAAATGGATTGGAATAGAGAGTGCTTAGATTTAGTCAGGCCCATTAGGACATCACTATTAGCCAGGAGGGAAATGAGCAGAGTGAGAACTGGGGTCAAGATAATTAAGGGGAAAAAAAGGATGTAATAGCTACTGAGTATCTACTACGTGCCAGAGACATTATATATGCTCTCTTAATGTTCAGAAGAATTACATGTTATAGATGGCATTCTGACATAAGCTCAGGGCCTGGTTCAAACACCTACTAATTGTTTGACATTTCGGCTATTTAAATTTAAAATTCTGCTGCCTAGTTTTAACTTAAAATTGAAATTTCCACTGCCTACTTTTGCAATAAATTACTATTATGCTGGCATTGGGCTAAATCCTAAAATATAATGGTGAATTAAACAGACATGCTCTCTGTACTTGGGAAACTCATCATCTCTAAGGAGACTGGCATCAGTATGTCAATGGATTAGTTTCCTCTTGCTGTTATAAGAAATAACCATAACCTAGTGGTTTACAATAATCAACCAATAAATAAATAACCTTTGGAGGGACCAGCAGTTAACATAATGGCTATGTCTCTGGACTCCCAAGTAGTCGACTGTGGTTCGCGTCCTGGACCTGGTGGCTTAAAACTCACGCCGGGCGCGTGTGCGTGCATGCCCAAGATCCCGAGAGGAGAATGGAGGAGAAAATAGATTGCGGTATGGCTATTCCCCCCGGGGGGTGATTTCTCGCTTTCTGTCTCTCTGTCTCTCTCTGTCTGTCTGGCAAGCGCACGTGTCCTATAGCAAAAAAACCTCTCCAAAAATAAATAAATAAATAACCTTTGGAAAGGCACGCCGATTTACTTCTCAAAATTCTAAAGTTTAGACTGGGTTAGCTGGTTTCTCTGCTATAGTGTCCCAATGCCCAAATCAAGATATTGGCCAGCTGGGCTCTTTTTGGAAGGCTTTGGGAAGAATCCACATCCAAGCTCATACAGGTCGTTAGCAAAATCTAGCTCCTTGTGGCTGTAGGACTGTGAACCCTGTTTCCTCACTGGCTGACAAATGGAGGCCTCCCTTAAGCCCTAGAGCACTCTCTCCAGGCTCAGTACACAGGTCCCTAGACCTCAGAGCCAGCAGTGGTATGACAAGTCCTTGTCACATGTGGATTTTCTGACTTCTTACGCCACAGTTCTCTGACATCCTCTTTTGTTTCCAGTTTCTCTCCTTTCGAGGGTTTCTGGGATTAGATTTCACTCATCTGGATAATTCAGGATACCCTCCCAATTTAAAGGTCAGCAACCTTAATTGCATCAGCAAAGTCCCCTTTTCCAGGTAATATAACATTTTCACAAGCTCCAGAGATTAGCAAGGACATGTGGAGAGGGGGAGGCTGTATTATTCAGCCTACCACAACCTCCAAAACATGTGTTAGCTATGTTCAATTCTCTTTATTTTCACTGCCTCAGACTAGTCTTTTTTCCTTTTTTTTGGACTGTTATCTTGGATCAAATTAGTCTTTCATTTAGATGGTTCTCATGAACTTCTAGCCGGTTTCTCTGCTTTTGTTCTTGCCCTCTTCTAATCCCTTTCCGCAGAACAGCCAGAGTGTTCCTCTAATGTGTTATTCAGGTCATGTCCCTCTTCTGTTGTTCTAAGAGCTAAATTCCTCATTCTGACCACAATGACTTGGGGGATCTGACATTCTTTTTCTTCTCTGCCTCACTCTACCCCCATTATCACCAGGCCACAATCAAAATGACTTTATAGTCCCTCAGGTGGTCCAGTAGTTTCTTACTCCAGAGTGT
This sequence comes from Tupaia belangeri chinensis, assembly GCF_000334495.1. Taxonomy (NCBI): domain Eukaryota; kingdom Metazoa; phylum Chordata; class Mammalia; order Scandentia; family Tupaiidae; genus Tupaia; species Tupaia belangeri. Next base: position 1,171,926 of record NW_006159609.1, read on the forward strand.
TTGCTCATCCAGAATTTTTGCCTGTGATGTTTCCTCCATTATCTTACCTCATTATCTTACCTCTTCCCCAAAACCTATTTTTAGCTATCTCTTTTTCTTTTTTCAGTTCTGAGCTTAAAGAGTTTTTTCTTGATCACTTATTAGAGAATTAGTTCCCACCTGCATTTTACAGGATATTATTTCCCTTCACAGCATTAGTTTTTAATAGGTAATGTTAAACATAGCATTTATTAAGCACAATGCATTGTTCTAAACACTATAACTACAGTGACCCATTTAATTTCCCAAAAATCCCATAAGGCTGGGTGAGTATACTGAGTTAACTAGGTGGACACAGTCCAATCACCTATGCCCTTTAAAGCAGAGAATTATCTCCAGCTCGAAGCAAAGAGGTATGCCAGAAGGGAGTTAGATTCAAAGCTTGAAGGGTCCTGGAGTGGGTGCCACTTGGAAGGTGGAAGAAATGTTCTCAGGGTCAATGAACAAAGACCAGCCTCCAAGTGAAAGCTAACACAGAAACTGGGACCTCAATCTTACCATCACCAGAAACTGAACTTGACGGACAATTTTAATAAGCTTGGAAAAGGATTCATGCTCAGAGCCTCCCAGAAACACATCCCGCCAACACCTTGATTTTACCCTTGTGAGACTCTAAGCTGAGAACCAGCTGAGTCACATTGTACCCAGACTTCTGACCTTCACAACTGTGAAGGAAGAAAGGGTGTTGTTTTAAGCTGCTTCAGAACTGTGAGGGAAGAAAGGGTGTTTTTTTAAGCTGCTAAATTTGTGGTGATTTGTTATAATAACAAAAGAGAATTAATACAGAATATCAGGATTTGGTTATAATTGGAACTGTGAGAGGTGAAGAAATGAGAGAATGTCAATAATAAAGGCTTAAGGATTGATAAGCCTCAATGTCATCATCTATTTAGCTAGGAAATTTGAGGAATATTTGGTTGAGAGAAAGAGGTAGAGCTAAAAAGTTAATTTTTTTAATATATTAAGTTCAAAATACGTCAAAATAGCTATTGGATATTAGTTTAGAGGTCAGGGACTGGTCTTGGGTTTGGAGCAAATATTTGAGAGTAATTGACATGTATCACCATTTTCTTCATCATCATCTTTATTATAAAATTGACATTAATAACACCAGTTATGGGAGACTGAATGAGGCACAGAGGCAAATTGCAATGCTCTGTGAGGAAGATCCACATGTGAAAGGTTACTGGCTGCTATCCAGAGGCCCCTGAGTGTGCCCACATATGTGCCCAAGATCCAGGCTGGCTGGAGCTAGAGGTGGATCGCAGCCTCAGGACCTTATCAGGGACATGTTCTTTCTTTTTTTTTCTCTCTCTCTCATTGTATAAATGAATAAACTTCAATATGGGTCATTGGAAAAGTCATGACACATTTTTCTATACAAAAAGGTGTCATAACTTTCCTGATGACTCAATATAAATACGTGAGCAAGAGTCCCTAGCCGCCTTCTTCAGTTATCAGGGTTCTTGGTTAGAAACATGAGAAACCATATCTGACTAAATGAATCTGAGAAACTATTGCTTCTCAGCCTTTTGACTAAGATTAAGTGCAGAGAAACTAATGTATTGAGTACCTCATAGAATCCTAGAAAAATTGGAGAACTGCATGAAGGAAAATGGACAGAAACTAAGAGAGGCCAAGCAGTAGGAACCAACCAGAACTACTGCTATCAACTGGAACAACACTATGTGGCTGGTATTGACATCACCAGAAGCACTGGATGCTGGCAGCTAGCACTGGTCAGATCCTGGATGTTGAGGGTAACATTTCTGACACCTTTGGAATGACAGTAGGAAATGCTCACTCCTATCTCTGTGTTCTCTGATTCACTCTTCCATATTAAGTCCTGGCTTGGGGCATTTTAGTAAATATCTACTTATAGGCTAAACAGTGTCTCTACTGCTATTTTCTCACACCAATTCATATGTTGAAGTCCTAACCTCTAGTACCTCAGAATGTGACCATTCTTGGAGACAGGGTCTCTACAAGAGTAAGTTAAAAATGAGATCATTAGGGTAAGCCTAATCCAATATGACTAGTGTTCTTATGAAAAAAAAAAAGAAGAAAATTTGGTCATGGACACACGTGGAGGGAGGACCATGTGAAAGCACAGGGAGAAAATGACTACCTACAAGTACGAGAGATAGACCTGGAACTAATCCTTCCCTCATGACCCTAAGAAGGAACCAACTAGCTTTATCAACACCTTGGTCTTAGTAGTCCAGCTTCTGGAACTGTGAGAAAATTAATTGCAATCATGTAAGCCACCCAATTTTAGTACTTGTTATGGCAGCTGTGGCAAACTTTTACAGGTATGAAGGGGTTACAGATAATAATCCACTGTCATCAAGGATATCTATTTTTTCCAGCCTTAGTATTAGACCCAGGACACCAAACACAGCTTTTAACCTATACTTTTCCTTCAACAAACCTCAAACCATCCTCATAATATATAGTCATAATAATATGGGGAAAGCTTTCTATAGTACTATAATTTCCCTTATAAAAAGAAAGATGCTTCATGTTAACTCTTTATGAAAGACTTCTACCTTTCAAACAATTTCACCTCTGGAAAATCCCATTTAAAACATACTTGGAGTGTAGTACAAATAACTGTGCAATTAGATAACTAAATATACTTCTCTTTCATCTACAGCATTTCGTTTTCTGGTAAATAAAAATTCTATCCACCTGACTTCGCAGTCCAGAAACCTGAGTGATATTTTTTACTACTTTCTGATTCAACTTCCCCATTTAATTAATCACCATCTGCCGTTGACTCAACTACTTAAAATAGTTGTCTACCCCGTCCACTTCTCTCATTCCTTCTGTTACTATACCATTTTCAGCATACCATTTTCTCTCCCCAATTACCCACAAAATCCTATTTGTTCTTGATTCCAGGGTCCATTCCACCAGTCTTTATACTCTAGCCAGCTTCTTTCTTTTATACTGCAAGCTGCTTCTGGTGAGCATTTAAATCCTTGGCAGGATTTCCATGGCCCTCAAGATAAAGCATGACAACTTCTTTGACAGTTCTTCACTATGTGGTCTTTTTTTTTCCTCTGTGATCTCACCTCCTCTCTTTTCCACTCCCACCCAGGTTTGGCCACACAACTAATACTTAGTTTCTCTTTTGTGCCCTATATCTTTGGACTTTGGACTTTGAATTCCCTCCATCTAAAAGTCATTGCCCTTCTTCTCAGAATTCCCCTTTTAACCAGAAGTTTCTGTGTAGATAGCAGATCTTAGTGACTCACTAGGTGAGTCATAAAAATGACTTAATCTCTCTACTTTAGCTTCCTCATCTGTAAAGTGAAGATACAACAGAATTCTCTTCATTGTGCAGAATAGCACAGTTTAGTTTTTGAAAATGCTTATAAAAGCTGAGTGACCCTTGAAAGGACTCAATAAATGGTAGGCATTACTATTCTTAATCTCTTTTAACAAGATTTCCTACTATCACTCCTGAACTCAAAACTGAGTTTGGAATGACTCCTATACACATCCATAGAACCCTACATTTTTTCCCCCATGTTAGCACATAAACTTTCATTAAAGTCTTAGGCACTTGTCTTTGAGTTCCATGAGAATACGTTTATACTCCTTATGCTCAACACAGTGTGGATTTGGGTAACTAACACATTTTTCTTAAATGGATAAGATTCTTCTATCTTTAATTCTTCCAGCATGATCTAGAATCTGTTCTGGTCAACAGTACCCAGAGTTCTAGAATGTTATCCTGATAATCTAGACCTGCATAAGCCATAATCTTTGAGCAAAACATTAGAAGGATACAGGACCAGCAGTTGGTGTAATGGCTATGTCGCTGAACTCCCAAGTAGTTGACTACAGTTCGAGTCCCGGACTTGGTGGCTGAAACTCACATTCAAGTTCTCGAGAGGAGAATGGAGGAGAAGAGATTGTGGCATGGCCATCCCCAGGGGGTGATTTCTCACTTGCTGTCTCTCTATCTCTCTCTGTCTTTCTGGCAAGTGCATGCACCCTATAGCAAAAACCTCTCCCCCCTTGCCCACCCCCCAAAAAAGGGAGGATACAGCAATACTATGGTATAAGTGCCATAAAAATGGTATAACTGAGGAGGGGGAAATATGTTTACTGAAAATCAGGTTAATGCTAGCCAATTATCATCACTCTACCTTCACAACCACCAAATGATCAAACACTACTTTATCTATTTAATAGAAAAGACAACTGAGGACCAAGTAAGGTTTTTACCCAAGATTACACAGATAATGTTGGCACTTATTTTGAAATTAACTTTTGATTAAAGTCTTTGCATTTCTACCTTACCAGGATGAACAGTCACTACCCTCGGGGAGGCAATGATGACAGTATGAGGTATCTAACACACGTACAAAGATATTTGAGGATCTTTGTTATGGTTTCAATATTTTTGCCCTCTTAAATTTATAGTGAAATAAAATCCCCAATGCAAACAGTGTTAAGCAGTAAAGCAGAATATGAGGGATTAGGTCATGAGAGAACCCTTTTACACTTTAATTAGTTAATGAATTAATGAGTGATGGCAAGAGGTCTGCCTCTTTGAACAAGGGAAAATGCCTAAGTGGAATTGAATTATCCCAATAAAGCTTGTTTTTCTTGCTGTTATTTGTTTTGTTTTGTTTTGTTTTTTATTTTTTTGTTTTTTTTTTTTTTTTTTTTTTTTTTTTTTTTTTTTTTTTTTTTTTTAATCAAGAGAAGCATCTAGTGTGCCCAAACTTTTTTTGGATGAAGAAAATGCCAATGATGTGGGTGTGTCTGAACCTCATGGTAGGCATTTGTCATTTCATATTTCTCTGTTTTAATTCGAATCCTACACTATGGAAACAACATATGACATCCTGAAATAGTTCTGCCAGCTCATCCTCTGTTAACTTTAAAAATATCTAACATTTACTGAGTGCTTACTATGTGCTGATACTGTGTAAAACTCATTACTGTCATCATCTTACTTAATGCTCATAACAACGCTGGCAAATTTAAATGTGTTCTCCACTTCACAGGTGACTTGTTCAAACTCTTCAGACAGTAAGAGGCATAGCTGAGAATCTAACCCAGGCTGTATCACTTTGAAAGTCATGTTTCTATTCACTGGGCTATGTTGCTTTAGTAAAGTTTGCCACTATCTCTGGGACACTAGAGAGACGTGAGATGGACGAACTTTATTTTAATCAAGAGCCTAGTGAAAAAGCCTCTATTTAATGGCTTTAATATATTTTGTTATTAGAAAGTGAATTTACATTGTTTTTACTGTGTCTACTTCTTGTTTTAAAATGTGCTTAATAGATTTTTGTTTTGTGTCTTTTGATCAAGGACCATCTCTTAAAATGTGCTAGTGACCACAACAATGTAATACAATGCTTTGCAGTTGAAGATGCACAATATCTTCTTAATTAAAGTAATTGAGCAGAAATACTGCAAAGAGTCAGTATTTAGGCAAATGGTGTTCTACACAGGTCTGATCTTTGACCTATGGTTAATAAATGCATGGGAATCCATGACCACAGGCTGCAATCAAATGCTTTCTAATTATGGAGTACCTGACTTTTCAGTTGTTATTTTTCAGTAGCAAAGAATACATACATCAGTGAAGCTATGATTCCTTTATTACAATATAGCAAGACCAACTTGGGTAGAGTGAGTAAAATCATGATTTAACTACTTGAGAACACATTAAAGAAAAAAATGTGTTCTAAACTTTTTAAGTGTCAGGTCTAAGAGCAGCATAATTTTGAGATACATGTGAACAATCTCTCTTAATGTGATGTACTAATAAAACAATAAAAAAGAAGATATGAAATTCATCCGACTTTGGACACTAACAAATTTGGGGCAAGTTTCTCCAGCATCATCCATTCATTCTGATTTGTTGAAAACAGAGATATGCCAGAGACGGGACTACCAAGGACGACTTTCCACCTGACCAGTACAGAGAGGTCTTTATATCTGTTCTGCACCTCAGCTGGTTCCTGTCAGACACACGAGACAGTCACTCAAGAAGGACAAAGAATGAAAACAAGATTAAGAATGTATTTCATTATGTAGACCAGTGAGATTATGTAATATCATGGGTAAGATTGAGGCCCTGGCAACAAGAAAATAACTTAAAATTCCTTTGAAGAAGTTTCTGTTTGAGACTACAAGTAATTCTTTGCTTGGTGGAAAAGAGAGAGAAAGGAGAAATGAGGAAAAAAGAAAGAGGACAGAGAAATGACAAAAATAAAAAAAGAGCTGGGGAGAGGGCACTGAAATTGCAAATGAAAATGAATAGTAACTTAGAGATGAATTACTGAATTCTGTTGGGGTTTGAAATAAAAAGAAATAAATTCCCTTCTGTGATGAAATTAAGAAACACAGGAAATCAGTGTGACTATAGGATTTCTTTCCTTTTCTTTTTTTTTTTTTTTTGAGAGAAATTTTTTGCTATAAGGCACATGTGCTCGCTGGAGACACAGAGAGACAGAAAGTGAGAAATCATCCTCTGGGGAGACGGCCATACCACAATCCCTTCTCCTCTACTCTCCTCTCAGGATTTTGGGCATGCATGCACATGTGCACATGTGCGTGGGGTGAGTTTTAAGCCACTGAGTCTGGGACTTGTACTGTAGTTGACTACATGGGAATCCAGTGATGTAACCATTATGCCATCTTCTGGTCCATGAATCTAGGATTTCTAAAAGTAAGCAAATAGTGCAGAGCTAGGGTGCCTAAGTAATGACTAATCTGGCCTTGGGTATTCAGAGTTAGGAATGGGGCCCTGTTGAGGGATCACTGAGAAGATATTCTCACAACAAAATCCAATGGTAAGTCTGTCTATCCAACAGGGGTCCTAAATACATAGCCTCAATTGTCCAGTATCCTGGGAGAAAAGCTTATCTGCAACACTTAATACTGATCCTAAATTAAAACATAATATTATCAGTTATAGTTTAACTAATAATGTATATATTGTATGAGTCATTATCTCATGTTACTGAATTTTGCAGTTCAAAAGAAAAAATGCACTAAAACAACAAGACCATCAAAAGCATGTAAAGTGTACTGGGAACCAGCAGTTAGCGTAATGGCTATGTCGCTGGACTCCCACGTAGTCGACTACGGTTCGTGTCCTGGACCCGGTGGCTTAAAACTCATGCCGGGCGCGTGTGCGTGCGTGCCCAGGATCCCGAGAGGAGAATGGAGGAGAAGGGATTGCGGCGTGACCATCCCCCCGGGGGGTGATTTCTCGCTTTCTGTCTCTATGTCTTTCTCTGTCTGTCTGGCGAGCGCACGCGCCCTACAGTGAAAACCTCTCCAAAAAAAAAAAAATTAAAAAAAAAAAAAGCATGAAAAGTGCACTGACGCTTGAACTGCATTTGCCCATGTGGTGGGAGTCCAGCACCTTCACCACTATGACTATTGCTGGGTCTATGTCTTTCTCTGTCTGTCTGGCGAGCGCACGCGCCCTACAGTGAAAACCTCTCCAAAAAAAAAAAAATTAAAAAAAAAAAAGCATGTAAAGTGTACTGACGTATGTGGCTGTTTCTTATGTGTAAGGTATATGGAACCCTGACTTTCAATTTTACAGACACACTTTGTACTAGTGTGGTTCAAATTAAAGTGCTACCATTTATGTACACTTTTCATTTTATTATAATTTATTATTTTATTTGTCCATAGTAATGATATCTTTTATTGGCTTTCTAGAGAGCAGCTGTAGAGAGTATGACTAAGGTTAACTACAACAACTTTGAAACCAGACTGGGTCAAATCTAAATTCTATTATTCTGCCCCATTAGCCACTCTGAGTCTCAGGTTCATCACTTGTAAAATGGCAAAAATAACAGTGGATTATCTTTAGCATTGCTGTGAGGATTAAATAAGTTCATCTAAAATATTTAGAATAGTGCCTGGTACACAGTAAACCTTCCCAAAAAATACCAGCTATCATTACTGTTCTGTTCAAGTCATTATACTTTATACTTAATTACTGTAACTTCTCAAAGGTCCACACTTATGTCTCAATTTATTGGCCTAATTTTTTGTAAGTAAGGAAAGTGAGACTTGGGGAGGATATATCACAGCCAAAAAGAGTAGCCATGGAATTTTCAAATAAGATGTGTCAAACTCCAAAATCCTTGCCCTTCCATGGGACCACAACTTTACTGGCATCTAAACCAAACTCTGCTCATCAACCAACCTCAAATACAAGTATGCCCTACTAAATGGAAATACCTTAATCTTTTCTGTGGGCTCGGTTCTGTTCCTAAATTCTGCCTGCCAGATAAAGTCCTCTGGCTCCAGAATGGGGTCCCTTCCCAGCAGAAGAGAGAGTGCCCTCATTAGTACACATTTCTGAGCTTGGCTGTATGAAGACTAGTCCTCCTAGAAATTACCAACAGTTCTTGAGTTTCGGCTATTCTGTGCCTATTTCTTAAAATATACAACCATATTTGAACATGAAAAAAAATCACTCTTCCTATCTATGGGTAAACAAATCTAGACACTTTGGAAGACAACAGGAGTACTAACTGATGGAGTGTGAGAAAGCCAAGAATAAACCAATATGTCCTGGGCAACATGGGCAGTACAGTCACCCAACCTATAATTTACTTCAGCCTTCTGTTAGGGGATTTTGAGAAGATAAATTATGTGAGTGGTTTTCTATTCTCCAATATTCACTTGGCTAAGTGTTATATTTTCTTTCCTTACTTTGTTTTTTCTTCATTTTTGATTTTTTTTTTCCAAAACATTTTGTCACAGGAAGGGACAAGCACAGGACACAGAGGCTCAGAGGCTGAAGGATTCAATTATCTATATAAACCCTGTTTCTGTTGTCTTGTTAAAAGATTTGAGAAGTGCTATGGATGAGTAAAGAAGAACATGTCAGGGAGACTATTCAGAAAAACAAAAAGGATTTTCTGCAGCTTACTAAACCAGAGTAAATGATGGAAAAAGAGAAGATGACATGGAAACCCACAACTCTAGTGAAGGTCAAGAACTTCCCCAGGAGAAAAACAACAGAGCATCATTAAAGCTGTGTTAATGAGAAAGAAGGGGAAGAAAAGCCAAAATAACATTTTAAATTGTTTGTGCTCAATCTGGAAAAAGAGTTTAGGGAGACAAGTTGACATTTTGGAGTCTAAGTAAAGTTATGCAAAGGCACTCCTAGGCCCTTTCCATTGATGTCATCCTAAGTCTAAAGGTACTTCTTGCACAGTTGAAAAGGTGCCTCTATTCTCACTAAATGGCTCAGTGAGTAACTCCTGTTTATATCTGGAAAACTAATTTGGGCCATAAGTACCTTTAAAGGTATGCTGATCTAAAAACCATAATAGGGACCAGCAGATGGCATAATGGTTATGTCACTGGACTCCCACATGGCCTACCATGATTCAGGTACCAGACCTGGCAGCTTGAAATTCATACCAGGCATTGCTTAAGAAGTCTTTGCCTACCCATATGATCCAGTAATTCCACTCCTGGGTATTTACCCAAAGGACAGGAGAGCACTCAGTTGGAAAAGTGCTTACACAACTATTTTCATTGCAGCATTATTCACAATTGCTATGAAATAGAACCAACACAAATGTCCATAAACAGATGAATGAATTGAAAAATTATGGAACATATACTCCATGGAATACTATTCAGCCATAAAAAAAAAAAAACAAGGCCCTGGAATTTGATAGAAAGTGGATGAATATGGAAGATTTTTTGCTGAGTGAAGCAAGTCAGGCTATGAAAGAGGGACATTGTATGTCTCCACTAACATACCGACTGTCCACACTCTGTGGTAGAGACTGAAAGACTCGAGAACATAAAAGCATTAAAAATTATAATGGACACTAGAGACAAAGTGGAAAGAGAGTGTGGGAGGGGAAGAACATAGGAAAGGAAATTTTGGGGAAAAATGGAGAGGTAAGACACTTGTGGGACACAGCTAAGGTTTTTTATCTGTTGATCAGAATGTGTATAATAGTCTCAACTGGGTTGGACTGAGGTGTACATCTGGGTAAAGTCTCTTCGCAATCTAAATGAGGTTTAGTGATTTAATGTATGAATAATAACTTTAAAAATTAATTTTTTAAAAAGAAATTCCCACAAGGCATATGTGCACATGTGACTAACATCCTGAGAGGAGAAGGAACTGCTGTGCCCTTTCCCCTGGGGGGGTGATTTCTCATTTTCTTTCTCTTTGTCTTTCTCTGTTTCTGGCAAGTGCATATACCCTATAATAAAAATCTCTATAAAAAAAAAAACATAATAAGTTGTGAACCACACAAATGAATGTGCTATTAGTCCCTTATTAAAAATGGTCTTGGCACAGCAGCGGGCCTGGGCCTGCGTGGCCGGGGCTCTGCTCTGCGTTCCATGGCCCAGGCCGCCCGGCCCCCACTGCCTCTCCAGTGCTGGATGTGTCCCGCGCTCGGCTCCAACGCGGGCCGGTGGCGCAGGCAAAAGGGAGGTGGTGCTGGGTCCCGCACAATA
>NW_006159609.1:1183264-1190054 GCF_000334495.1 Tupaia belangeri chinensis
AAAAAAAAAAAAATGCATATTTGACAACTGCAGCGAGCTGTATGGGCACAGCTGGGTACTACTTTATAGTATGTTCACTCTACTCACTGGAGTTTATGCCTAAAGTCAGACTTGGGTTCATGTATAGGTATGTGTCAGCTGTGCTAGCTATTGGATATATTTAGACTAATTAAGTTCATTGGCAGAACAATTGAATGGGGGAGGAGGCATGGAGGGCAACCGTGGATGCCAGGGACAATGTGGGAGGAGGATGGGACATGGCAGAGGGTGGGGTATGGGGAATCAGGGATGGCAAAACAAAAGGCAAGGTATGCAGGACATAAGAATTGGAAAATTATTTGCTGAGAACATGTATGTTGATGTGCTTGATTGAGCCAATGCACAGTGTATTTTGGATGGGAAATTCATTTGGGTGTTGTGATGGTATATAGTGAATTAATGTAGAGAATGAATAAATTTTAAAAAATGAGGGAAAAAAATCGTCTTGTTCTTTATTTCCTACTTTTATATCATAATACACATTCTTCCTCATTGTCCATAATAGATTCTGCTCTAAACACACACACACATTCACACTACCATTTGAAAGATATTTCTTTTTGAGGCATAAGATTTGTCTCAATGAGAAGTGATTTGATTAAGTTGGGTTTTGCAGTCATCGAAACAAGCTATATGGGAGAGAATTGCAGAAACAGAGTGAGAGCTCTAGCTAGGGACTATATTAACTCAGTTGTTTCCATAACAGGTAGATACATTTTAGTATCCAGATTCCTTATTTAGAAGGCTCATTAGGTTCTGGGAAGCACTGAGAGGTAGACCTCACAAAGCAACATGTTGATGCTCACATGGTTTGGAGACAGCTATATCCACTTATATCTACCTCTCCAAATCCCACACTGGTCAGAAGGGAGGCAAGAAGCTTTCAATGGATTCCTAGCCCATACACATTCCAAACAAACACAACTACAACTTTTCTCTTTATCTTTAGTCTCCAGGTAGAATCACCTGGGTTCCCTTTTTATCGATTTTCCTTCTTTGAAGGTTGTGATGGGCAGTTAAGGAACTAAGAGGTTTCCATGTATCTATCAGATAAGCAGAAACCATGTGACAGCACCTCTGCCTTGTTATCAATTACTCAGAAGCTGAACCTTCACTTAGTCTCTCCTACCCCACCAACATCAAGGTGTTGCACTTGCGATACTGAAAGTCTGATTAATACAAGTATGGAAAGCCCATGGTAAGAAAGAGGAAGCACTGCTCTTAGAATCAAAAGACCCAGGCTGAAATTTTATCCCCATGGTATACTTATGAAATAGTTTTATACATATTACTTAAAACTCTTTAAGCCTAACTTTACTCATACAAAGGAAAGTTAATAAGATCTGGACTATTGGGTCATCAGAAAAGTCATGAAGTATTTTTCTATGTAAAAATGTGTTGTGACTTTTCTAACAACCCAATACTCCACAAGGCTGTTGTAGAGTGAAAAAACTAAATGAAAAAACATTTTAGAAACCACAAAATATGATATAAAAAGGAAGTATGATTTTAAGCTAGGGTTCTAAGCCAGAAATCTAGACTACTAAATAAGAAAAGCTATATTATAGGGTCCTCAGTGATGTAATTTATCTGTTGTTTCTCTCTTGCAATGTTTAATTGGTTACAAATATTTCCTTCATTACAGTAATTACCTTTTTATTTAGAATTATACAAATTTTATAAACACTACCCTGTTCTTGATTCATCTGAACTTTTGATAACATCTTTCTTCTTTTTTTGGTTTTAATGTATCCAGGATGTTCTAATTACCTTTTTTACTTTTTTTATTTTTTGTCTTATGACCATTCACATAATGTTCCATCCAATTCAAAACTACCAGTAGCCCTTAGCATTTTGTAGTGTTCTTTAGTTAACAAAACTTCTTCCCAGAGCTTATTAAGTTTGATCCCACAATAATCTCACAAAATTAAGAGGGATTATTCTTTCAAATATACTTATGTGAGAACTAAAACAAACGAGGTTAGTTAACTCATTTTTAATGCTAGGTTTTGCTAACTCATGGAATTGCTATTTGCTAAGTCATGGAATTGCCATTATTACAAGTTGTTTCAGGTATGTCTTAAATATTTAACTATATGTTAAAATCTCGGTATATGCAGGTCCTAAGCTAAGCAATTTGCACATTATATTGAATTATTATAAGAACCTTTTGAGGGAGGAATCATTGTTTACAACGCTGTTGAGTAAGCTGAGACTTGGATGTGGTAAATAATTTCCCTAATGATACAGAACTAGAAAGTAGGAAATTGTGGACTTGATTCCAATTTAGTCTGATTCCAAGACCTATGCTCTTAGCCACCATATATACATTCTCCCTCATGTTTATCTCATAGTTCTTACTTTGCCCAAAATATAGCCCATATCAATTTTCTTTGGCCACTCTTACCATTTGTATCACTGAGCCCACTACAATTCTGCATCCATACTGACTAATTTACTTAGAACTAAATCTAAAGTAAAAGTTCTCTTTTAATCCTAATCAGTCTGCCTTAAATATATGGAAAAACACAGTTAACTGGCAGGTTTTAGCCTAAACTCTGAACAAATATCCATAGGAAAGACCCAAACCAACACTGCATGAGGCTAAAGGACTTCAATATTTGAACCAAAAAAAATCTGAAATTTAAACCACCTACACAACACTGAACCTAACCCGAGACACAAATTCAAACCAACATGGCGAAAGCTTAGAAAATTAAACTAAGAGTGTCATCCAGTAGCTTGGGTGTTAAGGTGGTTGTATCCCTCATGGTTGGCAGTATGCCTTCAGTCCAGGACTGACAGCTTAAAAAACACACTAGACACATGTACATGCATGAACAAAATCCCAAAAGGAGGGAGAAAGGAAGGAGAAGGGATTGTGATATGGCCATGCCTTCTAAGGGGTGCCTTCTCACTTTGTCTCTCTTTCTCTGGCAAGAGCACTCACCCTACAGTAAATTAAAAAAAAAAAAAAAAAAAAAAACTAAAACTAAAATGAGATTTGAATCACTTGTACAAATCTCAACATAATTCTCATATAGTGCTTTCCTTTAATAGTCATATGCAATCATGATGAGGATTTCAAGAACTGAACTGAAATTTGAACTACCACAGAAGGAAACACAGAACACAGGATTCAGATCCCACCTGTTGATTTCTTGCTAATACAAAAAATAGTACCATTCTGCAGAAGATTATAAGAGGTCACAGACTCCAAGATACAATCCAAGATTACTTCAGATACAAAGAATCAGGACAATAGAACCTATCTCAAAAAAATTAATAAGTAAAAACAAAAGACATGAACACCAAGGTAGAGTCTTTTATTACATTAAGTAAGTTATTTTTATTATGCTCCATCAACTGCAATAAATTTTTTTTAAAAAACTCACTCACTCAAAAAGAATCACAAGAGGGAACCAGCAGTTAGTGTAATGGCTGTGTCACTGAACTCCCACGTAGTCGATCGCGGATCAAGTCCCGGACCCGGTGGCTTAAAACTCATGCCAGGAGCGTGTGCGTGTGTGCCCAGGATCCCGAGAGAAGAATGGAGGAGAAGGGATTGCGGCATGGCCATCCCCTCTGGGGGGTGATTTCTCACTTTCTGTCTCTATATCTCTGTGTGTCTGGCGAGCACGCAAGCCCTATAGCGAAAACCTCTCCAAAAAAAAAAAAAAAGAATCACAAGATAAGAAATTTCAACATAAAATAAAAACAACAAAGAACCAAGTAAAAAATTTAGAATGAAAAATGCAATATTAAAAATAATTCACTGGATGGACTCAAAAGCAAAATAAAAGTGACAGCAGAAATAATTTTAAAAAGTGAAAAACTTAGCCTATAGGGCCTATGGGATGATAGCATTTGGGGTTCTGAAAGAGAAAGATTGGATCAGAAAAAAAGAAATTCAAAATATAATGACTGAACACTTTCTGATTTTTATAAAAGACACATATTTACATATTCAAAATGTTCATGAACTTGAAAGAAGATAAACTCTAATTTAAAAATATGACATATCAAAAACAAACTGCTAAAAATCAACTATTACAATGTCTTTAAGTCATTTAGAGAAAATAACATACTACTTATAGGAAGACAATGATTGAATGACTGTTGATTTCTCCACAGAAACCATCAAAGCCAAAAGATATCTTCAGAGTTCTGAAAGAAAAAATATCTATCCAGCTATAACTCTATTACAAATGAAAATGTCCTTCAGTAATGAAGATGAGATAAATTTTCAGATGATATAAAACAGAACATGTGTTACTAACCATTATTTTCTATATGAAACAAAGAAATTCTAAGTAGAATGTGTACAATTAGGTATGTATATTGTAGTGTCCATAAGAATCACAAAAAATAAACCAAAAAAACTTGCGCTCTCTCTCTCCTCTATTCCTCTCTCTCTCTCTCTCTCTCTCTCACACACACACACACATACACACACACACACACACACACACACAACTAAAAATACAAGCAATAAGTTAAAATAGAATACTAAGATATTTAAAAAAAAAATCAAGAAGGGGATAGTATAAAAACCAAGAAAACAGAGGATATAAACAGAAAACTTAAATAAGAAAACAGTAGGTATAAATCCAACTATACCAATAACATCAAATGTCACTGGTTTCAGTATTCCAAGTAACAGAGACAAAGTAGATAAAAGGAAGACTAAACTATGCTATTACAAGAGCTTCACTAAAAATACCAAGATACAGGGCTAACAGGTGGCACGGAGGTTAAGGTGGCTGAATCCCACATGGCTGACTATGTGGTTCAAGTCCCAGCCCCGGCAGCTCGAAAAACATGCTGGGTGCATGTATACACATTAAAAAAAAAAAAAATCCCAAGAGAAGACACAGCAGTTTGGTTATCCCCCCAGGGGAAGAATGATTTCTCGCATTCTCTCTCTCTTTGTCTCTCTCTCTCTCTCTTTCTCTTTCTCTCTTTCTCTAGTGAGTGCATATACCCTATTACAAAACTGAAAAAAAAAAAAGAAATCAAGATGCAAGTAAGTTTAAACTTAATAGATGAGGGGAAAAAAAAGATATGGAATGGAAATAGTAAGCATAAGAAAGATAGTGTGTCTATGCTAATATGAGATAATGTACAGTTTAAGAAAAAGACTGTTACCACAGAATGTGTTTTATAATAAAGATAAGAGAGATAATTGATTAAGAAGACATAATTGTAAATGTCTACGTACTTAACAACTTCAATATACATAAGTCAAAAGTCGACGGAATTAAATAAATACATATTTTTTTCACAGGAGATAGTAACAACTCTCCTTCAGTCACCGATGGAACAAAACAAAAACTCAATGAAGGAAATAGATTTCAGTACTCCGTTTACAGAATATTCTAATAACTGAAGAATATACACTTCTTTTCAAGTGCATGTAATACATATGCTGAGACCATAATCCAGAATATAAAACAAGGTAGTTAATTTTTAAAAATCTAAATAATAAATTCTCTCATGTCAGTGGAATTAAGTTAGAGTCAAATAACAATAAATATTGACTTAAACCTCTTTTATCTAAAAATTAAACTACACACATAAAAAATTCATTGGTCAAAGACAAAATTACAAAAAATTTACAAAATATTCTTATCTAATAATTAAAATAGAACAAATCAAACTTTGTAGAAACAAAGGCACTGGTAAGTAGAAAACTTAACTTTCAGTATGTATATTAGGAAAAGACAAAGATGTAAAATCATCAATTTAAGGACCATCCTATGAAACTAGAGAAAGAAAAACAAAGTAAAAGAAAGCTATCAATAAACAGCAGATAATAAAGAAAATTATTTTTAAAAATCTTGTTCTTTGAAAAAAAGTAAAAGTTGACAAACCAGTAGCTACTTATAGAACAGTATAAGAAAAAAATGAGAAACCATAAACTAACAAAATCAGTAATGAATGCTCAATGTGTAGGATTTGTTACCTCAGACCCAACACATTTGAAAGAGTAAGAGAATAATATACTGAACAACTTTAACTTAACAAATTCAACAACTTATTCACGATAGATTTTTCAAAAGATATGAGAAACTAACATAAAAGAAAACAGAACAGCTCATAAGAAAATACATTTATTACCAAAAACCTCCTCCAAGGGCTATCAGGTGGAGTAGTGGTTAAAGTGCTGGACTCCTACATGGCTGACTGTAGTTCAAGTCCTGGACCCAGCAGCTTAAAACTCATGCCATGTGCATGTGTACACAAAAATCACAGGAGAAGAATGGAGGAGAACGGACTGTGGCATGGCCGTCCCCCCTAGGGAGTGATTTCTAGTTTTCTGTCTGTCTCTCCCGTGAGTGCATGCATCTATTTACCAAAAAAAAAAAAAAAAAAAAAAAAAAAAAAAAAATCCTGCTGCCACCCTTCTTCTACAAAAAAAACTAACCCCTCCAGGTTAAGGGTTTTACTGTGAAATTGGCGCTGATTTTGGTGAATATGCATCCCTTGGGGACATCACTGTGTATTTCCCATGTGGTATGAGGATGCATGATACCGTGAGAAGGTGCAACAGGTACACAGGTGGCTGTGGGAGGGCAATACTTGGATTCTCAGCTAAAAACAAATTTCACTATCTTGTTACAACTATCAGTTTAACCTAAGCAGCCACAAACCAAGTGAGAGAAAGAATCAAAGGGGAGAAGGACAGAACAGGTTCTTTCACTGACCATCAATAAATAACACAAGTGCCCTGGGACAAACACATCTACAC
>NW_006159609.1:1190085-1199206 GCF_000334495.1 Tupaia belangeri chinensis
CCTGAGGAGGCAGAATATAGGACAGAGTAGAAGAACTAAAAAAAATAAATGAATCTCGAGATCCTTAAATACAAGTCAATGATTTCCAATTGAATAACTCTCTAAATATAAGTATGCATTAAAAGTCCACTAGTAGAGCTTTATTCTATTATAATCATTCCCTACTTTTGTCATACTATTTCCAATTTTTTTAAGGGTATAAGGGTAACTAATTAATTTTTACTTCTTTATACCTACTTGTACTTCTAATCTAACTTTGATCCATTATTTTCCTACCCCATCCTGATTTGCAGCTTTCAGGAAATACTTTTACCATACGAGGGACTAAATCACAATGTGTTTAGAAAGCTCTTGAGAGAAACAGGGTAGAGAAAATTTTGAAGGACAGCCAGCATCCCCCCATCCTGTCAGAGGCTCCTTGCTGTTCATGGCTTTGGACATTAGGCATATCCTTCCACACTGGTTTGCAGCCTGACTTTGACCCTCTCCTCCTGCTTCCTGGGCCAATGATTTATAATAAGAGAGAACAGGTGTTCCTTCTCATAAAATGTTGGAAGCTGATATTCTTACTTTGAACAAGAAAGGAGTGGCAATGAATTAAGTGAGCTAAATAATTGATGTTTCAGAATTATCCCTTTGATAATTTATCATTCTATTTCTCTCCTATTCAAAGGCACACAAATACCTTCACATGCCTATATTTTCCGCATCAAAATCCAGTCAACAAAAAGACTTAAGAAACACCAAATTTAGCAATGTCTTCCTTCTGCATTCTAATGAATGCCTGATGCATAACATTTTATTTTCATATAGCTTTGATGTTGCTTGTTTCTCTGGGCTGTCAGGAAAAACAGTAAATCTTAACAAAGACACCAATTCTTCTGGCCTGCACTTGAAAATGAAACAACTTTGGCTTGTTTAGAAACAAATTTAAGAAAAGAATGTACTGGATCATTCCATGTAATTGTTGCATTAATGTAACCCTTTACTTACCTATTGAAACATTCATTTCAACACCAGTGTGGCCATATTTTTTTTTTCACAGTTAGATCTTGTTTTATTGTAATAAAAATGGGCCTGTGTCTCTAGCCTACACGTTCTAAGGCATGTTTGGGCTTAGAAGTAAATTACTGATTCTTATTCAAGTCCAAATAGCATTTTGAATTCCTCACAGCAGATCAAAGGGCCCCAGTACCCACAACTTTGGCCTCAACAGAGTATTACTGCTGAAATCAGAAGCCAATCATTGGTAGAAACTGCACCACACGGGCACAGTATCCTGCCAAAGCCAACCCACGTTTCTTGGTGTTTGCCTACTAGTTCACTTGGGGCAGTCTTAGTGTATTTCTCTTTTCCAGATTTAATTTAAAGATAGGGTGTAACACTGTCATGATTTCTCTGCTTCAGCTTCCTGAGCCTTTGCACTAGACTGGGAATTGAATCTAGGTTTCCCATGTGGAGCACAGGATCTTAGTCACACATGTACGCTGGGGGCTAGGCCTCTTGGTTTAATTGTTAATAGTCACCTTCGTTCTTCCTTCTACTTTCAAACTGCTCTTAGTTTGGGCTAAGAGTTATATGATCACTTTAGATAGAATTAACAGCTGAGATCTGCTTACTCAGCTCTGAATACTCCATTCTACAGTCTGTACAGGGTCTGCCTCACAGGGCAATGCACGGGGAACTGGATTCCACATGACTGACCACAGTTTGAATCCCAGCCCGGCCTCTTGAAAAACTTTCTAGGTACATGTGTATGTGTGCCAAAAAATCCTGACAGGAAGAAGAAATAGAAGAAAAAAGTATTGTAAGGTGACCATGCCCCAATGAGGGATTCTTTCTCTTTCTGAGACATTATCCTTCTCTGCCAGTTGGCCAGAATATTTAGTAACTTTAACCTTCGAAGAAACTTTAATCTTTTAGTAACTTGAAGCTTTCATTCAGAAACTTCCCTGAAAACAAACAAAAAAAAACCTGATGCATCAAATAAATAATAGTAAATTTCCTGACATTTCACCAGCAATCAGAATTTAAACCCTAGTGCCTCACAGAGCCAAAAATACTATCTTTTCCTTTCACTGGCCCCTGAACTATGTGTGAATATTTACAGTGCTTTTGACAACCTGAGGGTCCTTATGAGGACTTTCTCTAGTACTATTCTAGTCCTAGGAGGCTTGATCCCACCTTCATCAGCAACAGAAACAGGAAGCAGCTTTTAAATGACTGTTTTCTTAACAACACAAAGAAGTTCTTCCTCTTTGGACACTTGAATGTAAGTACACACAGTCTCTCATACATGTACATACATTTATATACAATATGCATTAAAATCTTTCAGCATTAATGCAAGAACTCACTCAGCAGGTTAATTTAATATTTTGTCTATAAAAGAGCAATTCATCATACAATATGCTATAACTAAACTACCAAAACATTGATTCAGATAAATAGTATCAATTCTGTTGCAGCTTCTTTCCTCAGGGACATCATCCTACAATGGCAGATTCTTTCTAGAAATGGGAAATGTCTCTCTTCTTCCTTTATATGTACACACATAGACATAGTTGTTTTTTTTTTTTAAAAAATGGTTTTTGCCATAGGGTGCTTGTGCTCTCTGGAAAGAGACAGAGACAGAGACAGTGAGAAGGAAAGTGAGAAATCACCCTCCAGGGAGGATGGCCACACCATAACCCCTTTTTCTCCTAGAATTTTGTACATACACATACACACTCCTGGTGTGATTTTCAAACCACTAAGTCCTAGACTTGAACCTTGTTGGGCTATGTGGGAGTCCAGCACCTTAACCACTCTGCCACCTGCTGGCCCCAGATATGTACACTTCTTAATTACAATTTGGAAAGCACTGTCCTTCCCATGTCCCTTTCCATCTATTATTCTGTGGCTTTTAACCAAATTTCCTTGCCTCCATACACGATCTTCCTCTTAAAGCAATGTATACAGCTGTGCGTTTTGGGGGTAATGAGGGGTATACAGAGCTCCCTTGGCAACTACCTCCTTGTATTGGCTTGTGGTTTCATTCCTTTTTTCAGTCTTTGGATTGTTAGTCGAAACATTTAGTCATAGAGAGTTTTTTTTTTTTTATTTTATTTCTGCTATAGGGTGTGCATGCTCACCAAAGAGAGAGATAGAGAGATAGAAAGCAAGAAATCACACCCAGGGGGATGGCCATACTACAATCCCTTTTCCTTCACTATCCTCTCAGGACCTTGGGCATGCAAGCACACACATCTGGCATAAGTTTTAAGCTACCGGGTCCGGGACTTGAACTGCAGTTGACAACATGGAGTCTAACGACATAACCATTATTCCATCTGCTGGTCCCAATGTCTGTATTTTCTTAAATTTTCCTCTCCCTTATCAAAATACAGCACCTGAGACTGATTGAGGAATTAGCTTTTGCAGATCAAACCCAGCACCACTCTTTCATAGATAGAACCAACACTCAATGCCTGCATCCCCACTTTTCACTGTTAGAAGTTCTTTATACTTACTTTGAGGAAGTTTAGCTTAGTACTTTATCTTTCTTCAACTCATTTGTATAAAAAAATCCCATTTGAGTCCTGGAACATCAACAAGCTCATCCTTTTCCTCAGCCTTTGTGACAACTCATCATTATTGTTACAATTCAAATACACACAGTATAACCAATCTAGGTATGATGGCCTATATTTCATGGTTGTGCCGTGCTTCCATAGTCTCACACTGGCCCCCCTCTTCTCACATAGATAAAGTGGACAGTGATGGAGAAATATGGTAAACAAGATCTAACGGTTTTAAATTGAGGGGAACTTAACAGGATCTTTTTGTTCAGCTTCTTCCCAATGTTCCTATGTCTTGAGAAAGGAACCCCTGTTCCTCTGAATATAGGAAGGGCATCTATTAAATAAGGAGCTAATGATCCACACCACGGTCTGCTTCAGGGAAAAAGGGCAGTAAGCTTCCTAAGAAATACCTTCCTGCCCCTGCTGTTTTCACAAACACCAAGAGGCCATATTTTGGGGTACTGTGTCTAAACCCCAACATCTTTCTGATCATTTCACTGTATTTCCCCACAACTGTTAAAAACAACACCAAAGGCAATTTTGCTACTGCAAATAAATTTTGTTTGAAAAGATATTCTAAAGAAAATTATGGTTGTTTGTGCCATCTTGTATCTTTCTTTAACACAGATCTAACAAAAGACCTTGCAAGACCAGGAGTTGGTGTAATGGCTATGTTGCTGAACTCTCATGTAGTCGACCACAGTTTCAACCCTGGACCCAGTGACTTAAACTCACGCTGGGCATGTGTGCGTGCGTGCCCAAGATCCCAAGAGGAGAATGGAGGAGAAGGGATTGTGGCATAGCCATCCCCTCTGGGGGGTGATTTCTCGTTTTCTGTCTCTCTGTTTCTCTCTGTCTTTCTGGCGAGTGCACGCGCCTTATAGCAAAAACCTCTCCAAAAAAGAAAAACAAGACCTTGCACTGGGAAATCAGTGACATGCCTTGATTCTAATGCTAGTCAACAGAGTCCAATATTACTGACATGTTTCAAGGCAACCATAAGATTTTTTCTCTCTTTATTAAATGTCTTTTATATCTTCTTATTCTTAGAGCTAAAACTGAATGATCCTGAAAAAGGGATGACTTTCCCAGCCATGTAAATAAACGATGAGGATTAAGAGAATTATATACAATAGCATAGCACATAATCTTGCTTTGCTTCTATCTTTTCCTCCTCTTTGCTTCCTTCTTTTCAAACTCCTCTGGACCTCTCAGTGATGCTTCTCTTATTATGCCAATAACACAGAGCATTTTGAGACCAGCAGATGGTGAAATGGTTATGTCACTAGACTTCCACATAGTCAACTGCAGTTCGAGTCCTGGACCAGGCAACTTAAAACTCATACTGGGCGCATGTGTGTGCATGCCCAAAATCCCAAGAGGAGAATAGAGGAAAGGGATTGCAATGTAGCTATTCCCATGGAAGGTGATTTTTTGCATTCTGTCTCTCTGGCAAGTGCACGTGCCCTATAGCAAAAATCTCCGTGTTTTGTTTTTTTGAGTTTTATTTTTAGAGGTTTTTGCTATAGGGTGTGTGCACTTGCCAGAAGGACAGAGAGACAGAAAGCAAGAAATCACCCCCAAGGGGGAATGGCCACACCGCAATCCCTTCTCCTCCATTCTCCTCTCAGGATCTTGGGCAGGCACACACATGTGCCCAGTGAGAGTTTAAGCCACCGGGCCCAGGACTCAAACCATGGCCAACTACATGGGAGTCCAGCGACATAGCCATTATGCCAATTGCTAGTCCCTGTTTTTTTTTGTTTACTTGTTTGTTTGTTTTAAAGAGAGATTTTTGTGGGACCAGCAGTTGGTGCTTCAGAAGGAATACCTCAAAAATATTCAACTCATGCCAAATATGTGTTAGTTTCTCTTCTTCCCTCTGCACTCTTTTGGAAAGACAACCACAGAGTAGTGTACCTTATACCCTATCAGCAAGCATGAAATGAGAGCAAGCTGGGGAGGGAGAAAACAGGCACTGGGTGGTGTAAATGCAACTGAAAATCCCATAGAGTCAAAATGCCTTAATCGCAGCACTGCGACCAATGTAGAAATACACCAAAATATTAAAATAACTTGTGCAATGTAAGATAAGACTCTGTTGCATGAAAGTATAAAGATCACAGTGCTCTAATAAAAACTTGGAGATCTGAAGCTACATCTGGGGGACTTCGAGATAGAGCCACCCCACAGTTGACCCTATAGATCAGTATTTCTATTTTGTTTTTTAAGACAGATTCTCACAGTGTCACAATCCTCCTGACTCACCTTCCCAGGTGGGAGGTAGATGTGCACTACCATGCCTGGCTCTTTTCTAGACCGGGTCTTGTTGTGTTTCCCAGGCTAGCCTCAAGCTCACGAGCCTGCCTCAGCCTCCCCAGGTCACTGGAATTATAGGTATATGGTGTTGCACCTCACTTTTAGGTTGAACTGGGTATTGAACCCAGGCATTCCATGTAGTCCCAGTTGATGGAGAACGGCATCTTAGAACCACGTACTACTTGTAGATGAGCCAACCCTGTAGAATAGTTCTACCTATTTCAAGCAGTTTTCAAACATCTTTCTATCAATACTGAAGATACTTATGCAGTGTGCAGCTCTTAAATCTTTAGATAAGCATACTTCGCTGTATGATCCATTTCAAGTCACCCAATCTCACTAAGCCAACACATCCTTGTAGAAATAATTACAAATCTCCAAGCATAATATAAGAACTGTTTGAATCCAGCAATATAGTGCTTATTCCTATAAATGGGTACCTCCCATGGGCTACTTCATATTTTCCCACTCAGCTCTAGTCAGTTGCCATCTTCCTCACTGTCCAGGCTGAGAAGCTGAACCCAGCAGAGCCTCAGAGGAAATGGCTAGCATAGTGAAAAATCTCTCCTTCAACTTCTCCATACACGGCAGTAGTTGTGGTCTTTGGGACAGTAACTGCTGATTCTGAGCTGGAAGTTGGTAATTCTAAACCTGGGGTTCTACAAATAGCCAGACAGTAAGTATTTCAGACTTGTGGTCCATACAGCTCTGTCACAACTTACTCAACTCTGCTACTGTGAGCACAAAAGCATCCATATGCAAGGCATAAAGAAATGGATGTAGCTGTGCTCCAATAGAATTTTATTTATAAAAACAGGCAGCCTGCTCAAGGCCCTAATTTGCCAGCCCTCTAGTTTAGATTGTTCTAAACTAATCCTTGTTATTCTTCTCACCAAGATTTGACTCAGCAACTGAATCTATGAAGTACCCAAGGAATGGGTACTTGGTACTAAGCATGCTAAAGGGATAAGAGGGAAAGCTTGCATAGGATCTGCAGAACTAAACTTGCTGAAATTTTGTCTTTTAGCATAACAAATATACCACATAAGATGCTAAATAAGGAAAATTGGCTAGATGTGGGCACTCCATACTAAGTTGAAATTTTTCTGTAAATCTAAAATTGTAAAATAAAACCTTTTTTTTGGGGGGGAGAGGTTTTTGCTATAGGGCGTGTGCACTCGCCAGACAGACAGAGAGAGACAGAGAGACAGAAAGCGAGAAATCACCCCCCAGGGGGGATGGTCACGCCGCAATTCCTTCTCCTCCATTCTCATCTCGGGATCTTGGGCACACATGCACACACACCCAGTGTGAGTTCAAGCCACCGGGTCTGAGACTCGAACCAAGTTTGACTACATGGGAGTCCAGTAACATAGCCATTACAAGCCAACGGCTGGTCTCCCTAAAATAAAAAAACTTTAAAAATTCTGGACTTTGTAGCTTCTGCTGTGTTATGTCATTATTTAATGAACTTGGAAATCTTATACTGCCATTTGTATGTGAATTTGTGAACATTCATTTTGGTTTGTGGTACAGTGTATCCTTGAGAGTTCTATATTTTTTAATCATGAATTAATTTTCAATAAAACTCTATCTGGGGAACAAGCAGTTACTGTAATGGCTCTGTCGCTGGACTCCCACATAGTCGACAGCGGTTCGCGTCCCGGACCTGGTGGCTTAAAACTCACGTGCGTGCATGCCCAAGATCCTGAGAGGAGAAGGAGGAGAAGGGATTGCGGCGTGACTATCCCCCCTGGGTGGTGATTTCTCGCTTTCTGTCTCTCTGTCTCTCTCTGTCTGTCTGGCGAGCGCAAGTGCCCTGTAGCGAAAACTTCTACCAAAAAAAAAAAAAAAAAACTCTACCTCACAATCTTCCAGGTAGCTTGTGTTCAAACAGTGTCTCTCAGAATAGTTTTGACACTGCTTCTTCAGGGTATCTCAGAGGGATCTCTTTTCTATTCTTGTGACAATTTCTCAGACCACTTCAAACCTACAAATGATTCAGGATTGCTACTGTGAATTGTGATAGAGACACTTTTTTTCTTACCCAGAGAAGAACCAGAGATAAGCTTCCTTGTTGAAAAAAAAAAATTTATCCATCTTTTTATTCAGGGTATAATAGCTTTGTTGGCCTGAGAAGAAGTTTTGGTTTCAACATCCTGCCTCAGATGCCTGAAAGTCTCATTTGTTTCTAAGACTTTTGGTTATCAAGCTAATACTTGCTTCACTCAGTTCCCAGACAGTCACAACCTAGGCTCCCAGGCTCACACGCTTAACCTCTTTCCATATTGTTCTTTATTTTTGGTCATTCACAATTTCTCCTGTTTATGAATTAAGCTATGTTGTGAAAAGGAAATGTGTTATATTTAATTCAGAGTCACTAGGTGTTTGAATCCGAAATTTAGAGTTACCTAGTCTGAAACATGGACATGTGTCTTGGCCAAGCTGTAAAAGTCAATGAGTTGCTGAGTTAGGACTTAAAATAGGCTTTCTTACACTCTACCACACTCACTTTTTTCATATCCAAGTAATAGATGAAAATAATACATATTGGTGAACCTAAGTCTCTTCAAAATACCTCTAGAAAATAAGTGACACAAATCCATCAGTCGATATTTTTAATGGGCTTCTCATTCGGCTCACATGTTTTCATCTTGCTAATAAGAATAAGTGAATGGTGTTGTGGATCCAATGGTACCCTCTCCAAAAAATCACATCCACCTAAGACCTCAGAACATGGTCTTATTAGGAAAGAGGGTCTTTATGGATGTAATTATGTTATGCTGAGGTCCTTGACTGGGGGAGTCTATCCAATGACTAGAGCCCTTATAAGAAGAAGACACAGATGAAGAAAGGAGAACATGTATGAAGATGGAGGCAGAAATAGGAATTATTCCACTAAGGATGCCAAGGAGCCACCAGGATTTAGAAGAGATGAGGAAATATCCTTCTTACAGCCTTCATAGCGTACATGGCTCTGCAGACACTCATTTCAGATGCCTGGCCTCCAGAATCATGGGAGGATAAATTTGTTGTTTTAAGCTACGAAGTTTGTGGTAATTTGTTGTAACAGCCCTAGGAAACTAATAAAAATAGGCTTACTAAATGTCTCACTATATCAAGATGCAAAATTTCTTGGTAATTCTCCTGAACATCATTTAGAACCTGTCTGATACTCTGTCTTCTAGAGACTCATTTGCCTTGTTTTTTTTTTTTTTTTTTTTCACATTTTTTATGCT
>NW_006159609.1:1199813-1209763 GCF_000334495.1 Tupaia belangeri chinensis
TTTTTTTTCTCGAAGTTTATTTTCCTTTTTTTTTTTTTTTTTTTTTTACCAGTTACTGATGCTGTTTAATTACATCTGTACTTCATTTTAGTGTAGTGGTATACAATTACCAATCTATCTTAATGAAGGGCACTACCATAGCCTAAGTTACTCAACTCATTTATCTGGGTAGTCTTTTTAGCCTTTTTCTCTCTCTCTTCTCACATGTAATCAAATCTAAGCCCAGCATTACTTTCATATCTCTTCAATCCATTCACTTCTCCGTAGTCCCAACATTAGCTTCCCTGTGAAGGCCACCATAATTTTTTCAACAGTTCTATCTAGTATTCCAGTTTTATTTATTCAACCATCTTCCCTCCCATCCATTCAAATATCCAACAAATATTCATTAATTATCTACTGTGAGGAAAGTACTTTGCAAGGTACTCTGGATGCCAAAGCAAATTGAAAAGAAACTAGTTTCCTGCCACAACAGAGTTTATAATATGATGTAGAAAACAGACATGAATCAAATTATCTCACAAATTCATGTAAAATTGTCTCAGTAATAAGCACTCTGAAGGAGAGAGGTCCTATAATCTGTAAATGAAGAGCTGTAAAGAAGGTCCTTCACTATAGACTGAAAGTTAAAGACAACATCTTTGAGGATTAAAATGTTATCAAAAGTGAAAGCTTTGAAAAACCATATGGTACCCCACAGAGATGTGAAGGATTATTATAAGCCAGGAATTATAATTTCAAAATAAACGTTTCTTAAAAGGGATGGTTGAATTGACACAATTACTTAAATTTATGAGATAACTCTCATGTGCTTTCCAGATGTGCATTTATACTCTACAACATAGTTCTTTTTATAATTATAAAAACCAAAATAAATGAAATATTTGTCATAACCTTGGATACACTCCCTGACCTCATTTGGGATGTGTTGAGATGACTCAGAACTCTGGCTTATCTATTTTCCCAGTCATTACACTACATTTTAATTGCCTGTTTATATGTTCATTTCTTCCAATAGTCTGAAAGCCTCTGGAAGACAGTGGTATGTCCTATTAACTACTGTGCTCCAAATACCAAACCCCTACTAAAGCCTTGAAAGACCCTAAATAAATGTTTTTGAATGAATGGAGAGGCTAAAAATAACAGTGAGATTACTAGACTTTTTTTTTTTATAATAGTTGCTTTTTGCATCTAAATGTCTAGAGATTGATGAGAAAAAAAAAAGATAGAACTTGGATCTCTAGCAAAGATATGCTTCCCAGTAGAGGTTTTTTTTTAAATTTTTTTAATTATTTAATTTCATTCATGGATGAACAAGAAAACTAAGAATTTCAGCCCTCACTTACTCCCACTCTAAAGTATACCTAGTTATCCATTTGTCAAATGATTCTTTAATGTGAAATTCTCTATGCAACTTCCAAAGAGTGCCTATTATTTTCTGAATAATGACAAGTCAATGAGCCAAAGTAAGTACTTTTTCTCATCACATGCTAATTAGAATCCTTCCTAGTAAGTGAAGTTCCTTAGCACAACATTAAAATATTTTTCCATAGTTCAAGGTCATGTTTGCACTGAATAAATTAGCTTAATTCAAGTGTCACACTGATTAGGAATATTGAGCATAAGCACATATGTTCCTAGTGCTTGGCGTGCACCAGGAATTGTTGAGTAATCTTTTTATACAGGCATTAAAATACCCCGTCAGAAGAAAAAACATGTCGGTTGACTTTTCTTGAGTTACAGAGTAAATTCATCACTAGGAATCCAGAGGACGTTTTGTTTTAAAATAATCATTTATGATTTTTTAAAACATGAAAAATGAAGTACTTGTTATTGAAAATATGGTAAATAAGAAGAAACTCCAGACATTCTGGAGTGTGAGGAATTGCTTAGCATTTACAGAGATCTTGAACTATTACAATAAATTGTTGCACAGACATCAATTTTAATCTAAGATGCAATGTATAATCTTCATTAGATGTTACACTGTTCGGCTCATTCTCTCATTTTCTTTTTAAACAGCTTTTATTAACAAAGAGTATACAACTCCTTTAGATGATAAAATTCATGCAAGTCTCTCACACCAGTGATTTCTATCTTTTTCAAGAATATAAATGCAATGTGTAATTTTAAGGAAACCTGGTCCCTGGAGAAAGCAAAATCAGAAAATAAATGAGGGTGCATTTGCCCTTATCCTCTATTAGGGTCATGGAATATTACCTCTGCTATTATGATTAGGTCTGCTGCTCCCTTCAGAACTCTTTAAAGAATATTAACAAATGGTAACCCTTCTTTTACTCTGAGCAATAAAAGCTAGGCTAGCCTTCCCTCCGAGTATAGCAGTCCTGCCACTTCAGTCAGCTGAATTTCGTGACAAGCCGAGGTTTCTTCTTATATGCCAGCTTCACCCCATGGGTAGTGTCTGATGATATAAGTGCTGTTTTGAGAAGTGTCATGACTTATTTTTGATGTCTGCTATAGAAAAACCAAAAGTGCCAAATGCTTACATAACTTCTCACACCTATAAATACGTATTTATAGTTTTGCAAGTGCATCCTTTTTATTCTTTTATTTTATACATTTAATCACAATATATCACTTAGCTTGTAAAGTGAATTTACTCAACATGAATACATCACACACCAGTCCAGGTGAGGATGTTATACACATTATCATCAACTGACAACAATCCATTTTTGTGTCTCATAAATATCTTACCTCTCTATTTTTCACCTTATTTCCTCACAATCTCCCCCTTCTCTCACCTTCTTCCCATACTGTTTCCAATATCCATAACCATTTTCAGTGCTTCTATATTCTCTAATCTTTCAGTTTCCACCATAAAATACAAAGAGTTGGTATATATTATATTAAGTGGAGACATACAATGTCTCTCTTTCATAGTCTGGCTTACTTCACAGCAGTAGATCTTCCATATTCGTCCATTTTCTATCACATGCCAGGATCTTTTTTTTTTTTTTTTAATGGCTGAGTAGTATTCCATAGAGTATATGCGCCACACTTTTTCAATCCAGTCTTTGCCTACTTCAATGTCTCCCAGTTTCCCCATTTCCCACCAATAGTTTTATAGGCTGAGGTCTTAGGTTTAGATCTTCGATCCACTTTGAGTTGATTTTTGTTAAGGTGAGAGACAGGTCCAGGTTTATCTTTCTGTAGGTAGATACCCACTTTTTCCAGCACCATTTGCTAAACAGGTTGTCCTTTTCCCACTGAATTGGCTAGTAACCTTTGTCAAAAATCAGTTGGTTGTATGTTTTGGGGTTTACTTCTGTGGTCTCTATTCTGTTTCATTGGTCCACATGTCTGTTTTTGTGCCAATACCATGCTATTTTGATTATCACAGCTTTGTAATATATACTGGGGTCAGGGAGTGAGATGCCTCCTACTCCACTTTTCTTGTGCAGGATTGCTTTGGAAATACAAGGTATTTTATGATTCTGGACAAATTCTATGTCTTTTCTAAATTTGTGAAGAATGTCTCTAGTTATCTGATTAGGATTGAATTAAATATGTATAATAACTTGGGTAGAATTGTCTCCTTTTAGCCTTGTTGCTCAGGCTTTAGTTTATCCTCTTAAAATTGCCAACCAGGGAAAGATCCAGGAAAATTACAAGCACACTTCCTCTTGGCCAGCTCTCCACAAAGCTGATACTATGTCCTTAAGTCAGGAATGGTTTCAAAAGTTCAAAGTAAAACAAATATATCTGGAGTCCTACTATTAAAAATTATGGACTTGTGAGAAGGATTAGGCTCATCTAATGTAAAATCACCCTGAGTTATGTCATTAGACTCAGAATGGACTCAGCTAGATCAAAGAATCTCATAACCAAGTTTATTTCCTTCAAGCTGAAAGGTACTCTTAGAGTGGAAAAAGGGGCTTGCCATGAAGATAAATTTGTGCTGTAAGTGTCTGGGACAGCTTGGCCTTCCATTTCATGCAGATGGTTTGGTTGGGCACATGTGAGCCCAGAAACAAAGAAAC
The DNA here is from genome assembly GCF_000334495.1 of Tupaia belangeri chinensis. Lineage (NCBI taxonomy): Eukaryota > Metazoa > Chordata > Mammalia > Scandentia > Tupaiidae > Tupaia > Tupaia belangeri. The sequence continues at coordinate 1,203,818 of NW_006159609.1, forward strand.
CATCTATGTAGAAGAGCATGCATAGTTTGATAAAACTTTTAAATGCTGGTGGAGTAAGGGTTGGATTGTGCTATTTTAATAAACTAGAGAATCTGGCCTCTAGAATCTTATTTCTCTCCTAAATATCAGCTTAGCAGCTTCTGTTAAAATGCCCTAAACTTTACTTGACATGAAAAGCACAAGACAAGAGGACTATGTTCTAAAGCAATTTGAAATGGCTTTCAAATGCAGTTCTACAGGAAAACTTAAAAAATGAGAAACAGGAAGCTAGTTTGTCCAAACATTTTGACATTGACTATAGAAAAGTAATTTTATTTTTCAACTTATGTTTCACGTATATGGGAAAACGGAAGCAAAAAGTGTACCATGCCTGGTGTTCAGTCAGGGAAATAGTTTAGTTCTGGATCTTCCACTGTTGCCACTGTGGCAATCCCCATGTGAATTGACAGAGCTTTCGTGTGCTCTTTGTAGGTTCTCAAAACTACAGAGCCCACATCTCGGGGTTTTCTGATCTTTTATCACAGAGTTCCTGGAGGAACCCTTCAAATTCAGATCCATTTCTACCCTAGACCTATCAAGTTACCCATCCTAAATTCCAGTTACATATTTACAGAGCTTGCTTGGCAGAATGCTCATAACAAAGTAGTATTATTCTTGGAAACTGAGCTAAAACTTAAAATAGTCTTCATTTCCTAAAAGGAAATGGGGAAAGAATCCTGACTTAATACGCCAAACCAGAAAAACTTAAACGTAAACATTTCAGCATTGTCAGAGACTTGGATTTGCTAAGGAGATTAACTATCAGAGAAATTTTAGCATTATGATGAGCAAGCAGCACTGAAACAAATCCCCCCCAAAGAAATGCATGAAACCTAAGAAAACGCCTCAGCATATACAATGCAATGTTTTGTAGATCGAGCTCTTTTATTCAATGGTGTGCACATTAGGTAGCAAAAAATGTTCCCTCAAAATATTTTGATTTTGAAGCTGCACTGTGAAAATTCTAGTAAAAATATTCTGTATTTTAACTCTACTTATTGTATCTAAAAATCAACGTTTGCAGTGAGTTTCCCAAAACAGGTCCCAACACAAAGTCAATGTGGTTTAGCTCCATGTACTTGCAGCAATGGCTTGTATGTAATAAGCACTGAGTTGGGTTCTCTGAGATATACAGAAGTGTTTGAAGTCTACTTGGGAAGAGAAATAAGGACACAAATTTCAAATTGCAAACATTTAGTGAGAACTCTATGTCCTGAACTGTTCTAGTTTTCCACCCAATGCTCAAATTGAAGATGCTGTGAGATTTTTCTTTTGGTTTTATTGTTATCATCTAGTTCTTCTCTTGTTATTACTTTTAAAAATTTTGACTAAGGGCATGTGCATTCACCAACAACAGAGAGACGCAGAGAGAGGGAGAGGAAGAAAGCATCCTGTGATAAGGCATGGTCACACGGCAATGCTTTCTCCATTTTTCAATCCTATCAGGATTTGGGGCATGATCACACGTGCACCCAATGAACTTTTTAAGCTTCCGGAGCAAGATTTGAACAGCCATATAAAATCCAGCTTCCTTTAACCACTAAGGCCATCAGGCCAGCCTTATTGTTGTTTTAATCAAAAGAGGTACAAAGAGCCAAGTAGGAAATTATTGATATGTTGAATAATAACACAAATAAATAATAACGGCAAACACTTACTGAGAACTTCCCACACGCTAACACTGTTCAAAGCAATTTATACAGAACTCATTCAATCCTTGTAACAATTCTGAAGCAGGTATCAATATTATCCCTATGCTATAGATGAATAAACTGAAGAAGAGAAAGGTTAGGTGACTTGCCCCACTCTATTAAACATGTGAATTTACATCCATCACCTCAAGAAACGCCACTAAAATAAAAACAAAAGTAAAAGGTATAAATCCCTAAGGACAAAGAAAAGGGGAGGAGAGAACAGCTGATGAAAGATTTAAACTTTATTTTAGACAAAGGAAGTTTGAAATGGGAGAGGAGACTGATAGCAGAGGATGTGGAATTCTAAGTGCACTGCAATGAGAAATAAGGCAAAACTGAGGGAGGCTCAGGAAACAGAGGGACCAAGCATTACTGCAGCTGAGGCAGGACAAAGCAGCAGGTATATACGGTGAGCGCATTCTACAGACAGCTGACTTGTGTTTCTTCAATCTGAGGATGTGTCGAAGATCTGCAATAACTCTTCAGCACTTCCTCCACAGTAGAGACCGGTGCTTCATCTCACACCTCTTTGAACCCTCTGCAGGACCCAGCCTAAGAGTTTACACAGTGTGCTCCTGTGATAGTACAGGACAGCAGCACTTCCTAAACCAAACCAATGTCGAAACATGTCCACTTCAATAAATCAATGATTCCACCTTGGGTGACTTATTGACTCACTCGGCTGGGAAAAGAAAGTCAAGGGCAGCCTTGGAGTGAATTCAAACTGACCCTACTACCAAAAAATAGAAAGCTAGGAAACCTTTCATTGTTTACCGTGCAAGTTGGTCAGTTTTTATACATACATACATACATACATACACATATAGATGAATATATATATATATATATATATATATATATGTACTATTACAATATCCATGGACTCACATCTAATATTTAGCACAATTTATATGAAAATACTGGAAATGTCCACAGAATAAAAATGTAAAATTTGAGAAGCAATACAGGAAAAATAAAAAGCAGAAGGAAACTGTACAATTTACAGAGAGCACTTCATTTCTTTAGTCAAAATAGGAAAACGAGGCCTTGTCCCAACAAAAGACTAAGTTTATAGCTCTCTAAATACATAAGATATGAATTTCCTAGGCCTTCTCTTCTACTGAAAGATGTCCTGATTTCTTGGAAGGTAACTGACTTAGAAGTAAAAACGAGCAAAAATAAAAATCAATATAAGCCCATACATACATGCCACATAGTACCATGCATATGAAGTAGGAATAGGAAGCAGCACGAGGAACAGGAGTCCTGTTGTGAGGAAGTTTTGCTTGGAGACTAGACTGTCCACTAATGGAATGAGCTCTGGTAGCAATTCTTTTCAGTCTTGTCTTTCTAAAGAAGTCTTGAAATGGGGATTCCTAAGTTTCCTTCTAACTCTAACTCTATATTTTGGAATGCTGAACATCTTCCCTTTAGAGAGACTACCAGCCTCTGATGTGGTAATTAATGTGACTGGATCTTGTATGTTCCAGCATGGAGTTCAGGTCCCATACCTTCCAGGTATGTGTACACATATGTCCAAAATTCCAAAAGGAAGGGAGGACGGAGAAGAAGGAATATCAATGTGACCATGCCTCTTAAGGGGTGCTCCCTCACTTTTCCCCCCCCTACCCACGAGCACAAGTGCCCTCTGACAATTTTTTTTTTTAATTTAAAAAGGTTTACTTACTACTACCCTCTCCCCCACTAAACAAACAAACAAAAAGTCATTTGCACAGACTCAGCAGCAGCCAAAATTTAAAATTCTGAGTCTTGACTTCCATCTTCAGATCCCTGGAGTAAAGGACACTGAGGCAGGGTCCCCACTCCAGCTCCAGCCCCAGAACTCCCAAGCCAGAGACCCCTACCTCTGTCAGCCAGGTAGGCTTGTTTTTTTGTTTTTTTTTTTTCCTTCTCCTCTTGTTTCATTTGTAAATTTCTTACTTCTTCTTACCACACAGGAACACCCTAAGCTCTACAGCCACCCCACTTCCATCTTCAGATCCCTGGCGAAATTGTGCGCCATGCTAGTGTGCAGCCCATGACTTTTTCTTTATTCTCCTTCTTATTTTATTCCCACTTACTTTTTCCTCTCTTCGTCTATCTCCACCATCCTGGACAGTCTAGATAGGTCAACAATTACAGTTCAGAAATAGTCTAGTATTATAAGACTCTCTGGAGTCCTCCCTTTTACTGAACCACCTGCAAAAAAGGAGATACTTTTCTTCATACACCTGAATAGAATACTCCTCGGATCACATGGCTAAACAATTAAAATATACATGGACTCACATCTAATATTTAGCACAATTTATATGAAAATACTGGAAATGTCCACAGAATAAAAATGTAAAATTTGAGAAGCAATACAGGAAAAATAAAAAGCAGAAGGAAACTGTACAATTTACAGAGAGCACTTCATTTCTTTAGTCAAAATAGGAAAACGAGGCCTTGTCCCAACAAAAGACTAAGTTTATAGCTCTCTAAATACATAAGATATGAATTTCCTAGGCCTTCTCTTCTACTGAAAGATGTCCTGATTTCTTGGAAGGTAACTGACTTAGAAGTAAAAACGAGCAAAAATAAAAATCAATATAAGCCCATACATACATGCCACATAGTACCATGCATATGAAGTAGGAATAGGAAGCAGCACGAGGAACAGGAGTCCTGTTGTGAGGAAGTTTTGCTTGGAGACTAGACTGTCCACTAATGGAATGAGCTCTGGTAGCAATTCTTTTCAGTCTTGTCTTTCTAAAGAAGTCTTGAAATGGGGATTCCTAAGTTTCCTTCTAACTCTAACTCTATATTTTGGAATGCTGAACATCTTCCCTTTAGAGAGACTACCAGCCTCTGATGTGGTAATTAATGTGACTGGATCTTGTATGTTCCAGCATGGAGTTCAGGTCCCATACCTTCCAGGTATGTGTACACATATGTCCAAAATTCCAAAAGGAAGGGAGGACGGAGAAGAAGGAATATCAATGTGACCATGCCTCTTAAGGGGTGCTCCCTCACTTTTCCCCCCCCTACCCACGAGCACAAGTGCCCTCTGACAATTTTTTTTTTTAATTTAAAAAGGTTTACTTACTACTACCCTCTCCCCCACTAAACAAACAAACAAAAAGTCATTTGCACAGACTCAGCAGCAGCCAAAATTTAAAATTCTGAGTCTTGACTTCCATCTTCAGATCCCTGGAGTAAAGGACACTGAGGCAGGGTCCCCACTCCAGCTCCAGCCCCAGAACTCCCAAGCCAGAGACCCCTACCTCTGTCAGCCAGGTAGGCTTGTTTTTTTGTTTTTTTTTTTTCCTTCTCCTCTTGTTTCATTTGTAAATTTCTTACTTCTTCTTACCACACAGGAACACCCTAAGCTCTACAGCCACCCCACTTCCATCTTCAGATCCCTGGCGAAATTGTGCGCCATGCTAGTGTGCAGCCCATGACTTTTTCTTTATTCTCCTTCTTATTTTATTCCCACTTACTTTTTCCTCTCTTCGTCTATCTCCACCATCCTGGACAGTCTAGATAGGTCAACAATTACAGTTCAGAAATAGTCTAGTATTATAAGACTCTCTGGAGTCCTCCCTTTTACTGAACCACCTGCAAAAAAGGAGATACTTTTCTTCATACACCTGAATAGAATACTCCTCGGATCACATGGCTAAACACAACAGAAGAGAGACTTTGGCAGTCTACAGTCCACAGCAAAAGGGAAGCACACTTGCTCCTATTCAAGGAAATGTTCTCTTAAAAGGTATTCCAAAGTGAATACATCTCCCAATGGCTAGAGGTAGAAGAAGAACCTCAGGTCTGGAAGAACCTCAGGTCTGACTAAAGCAGGAAATATGTCTCCATCTAAAGAATACAGTGACTCCCTTCTACTTCTTTTTTTTTTTTATATATTATCATCATAATCTTCTTTATATTACATTGGATTACATATAACTTTACATTGACTTCCATTGCTTTTTCAAAAGGGAATGCCATGCATGTCGGTCAATACAGAGACATCAAACTCCCCGCTTTATCATTCAATGTCTTTTCTTTGCTTGTTAAAAGACTTCACCCATCATGAAATGAAATACTTCCCAGTCCAGTTGAGAATACTATACATGTCATCATCAACAGATAATAAACCATATCTGTTTCTCACTAACATCCTCTCTATTGTTCACTTGCTATCTTTCTCTATCCTCTTCTCTCTTTTTTTTAT
>NW_006159609.1:1211645-1213791 GCF_000334495.1 Tupaia belangeri chinensis
TGAAGAAACTAATAAGGGCATGGAAAATCTATTCCACAAAATCTTATAAGAAAATTTCCCAAGTCTAGAGAGGCACTCTCAAACATCCAGACCCAAGAAATACAAAGGACCCCAAATAGAATAAACCCAAGAAGATCTACCCTAAGGTACATCTTAGCCAGACTGGCAAAGACCACAGATAAAAATAAGATACTAAAACTGGCAAGAGAGGAAGGACAAGTGACTTACAAAGGTCACCCCATCAGGCTAACACCGGACTTCTCAATGGAAACAATGCAAGTAAGAAAAGAATGGGAAGATGTTTTGAAAGTCTTAAGAGAGAAATAATTTCAAGGATTATTATATCCTACAAGTTTATCCTACATATGGGAAAAAAGATTAAAATCTCAGACACACAAAACCTGAAAGAATTTGCCAGTACCAGGCCAGTTCTTCAAGAAACACTGAAGAAAGTACTGTTCAAGGAAAACTAGAGCAGTAACAGCCAGAAACAAAGGAATAAAAGGCAACTAAGACAATGGCCAACTTAAACCTCAGGACAGGTCCAGTAACATCAATCATAACATTGAATATTAATGGATTAAATTCTCCAATCAAGAGACACGGATTGGCTGAATGGATTAAAAAACAGAAACCCTCTATCTGTTGCCTACAGGAAACCCACTTCATGGATAAAGACATACACAGACTGAAAGTGAAGTGTTGGAAAAAGGTTTTCCATGCAAATGGGAACCAAAAAAGAGTTGGCGTCATGATACTAATTTCTGACAAAATAGGCTTTAAAACAAAAACTGTTCGAAGAGACAAAGAAGGGCACTATATTGTAGTAAAAGGGTCAATCGATCAAGAAGATATAACGCTTATTAACATCTAAGCGCCTAACACAGAAGCACTCAAATATGTGAAGGAAAGACTGTTAGATCTAAAAGGGGTGATAGACTGCAACACACTAATTGTTGGAGACCTCAACACTGCACTATCCCCTCTGGACAGATCATCTAGACAAAAAACAGGTAAAGAGATAAAGGATCTAAATGATACCATAAATCAAATGGACTCAACAGACATCTATAAAACCACGAGATACACTTTTTTCTTACCCCTATATGGAATCTTCTCAAAGATTAACCACATCGTAGATCACAAAGTGAGCATCTACTAATTCAAAGGCATAGAAACTATATTCAGCATCTTCTCCAACCATGATGGAATTAAACTTGAGTTTAATTGCAAGAGAAATCCTCAAAAACACATATATACATAGAAACTAAATAGCCTACTCCTGAATGACTCCACAACTACTGAGGAAATAAAGACTGAAATCAATATATTCATGGAAGCCAATGACAACGAGGACACAAGTTTCCATAATCTTTGGGACACTGCTAAAGTAGTCATAAGAGGGAAGTTCATAGCAATTAGCGCACATAAGAAGAAGATGAAAAGAAGGCAAATGGATTGTTTAACATCATGCCTCAAAGAATTGGAAAAGCAACAGCAAAAAAATCAAAAAAACTCGAGGAGAAAGGCAATAATAAAGATACAAGCAGAAATAAATGAAATAGAAAATAAATGAACTATACAGAAAATAAATTAAAGTAAAAGCTGGTTCTTTGAAAAGACAAACAAAATTGATATACCACAAGCAAGACTATTAAGAAGAGATAAAGGAACCAAGTGAATCAGATCTGCAATGAAGCAGGCAAAATAACAACGGACATAGTAGAAATACAAAACATTATTAGAGGATACTTCGAACATCTATATGCTAAGAAAAAAGACAATCTGGATGAGATGGACAAATTCCTGGGCATATATAATTTACCAAGATTGGGCCAGGAGAATATAGAAAGTCTGAATAGGCCCATAACAAGCCAGGAGACTGAATCAGTAATAAATAACCTTTCAACAAAGAAAAGCCCTGGCCCTGATGGCTTCACCTCTGAATTCTATGAAACTTTCAAAGAAAAGTTAACCCCCCTTCTGTTCAAGTTATTTCTAAAGATCCAAAAGGGTGAATCTCTCCCTAATTCAGTCAATGAAGCCTCTATCACCCTTATCCTTAAAACAGATAAGGACAGAACAAGGAAGGAAAACAACAGACCAATATCTCTGATGAACATAGACGCAAAGATTCTCAACAAGA
>NW_006159609.1:1215080-1241413 GCF_000334495.1 Tupaia belangeri chinensis
GACTAAGAAGTTTCTGCATGGCAAAAGACACAGTAATTAGTGTGAATCAACAGCCCTCAGAATGGGAAAATATTTTTGTAAACTATGTGTCAGATAAGGGACTGATAACCAGAATTCACAAGACACTCAAGCAGCTGTTCTGAAAAAAGACAATTAATCCTATTACAAAATGGGAGAATGAGTTGGAAAAACCACCCTCTAAAGATGACATATGAATAGCTAAAAGGCATATGAAAAAATGTTCAACATCCCTCATTGTAAGGGAAATGCAGATCAAAACAACAATGAGATACCACTTAACCCCAGTCAGAACCACTAAGATTTAAAAAAAAAACAAAAAAAGTTTAAGTGCTGGCAGGGGTGTGGTGAAAGGGGAACTCTCTTACACTGCTGGTGGGAATGTAAATTGGTCCAGCCACTGTGGAGAACAATTTGGAGATTCCTCAAAAATCTACAAATAGAACTACCATATGATCTAGCAATCCCACTCCTTGGTATCTACCCAAAGGACAGAAGAATACTTAATCCAAAAAGTGCTTTCACATCGATGTTTATTGCTGCATTATTCACAATTGCTAAGTCATGGAAACAACCCAAATGCCCATGAACAGATGAATGGATAGAAATACTGTGGCACATATACTCTATGGAATACTACCCAGTCATTAAAAAAAAAAAAAATCCTAGTTTTTGACAGGAAGTGGATGAATATGGAAGATCTACTGCTGAATGAAGCAAGCCAAGCTATGAAAGAGAGGCAATATATGTCCCCAGTTAAAATATACTCAGTGTCCACACTCTATGAATGAAACTGATTGACTAAAGGATATAGAAACACAGTATATAGATGTAAATACCAGTTACAGTGTGTGTGAAAGAGGACGGTCTGAGGAAGGACATATAGAAGAAAAATAGGGAGGCAAAGCATTAATGAGACAAAGAAATGTGGTATTATCTGTTGAAAATAATTTACAGTTTTATCAACTGTACTAGGGAGAAATGTTTGCCTGTTGAAATAGCCATTTTGTAAGCCAAATAATATGATCGAATGTATAAAAGAAAATGAAATCAAAAAGAAAAAGAAAATTTTTTTTTAAATTGTGAGTCTTATCATTAATTATTCTATTTTTAAAATCTAAAATAATTCCTATAGCTAGAGGTAGGAAACATCAGTAATGTCTCTTCATGTAACTAAAGACCTATTATAGCAGTATATGTTTTGTTTTGTTTGGTTTTGAATTAAATGAACAGTAGAACAGCATTCTACCAAAGTAAGAGAGAGAACTCAGTCATGTGAGCACACTAATATCCATGTAGTCTATATAGCAAACCTTCCATTTCTACACCATTCACCTGTGTTTAGAGGTTTTAAAAAGTTCTTTTGGAACCAGCAAGTGGTGTAGTGGTTAAGGCACTGAACACCCACATGTTCAACTGTAGTTTGAGTTCCGAATTCAGCAGCTTAAGATTCACACTGGGTGGGACCAGCAGCTAGTGTAATGGCTATGTCGCTGGACTCCCACGTAGTCTCCCACGTAGTCAACCGTGGTTCGAGTGCTGGACCCGGTGGCTTAAACTCTTGCCGGGCAAGTGTGCGTGTGTGCCCAAGATACCGAGAGGAGAATGGAGGAGAAGGGATTGTGGCGTGGCCATCCTCCCTGGGGGATGATTTCTCGCTTTCTGTCTGTCTGTCTCTGTCTGTCTGGCGAGCACACGCACCCCATAGCAAAAACCTCTCAAAAAATAAAAAAGAAAAGGATTCACACTGGGTGCATGTGCATATGTGCCCAAAATCCCAGGAGGAGAATAGGGAAGAAGAGATTTTAGTATGGCCATCTACCTGAAGGATGATTTCTCACTTTCTCTCTCTCACTATCTTTTTCTCTTTCTAAGAAGTACATGCATCCTATGGCAAAAACTTTTGGGGAAAAAAAAGTTTTCTTGAATGTTTATTTTCCCTTCACCTTCAAAACCTTCAGATTTTTTTCCTCTAGACTCCTAAATGATTTTATTAAACTGATTATATGCCTAAATTATTAAGAGAGATTTACTCCTGGGGGGGAGTAAATTAAAAATTAAAACTGGCTGCTGTCTTCCACATGGAAGGTTATGCAAATGTTCAGCTGTTCCTCTGAAGCCCTGAACATCCCATGGGATCAAGAGCCTCTTTGCTAGAATTCATATTCCTACTACAGTTTAAATGTGCCCTTACATGTAGCTCAGAAAGAAACTAGCAGCTTTTAACAACCGAATGACCACTAACTCTCTTTCCAAACAGTAAATGTCACAACGAAAATGTTCTCTGGGACCACTGCAAGGGTCAGAATCACCTTACCAAGCTTTTTTCTCCACTACTCCAGCATGCCAGGAGCTTGGAATGATCTTATCTGGGAAATCTTGGAGAATCATTAAAGAACCTACCTAAACTCTCTTATCTTCTCCCTCACCCTTTCAAATGGGATTAATATTCTGACTAGATGAAATGAGTGTGGACTCAGAGGAGAGGTTAATTTCTGGATAAACAGAGGAATTAGCAGAAATACCTTTTTCCACACACTCTTGGCTAAACAAAATTAAATAAATAAATAAATAAATCTTTCAGAAGAGCCTGATTTCCTGGCTACTAACAGCACTTAAACCAACGTTGAATGCTTTGGAATGAATTAATAATGTGTTTTAGCAGACTCATAACCGAAGGTATAAAGGCATTAGCTGAGGGTGAAGTGCTCCAAGGATGTTCTTGTAAAGAAAACAAGCACAGCCCAATGCGTCTGAGGTCCAATGAAAAGCAGAGGACGGACCTTGTACGCTAGAAACTACTCTATAGCAGTCCCATCTTGTGAGCACTCAAAAAGATGGGCTCCTTCTAAATTTCCACAAATTCTTTTAAGTCCTTCTTGTAACCAATCACTAAAGATGAGCAGTGAATAGGTTCACTGCCTCCTATAAACAAGACAGGTGAGCTAACTAACAGCAGGTACGAGCAGCTTAAAATGAAGTGTAAGGCATTGTAAAAGAGTCTATTTGGCCAATGACTAGGAATTATCTAGGCAAAGATGGGAAAGGTGTGAGGGGCAGAGCAAGTATCAAGCAAAATGAAGCCCCAGAATATTAATTACTAGGAAGAGAAGAGACAGGATTTAGATTTAGATTTTTGTCTTCCAAAGTCCAAATACTCAGGGATTCCCACCTATGACTCAAAGTGCTGTTTATCTGTCCAGTCTTGTATACCTGAAAGAAGGAACTGTCCAGAGAGGAAATGTTTTCAGACTATTCTAAATTGGAGAATGGAGGAGGAAGAGACTGTCAAATGTGTTTCAGCATATGAAGAAATCTATTCAACATGTTTTCTCTTTTCTTTGGAGAGGTTTTTTGTTGTTGTTTGTTTGCTTTTTGCTACAGGGCGCATGCACTCGCTAGCTAGAGAGAGAGACAGCCCCTTCTCCTCCATTCTCCTCTTGGAATCTTGAGCATGCAAGCACATATGCCCGGTGTGAGTTTAAGCCACCGGGTCCAGGACTTGAACTGTGGTAGACTACCTGGGAGTCCAGCGACATAGCCATTACACCAAATGCTGGTCCCTTGACATGTTTTCTAGAAACAGTTCTAAAAGATAATTGTATATTACTGCTGGGACCCCTGCATTGGGAACTCTTTAAGATTACTAAAATTTCTGGCAAGGAGGAAAGATGGGATGTCTCACTCAGCACTCACTTCTAGAATGTAGGTCTAAGGGACCTACACTTTAAACTGCCAAGATAGGCCTCATTGCATCTCAAACGCCTACTGTAAGGACAAGTTTTAAATAAGGCTGCTGCCAGTCTCACAACTCAGTGATTTTTCTTCAAGGACCTGAGAGCCTTCTCTTTGAAATGCAATCATCAAGAAGGTAAAAGTGCCTTATCTCCCAGTTTTCTGAGAGGAGAGGCACCTAACTTCAGCTGTCAACTGTTAATAACTGTAAAACTTGACTCCAGTCCTAACTATAAGAGAAACTTAGCATGTTTACCTTGAGAACATGAGTGCAATGGCTTATACCCACTTGAACTATATATGGTAGTGAGATTTCTGTCTCTGTAATCTCTTTAGCAGATTGCAATGAGCATCACAATTTGCTTTAATGCGAATTCAATAATAAAACTGTTGTCCCTCTTCTACCTTTGTGAAGAGGTTTTCTGGATTGGGACCAGATTTTCTTGTTAATATTTCTCTAATACTACCCACCATTTTCCCACTAACAAAAATAATACAATTAAAGGGTAGATTTTTGATAGCTATTTTTAGAGTCCAGATGGAAAGCTGAGTTTTCTCTAGGTTTGAGGAATGAAAGAGTGAATTTCTCTCATATATTAACATGACAGGCAAACTTTGGAAGCAGGTTTAACCAAGGTCTCAGAACATAGGATCAAGAACTTCCTGAGTTCTCTCTCACTCTCCCTCAGTGACAATTTAATAAAAATAAAATAAAATTTAAGAAGCATTTGAATTAGGAAGATGAAAGTTTCAGCAGTTTAACAAACTTGTGTGGCCAGTATTATTGCAGATGGAAGAAATTGTATTCTATTATTTATGGCAGAATCGTATTCTATTATGAATGTTATGAATAACACATTTGCCTTATCCATTCATCAAGTTTTGGACAAATTGATCCCTAATCTTAGCAATTTTGAATAATGTTGCTATAAACATGGAAGTGTAGATATCTCTTCCATACATTGTTTCCTAACCTTTGGCTATATACCTAGCAGTGGGAATATTGGATCCAAACATACACATATGTATACTCTATGATGTTGTAACAATGACAAAATTGCCTGGTGATGCATTTCTCAGGAGACATCTCCATTAGTAAAGCACTCATGACTACGTGTAAATGGTGAATGTCCTGGGAGGACATGTCCTACTGCAGACAATGAACCCTCCAACAGCTTTCATCCTACTTCAATCAAAATTCACATTCCTGTCTGCCTCTCTAACTTCATCCCTTAGAGCTCTCTTTTGTTCATTTCTCTGGAACACACAGTCTTTCTTTCTACTCTACACGAACTTCAAATTCACTTCTGTCTCTAGGTCTTTATATCACATCATCAGATACCCTGTTTCTAGAACACGAACTCCTAGATTCTTGTATCCAGGTCTTTGTTCAAATCTTGTCTCTTCAGAGAGGCCTTTCCTGAACATCCTGTGTAAAGGAGCTATTTCATTTCTCACAGCTACTACCTCCTAAAGTCATGCTTTCTGTGTCCTTTATACCTACTTAAAACCTTGAACATACCACTTAATTTTTTTTTAGTTGATTTTTTATCTCACCCACTGGAGGATAAGTTTTGAGAAGGCAGTGAAATGTGTCCATCTCATTCATTGCTGTTTCCTGATGATGATGGCTGCAAACCATACTCAGTACCCAGCACTAACCAGGCACTTGTTGGGTATTTGTTTAGTTAATTAACTAATTAATTAATTAATGGTACATGCTTAAAGGACCTGAGGGTATCTCTGAGTTAGAGAGAAGTGGAGGTGAAACATGAGAGCACTGATGTTCAAGGGCAATGAAAATGAGAGGAAGAAAATAAGGATTTTAAAACTACTGAAAAAAAAACTTATTATCTCACCATTTTACCTAGAGCTGCAATAGCACCAGTGTAACAACAGTTTTCAATCCAGATCCTACAAATGGGAGGTGGCCGGGACTCTGATATGCACCAGCCAAAGAGGAGACTGCTTTACTGCTTTCTATAGCTTGCCCAGGAGCCCTGTATGCCTTCAGGTCATTTCTCATCACATTATAGTGCAGTTACCTTCCTGCATGTTGTGATTTCTCCTATGACAGTGCCTTGGTCTCCCTCTCTCTCCCTCCAGAATCCATCCCAGGCTTGTACAGTCTCATTACACTATCTGCTGGTCCCCAAGCTTGGACAGTTTCATAAATGTGGACTAATATTTTCTGCCACAGAGAATATCCTAAAACTATCTTTGCAAATAAATTAAAATAAACAAATATTTAGATATAATCTTTTTTTTTTTTTTTTTTGGTCAATTATCTTTCAATTAAACATATAATGGGAAGAAAGATAGCATTCTGTTTAACTGAAGCATTAACAAGTAAGATCTGGTTAACTGGATTTTATGGGAAGTCCCCTCAGGCAAAGACCCTGTCAAACAGGTTTCTTAGCATCTTCATCAATTTATGAGACTGCATGCTGGAGAAACATGGGCAGCTTTTGAGAAACAGAGTTGTTCTGTTCCAGGGAGTTGTTCTAGGTTCCCACTAATTGTACTCATTGTGATTTTCCTCCTCCTATGAATACAAGAAGGGTATATTAGTCCAGGCCCTCCAGGGAAGATATAGAAGAGGGAATCTATTTGGGGCTTTCGTTCATGTGATTATGATGGCCGTGAAGTCCCACAACAAGTCAGTCAGAAGCTGGAGATTCTGAGATGCTGGCAGCTTTGCTCAATCTAGGTCTGAAGACCTCAGAAGCAGAGAAGGTGATGATGTAACTCACAGTCCAAGGCTGAGAGCCTGAGAACCTAGGGGACCACTGGTGGGAATCCTAGAAACTCAAGGCAAGTGAGCCTTGAGCTCCTATGTTCAAGGCAGCAGACGTCTAATTTGGTCTCTTGAAAGAGAACCGTCCATCTCTCATATTCGTTCTCCTGGGCCCCTTGTTGATTAGATTACACCTCCCCACAATGAGGGTAGATCTTCCCTACCTCGTTTTACTCAGACTTGTATCTTAATCTTTTCTGGAAACACTGCCATGACATACTCAGAATGATGCTTTATCAGGTTTCCAGGTATTCCTTAGCTGAGTCAAGTTGACACCCAAAACTAACCATCATAAAGAGTAACAACATCAAATATTTCTTCACCTCCTACACTTCACATTTTCACATCTACAGTCTCATCTTTACCATAGTTTGTTTGCTCTTTGTAAAGGAGAGGCTCCTCTAGATTCTAGATCACAGAGGAATGCACAAAGCTCAAAGAAGGAGTGTGAAGAGTGAACACAACCTAGAACAGAGTCTTATGAAATAGCAAAAGGAATGCATCTGTGTCCTCTAACAACCATAAGCTTCCTGAGAGCAGATGTCATGCACTATTACTAATACAATTGGCTCCTATTTAGCAATTACCTGCCAGGTATCATGCCCTAAGTAAGTGGTGCAAAAACTATATGACTGCTCTGGATTTTCTGGCACAGGGTATCAAACTTTAAAAGGCTGTGTTCAAACAAAATTTTAGACTGAAGCCCATAATATTTAAAACACACACACACAAAAATGTAACTTTTCTTTTCAGCAATAGGTGATAATGGACCTTTTTGGATCCTCTCTCTCTCCTCCCTTCACTTGTCACATGGTGACAACTCTGGGGAATACCTCTGCAGGGCTATGCAGAGAACAGTTAGGAAAACAGACTTGAGAATAATCAGGCTGGCACAGGTATCAAAGGAGTTGAGAGTGAGTGAAAGCATGGAGGAAAAGAACAGACATGTCATTTTCCTGTGGCATGCTGGCTCTTCACATAGTACAGAGTTATCTGATCCCTTCCCTTGTGCCATGATAGAGCCTCCTCACCATGCCTAAGAATCCCCATGACCTTCATGGCAGACATGACTCTCTGATATCTAATCAGGTGACCAGTCTGGACATTAGATGCTCAGAGAGGCAACTGTCCTGGAAAACTTTTCCCTTTCCACTTCAATCCCACTGTGGAAGAAGAGAGTCATAATCCTGCCAGTTGCCTATCACATAGCTTCCCTGTCAGGGAGAGAGGGGAGCCTGTAGACTTTGGGACCTCTGTAAATGCCTGACCTCCTTGCAGCATGTCTCTTCCTCTTGCTGGGCGCTGACAAATACTGATTTAGCAGAGATACAGATGGCTTGGGGAACAAACTTTCCCTCGACTTCTGCACCATCCTCTTGACAGTGTTTGGCAAAGACTCAGGAGCTTGTCACCTATCATATTCACCTTTCCTATTCTGGACAGCCTCTGTGGATAGTTTCCTACCTTGTCAGTTCCAATAGAGCCCTTACTTGTTAAAGATTCCTTCTGCTTTCTGTCCTCCTTCCAACACAACCTCCTAGGATAACAGCAACTAAAATGAATAAATAAATCAAAGCCTAGAATTTGAATGTGATACCATCATTAAAAAGCCCATGAGCTATAGAATTACACATAGATAAAAATATAACCACTGCAGTTTTCTTAGCTATGAAATTGGGTGGTCTACAGTTGTTACCATGTGGAACTGTGATTACTAATGACATGGGATGCACAGCGCAAGGCCAGGGACATAGTAAGTGCTCAATAAAAATTAATAAGCAAATAATTTGAAATGCCAATAAATATAGAAATAAACTGATTAATGAATGGATAAGTAAACAGTATAGCATAGAACTTGAGGTTAATTGCCTCTTTTTTCCCTGATGAGATTATAATTATTGTTATTTTTTGTTTGTTGTTACTTCTCTTTTCCTGTTGCAATCATAATATTTATTTGTTTGTTTTTAAGAGATTTTTTTGCCTTAGGGTACGTGTGCTCGTTGGACAGAGAGAGGCAGAGACAGTGAGAGGGAAAATGAGAAATCACTTTCTCCCCCCAGGGGTATGACCATGCCATCATCTCTTCTCCTCCATTTTCCTTCAGGGATCTTGCACGGGCAACACACACACATGTGCCTAGTGTGATATTCAAGCCACCAGGTCTGGGACTCGAACCATGGTCGGTCAAGTGGGAGTCCAATGATATAACCACTATGCCATCTCCTGGCCCCAAGATCATAATTATTACTAACATTTATACTTTAAGCAAGCTGCCTATGGTCACATGAAAATGCAGATCTTCTTGAATTCAAGACACGTGCTTTTAAACTCCAGCCCACAAGGACAGTAGAGGTAAGTGGGTAAGAGCACGAATAGTGGAGTCGAACCACATTGGGCTGAATCCCAGTAGTGTCATCTAATAGCTGGATAACTGTGTAGGCTGTTAATCTCCTGTACCTCAGTTTCCTCAACTGTAAAACAGAGAAAATAATAGTACCTGACTCACGGAGACTCTGAGAAAAATAAATGATATATACAATGCAGAAAAGAGCTTAACCCACTGCATAGAGCACCACAAGGTACTCACTGAACCTGTCGGTGACAGCTAAATCTGTTGTTGCTGCTATTACCACAGCAGGCTTCTGACAGACAGAGTCTTACATGTTTCGTTTCGGATTGCTATCCCTGAATACACCTCCTATTCCATCTCACCCCTGGATCAACCTATTTGGACTGTAAATGTTGTATTAGCCACCTGGAATTACTCTGTCCCTGGGGGCAGCCAGATATTTCCTGAGTACCACTCCAGGAGAGACTGTTCACCTGCTCCTTGTTCAGCTCTCTCCCCTCCCCTGAGTTTAGACCACTTAGGTCTGG
The DNA here is from genome assembly GCF_000334495.1 of Tupaia belangeri chinensis. Classification (NCBI taxonomy): domain Eukaryota; kingdom Metazoa; phylum Chordata; class Mammalia; order Scandentia; family Tupaiidae; genus Tupaia; species Tupaia belangeri. Next base: position 1,224,508 of record NW_006159609.1, read on the forward strand.
GGATGCCTTGGGTATTTTGCTTCTGACAGGTTGTTGGGCTCAACTGCTATAAGACCATGCTGAGATGCAGAGCCACCACAGAAGTGAGCTGACACCTGGGGTCAGCTGGACTTAGCTCTGGAGACCCCATGTCATGGAAAGTACATAACTCTTTATTATGCTTTGTGGAAGTAACCTTGTTTTGTTTATGTTTTTTCAGTTTAAAATACAGTCTTCGCATGATAAACATGCAAAAGCTGTTTATCCACTCTTGGAGTCAGTTAAAAAAAAACAGTAATAAGCAAGAGAATAACAATTAAAAATGAATCCAAGTGTGTGTTGTTGGACTAGAGGGTGTGAATGCTATGACATTCCATTCATCCCAGGCCAAGTATGAGGTGAACTCTGTAACAACCACGCACAGACACTGGGGTCACTGCGGAAGGGAGACTGGTTTCTCCCTCCCCAGCCAAATGCCTATTGAGATGCACCTGCTAAAAGTTCATGGGAGCCTGACAAAGCCCCATCACACAGGATCTATGGGAAAAGAGAAATGGTGCCTGCTTATAACCTGGAGAATTTCAAAAATAGGAAGATAACTGGAGCAGTTCTGGATGGCAGGACAAAGACAGAGAGGGTAGCAATATAGCAGCCTGGATGCCATCTTTTGTCTTAGCCAGGATGTATGAGTTTCCCGTAGACCAGGCTGCCATAAAAGGAAGTGAGGCTTGGGCTATTTTGCAGGTATTCTATCCAACCAAGAAGGCAATTTAGGTGAGAAAACTCCATTAGAAAGAGGCTATAGTTTTTTTCTGTTTTTGTTTGTTTTGTTTTGTTTTTTTCTTTTATTGCTGGTGGTCAAAACCTGGGAGAGTGTGAAAAGGTCAGCCAGAAACCCCTCACCCACGCTAAAGAACTATGTACTGAGGAGATCTTACTAGACATTTCTAAAATCCCACACTCCATTCTCCAAAAGAAAGCTAGCAATAGATGTCTGCCACTCAGAAAGTCCCAACAGATTTTGTAATAGTGATATTTTATCCCTTCATTTTGTCAGTCTCATCCCTTCCCCTACCCAGAATAACAAAAATAAAACAGCCAAAAAAGGAAGGGAAGAAAGGAGGCGAGGATTAAAAAAAAAAAAGTTATTTCCCTACTATCTGCCTTTGAGTAGTGACATGCTATGGCTCTTTTGAAAAAATAAAACCCTTGGGACCAGCAGTTAGCATAATGGCTATGTCACTGGACTCCCACGCAGTCGACCACAGGTTGAGTCCTGGACCCAGCAGCTTAAACTCATGCTGGGCACGTGTGCATGCATGCCCAAGATCCCAAGAGGAGAATGGAGGAGAAGGGATTGCGACGTGGCCATCCCCCCTCACGGGGGTGATTTCTCGCTTTCTGTCTTTCTGTGTCTCTCTGTCTTTCTGGCAAAGTGCACATGCCCTATAGCCAAAAAAATATATAAATAAAATAAATAAATAAATAAATAAATAAATAAATAAATAAATAAATAAAAACCTCTCCAATCAATCAATAAAACCCTGATTTGTAGTGGTTACCAATTTCTGTGGTGCAAATACTTCCACCATGGCTGATTTTAATCCACTAACCTTGCAATATGGAACTAAGTTGCTCACAATTAGCTCTTGCTGAGACTTTGGTCCATCTTTAGCACACCCTTATAGCTGAGCCATGGGTCAGGCCTGAGCTGGAGTGGGAGCAGAAAGGGAATGAAAATTGAGGGGAGATTTATACTGGGTATAAGACTGAAGTTTTTATTTAGAGTAAACAGGATCGCTTTATAACTGAAAGTGAGGCTTAATAACCAAAGTGGATTTACTCTTAAGAGTTGAATGTTATTATATCAAGAAACTTCATAACCTCTTAAGATGGTATCAAGAGGTTTGAGAAGAAAGATGAGTCAGAATATATTTAAGAAAGCAATGAGTAAAAAAGAAAGCCATCCTCTGTTTGTATCTCCCCAAGTTCAGGTTGTTGAAAATTCATGTTATATTTCAATCCCAACAGCTCTCTTAGGAGTAGTCTATTGCAGTCCAGAGGAGCAATGAATCTTCTGTGGAATATTTTACTTCTCTCTCACACTAACCATTCTCCTTCAGGAAAGTGGGGCTGAACCACCATGAGAGAAATTTAAAAACGGGGACACTGTGAGTGTCATCAACTCAAAAAGCATAAACGCCGGCTTTGGGAATAAAAGTGGACCAGGGAAGTCAAGTGCCTTGGACTTTGCCTGACTTCCGCAGCCCCTGAATCATCCTTGGGCTATATGTGGTCACTGGACTGTAGACCCTCTGGAGAAAGTGAGCAAGGTACTCAGGACTCCACCTATACTGTATATATCTCTTGCAAGACTTTAAGGCATGAGAAATCAAGGTTGTTTTGGAAAAGGAAATAATTGGGACTAAACAACTCTTAACAACATGTTCATTAGACCACAACTCATCACCCAGACAGATCTACTTCAGACATCCCTGATATGCACAAGCCCCAATCTATCACGAGCCACCAATGCTTTCTCTCTGGAGAAGCAGGAGTCTTTTGACTGAACTCCCTAATTTTATCCTTGTTCTAGCCAGTCTATTACCCACATGGCAGCCAGAATTATCCTACTACAATCAAAATGAAGTCTTACGTGCTGAAAAAATCAAACAGGGACCATACAACAGTGCGGCAATGATTCAATACCATGCAAGCTGGTCCACATGGGAAGGTTCTGGGTTCATATCAAGAGAGCTCTCCAAACACAACAGGCACATGCATGCCCATGATCCAGGGATGGCTGATGCTGGGAATGGATCACAGCTTTGAAAGGGCTGCTTCTCTTTCCCTCCTCTCTTGTTCTCTTACTCATGGAAAAGAGAAATAAATAAACTTTGAAAGTAAATTGTTAAGCAAACAAAACAAATACTTATTATTTTAACCATCTGAAGCCAATGACCTTACCTCCTGCCACTCTATTTCCTTTATTTATTCTTCTCCAGCCACCCTGATCTTACTATTCCTCAAACCATCAAACATATTCCCACCTCACAGCCTTTGCAGGTGTTTTCTTCGCTTGCCATTTCTCCTTATCAGATACCACACTGTAGATACTCCTTTATTTATCTAAAGGCTCCTCTCACAAAATAAAGAAAAGGCATCCTGACCATTTTGCATTAAGCATCACTTGCCCCATCCCCTTCACTCTGGTTTATTTTCTGCACAACACTGACACTATACAGTATATATTAATTAGTGTATTTACTCATTGTCTTTACATCTGCACTAGAATGTAAACTCCATGAGAACTGAGACAGCCTGATTTGTTTTGTTGTATCCTTAGTATCTTGATGAACAGTGTGTTCAGCTCCACTTTCCTGGACAGTGTTTGTGTTACAACAGCACACATAGACCTACTGAGCGAACAAATGTTCTTCTATAGCATATGTGTTGATCAGTGAACTAAATTTGGGGAAAGAATCTCCCAAGCCTACAGAGCAAGAGGCACTGGGTGAATCAATGCTTTTGTTTCTCTCATGTAATAGACAGAAGGTGCATGGCACACTTGGTCCAGTTATTCCTTTTTTTTCTTTAATTTGCCATAGGGCACATGTGCTCACCAGAGTCAGTGACAGAGACAAACAGAGAAAGAAGCAAGAAAGCACTCCCAATGTGGGATGGTCACACTACAAACCCTTCTCTATTCTCCTTTGAGGATACTGAGCATGCATGCATATGCACCTAGCATGTTTTTCAAGCTGCCAGGCCTTGGTCTAAAACTGCAGTCGGACATGTGAGATCCAGCCACCTTACCCATCATACCACCAGCTGACCTCTATTTTTACAGAAAGGACATGGAACCCTAAAGACAGAAAAATAAACACAAATCTAAGAATAAATTCCTCTCCAGAGTCATGTTCACCCTTTACTAAGTCATATTTATTATTGCCTCATCTCCCTTTGTCCACGTCTAATTCTTCCTCACTCTTTTGGATATATTTCCAACCACGTTTTTATAACTTGCGAAGTAGCAGTCTCAATAGATCTGTGTAATAATGAGTCCATTTCCTATTTCATCTCTTCAACACATAAAGTTCTCTTTAGCAGGTTTGATACCCTCTGCCTAACCAGCAAGATATTTCAGCTGACATTAGCATGATGTAATGTTTTTATTGAAGTATAAATGACATACAGTGAAATATACCAGTCCTGAGTATATGGGTATAAAGGTTTTGATAGAAATATGCACTTGAGTTGGTCATGTATTTATGAACTCTGGTTATTGTAATTTTACAGTTAGTCTGGAAATTTGTAAACAAATTTTCCAATTGTTCTTTTTCAAAATTGTTTTGTCTATTTTGGATTCTTTGTATTTTTATATAAATTTTAGAGTCAGGTTAGTAACTTCTATCAAAAAGAGCATATGGAGGAACCAGCAGTTGGAGTAATGGCTATGTCGCTGGACTCCCATGTAGTGGACCGGGGTTCGCGTCCCTGACCCGGTGGCTTAAAACTCACGCCGGGCACATGTGCATGCATGCCCAAGATCCCAAGAGGAGAATGGAGGAGAAGGGACTGCGGTGTGGCCATCCCCCCTGAGGGGTGATTTCTCGCTTTCTGTCTCTCTGTCTCTATCTGTTGATGAGCGCATGCGCCCGATAGCAAAAACCTCTAAAAAAAAGCACATGGTCTTTAGATGAACTTAGAAAGAATTGTCATAACAGTATTAAGAATTCCAATTCTAGAACAAGGTACATATATTCATTTCTTTAGTGCTTTCTCAATTTTTTTTCCTTTAGAATTATTTTATTAAATTATAAATGTACAACAGCTTCTTAAATCTACACACGCACTTAAATTGTTTAAAGGAAAAGTGTTATGTCTTATTACACCATGATCCTGGCTAACAGCTTTTCAAAACTTTGAGAAAAATCTTAAAAAAGGTTTTGGGGCCGGCAGGTAGTATAGTGGTTAAGGGTGTTGGACTCCCACATGGCTAACTACAGTTCAAGTCCTGGACCTGGCAACCTGCTTTCTCACTTTCCCTTCCTCTCTCTCTCACTTTGTCCCTCTCTGGTCAAAAACAATAAATAAAAATAAATAAAGTTTAAAAAAAAAGTTTCACTTGTCACCTGAAACTTACAAATTTAACATTATCAAAGAAGGAGTGTGTCTACACTCTTACAAAGACCACTAGAAAGAAACAACAATTAAAAAGCTAAGAAACTGTCTCAAAGGCATTTTTTTTAAACAATCCTTCCTCCACAGTAAGGTAATGTTATTAAATAATCCAATCCATTCACAAAATGGCTCTCTGCCTCTGCTCTGGTGTCTCCTGCCATATCACTGCATATTTATGCATGACTGAGATAAAAGTTTCCTTAACATTGTTATTTCGGTAACCTGACGCTGTTCTGCTACCTCTGGGCTCTCATCCTCTCCTATTTATCCAGTGAAGCCCATGGCAAAGAGGAAGAAGCCAGATATTGGCTCCTCCTGCCATAACCCCCACTTCCTCCACTGCCTCCTGGACCATAGTTTCCTCCACCATATGGTCCCCCCATGTTCCTGCTACCACCAAAGTTTCCACTCTTCATTGGACCACAGTTAGAAGGTTGCTGGTTATACTTTCCAAAATCATTGTAATTTCCACTTCCGTAATTTCCTCCTCCATAGTTGTCATAACCACCTCCGTAGCCCCTACCCCGGTTGCCATATCCAGGTCCTCCACCACCATATCCTCCTCTTCCTCCTCCATAACCAGGGCTACCTCCAAAATTGCCACCACCAGGTCTGCCTCCATACCATTATAGCCATCCCCAAAGCCACATCTACTTCCATATCCATCAGATCCTCCTTTAAAGTTACTTTTTGGTCATGGTCCAAAATTTCCACCACCACCATGTAAATCTCCAAAATCGAAATTGCCTCCTCTACCACTCCTAGAACTTTGGACTTCTTGCATTTCTTGTCTAAACAAAGCCCTTCTTACTTCTGCATTATGTCTGTTGATAGTATGGTATTTCTGCAAAACAATTTTATCCATAGGATCATGGTCATCAAAATTAACAAAGCCAAAGCCTCTTTTCTTTCCAGATTGCCTATCAGTAATTATCTCAATGGTATCAATTTTTCCATATTCCTCAAAATAATCTCTAAGGTGATGTTTCTCAGCGTCTTCTTTAATTCCACCAACAAACAGTTTCTTCACAGTTACATGAGCCCCTGGTTTTTCAAACTCCTCTCTTGCCACAGCAAGTTTGGGCTCCTCTCCCATCAATTGAATGAGGTCTTGCAGCCATGGCAGCATCAACCTCAGCCATGGATGAGAAAGTCACAAAACCAAATCCTCTTTATTTTTTTTTTCTCTTTCTTTTCTTTTTTCTTTTTTTCTTTTTTTTTGGGGGGGGGGGGGATTTTTGTTCTAGGTGGCTCGCCAGACAGACAGAAAGAAATAGAAAGATAGAAAGTGAGAAATCACCCTCCAAGGGGAATGGCTATGCCACAGTCCCTTCTCCATTCTCCTCTTGGGATCTTGGGCATGAACGCACACGTGCCTGGCATGAGTTTAGGCCACAGGGTCCAAGACTCGAACCGCGGTCGACTATGTGGGAGTCCAGCGACATAGCCCTTAAGCTAACTGCTGGCCACTCCTCTTGATCTTTTGCTTGCAGGATCACTCATTACCACAGTCTGTAAGCTTTCCCCATTGTTCCTAGTAGCTCCTCAAACTTTCTTTTGTAGTTTCAAAGCTTAAGTCACCGATAAAGAGTTTACAGAACTGCTCCTTTTCTCTCCTTTTCCTCTCCAGAGAAACAGTTTCTAGAGTTTTCTCCATCACGACTCAGTCGCTTCAGCCCAATTTCCTGCAGCCGAGCAAGATCAGAGAGATCTCCATGGACGAACGCAAGCCGGACTCGTCCTGGCGCTGTAGTGAGAAGGACCGCTGTTCAAGAAACAATGCCGCCAGGAGTACCTCCACACAGGACCCGGCGCTGCTGCTACCACCACTAAAGCGGCCACCGCCGCTTTTCTAGAACCTTCCCCCAGTCTGCTTTCTCAATTTTTAAACAAATGTTACATAGTTTTACTTGTACAATCCTTGTTTTATATTTCAGTTGTTGCCAATTTATAGAATAAAATTTGTTTTTCCTTATTTTGTGTATTTTATCTTTGTCAAATTCACTTATTAGTTCTAGTGTTTTTTTGTTGTTTTTTTTTAACCCTTAGAATTTTTAATATACACAGAATGGTTAACTAAATTTTTCTTTACCTTTTTCTCTTCATCTCTTTTATTTATTTTCTGTGACTTAGCACTGGCTAGCATCTTCAGTAAAATGCTGAATTATCTTGGTAACAGTAAACATCTGTACATTTTCACAATCTTATATATTTCACCATTAAATACCACATTAGCTAGAGGGTTTTACATATATGACTTTTATCTGGTCAAGGAAGCTTCTGTTAGCCCCCAGTTTGCTAAGAGTTTTTATTATGACTGGATGACAAACATTTTATTTTTATTTTGTGGACTGCAATTTATCACAAATATTTTTCTTTTACTCTATTAATATATTGAATTAAAATTATTTAGTTTTGGAGGTTAAATAAAATCTAAATTCCCAGAATAAACTTCACTTAATCCTGATATATTATCTATTTGCTATATTGCTAGATTTACTAATATATTTTTGAGTATTTGGGGATCTATAGCTTTTTGTCCTTCTCATCTCTGTCTGCTTTTGGTATTAGCGTAGTGCTCACCTAGTCTATTTTCCCTAAGAGTTCGTATAAGATTGGGATTATCTCTCCCTTATATTTGATAGAATTCACCGGTGAACCCACCTCTCCCTAGAATATCTTTGGTGGCAGGTTTATTAGCTATGAAATCAACTTATTTAATAAAAAATTACCCTATGGTAATTTTCAATTTATGTGTCTTTTGCTATCATTTGTGTTTATCAAAGGATTTTGTCCAATTTCTCCAGCTTATTGACATATAGTTGTTCATTCTGTCTTTACTGTCTATACTATCCATTCAATGTCTATGTAGAATTTCTGGAGATATCTATACTTGATGTCAGCAATTTGTGCTTTCTCTCATTTTTCCCATGATTCAGCTAGCTGGAAGTTTTCGATTTTATTGATCATTTAATGGATCAATATTTGCTTTTGTTGATTTTTTCTAGTGTTTATTCATTTTCTTCTTCATTAATCTCCACTCTTATCTTTACATTTCCTTTCCTCACACCCTTTGGATTGAATTTCCTCATTAAGTTCAGTGACTATTCTTTTCCCCTTTGGCAGTGTTCAATCTATTTTACTCAGTAATTTTTCTTCATTTTTCATTAGGTAGCTCACGCTTAGCTTCCATAGCTCTGCAAAGAATTGCATAATTCACTTTATATTTTTCTTTAATTTTTAAACACGTTTGTAATAGCTGTTTGTTTTTAAATCTCTGTTTATTCTTCTGAACATCTGTGTCATATCTGAATCTCTTTCTACTGACTGTTTTCCTCCTGGTTTGGGGGCACACTTCCTTATTATTTGCATACGTAGTAATCATTGATTGTTTGCTGGGCCATGTAAATACTGCAAAGTTAAGAGTCTTCATTTTTTGTTGTCATAAATGTTGAGTTTTATTTGAAAAAGTAGTTATTTCACTGTTGAATCAGTTTAGTTCTGGTTGGTTTGTTTTTAGACTTGTTTAAGTCAAGTCTAAAGTAACAGATCTATTCTTAAGATGTGGCTTTTCTAGTGTCTGAATATCTAGCAGGAACTTTATTAGCAGTGTACAACCTACATTATCTCCATTTAGCTCCTAGCACCCTAATATCTGTTTTCGGCCAGACCTCAGTTTTGTTTTTTTTTAAGAGATTTTTGCTATAGGGTGTGTGTTCTCATCAGAGAGAGAGATAAAGTGAGAAATCACCCACCGGAGGATGGTTATGCTGCAATCCATTCTCCTCCATTCTCCTCTTAGGATTTTGGGCATGCGCACACACACACACCCAGCGTGATTTTTAAGCTACTGGGTCCAGGACTAGAAATGCAGTCCACTACGTGGGAGTCCAGTGACATAACCATTATGCCATCTGCTGGTTCGCAGGCCTCACATTTTTATGTTGACCAGGAGAAGACCAGTTAGGAGATCATAGCAGTCCAAGTACACAGACCTCATTGTCTCCCAGACACAAAGAGATTCCTCATCAAATTACATATGGGTTATATGAGAGTACACACAAACACATACATTCCCTTATATTTCAATTCTTTTTCTTTTTTCAGAAGTATATTTCTATCTCTCTTAAGTATACGAGAAAGAGAGAGAGAGAAACAGGCGCCCCAGCAAAATCATCATGCCACAATCCACCCCTAGCTTCAGACAGTCCTAGGTCATAGACACGTGCACATCTAGCATGTTCAGGGAGTTTACCAGATGCAAACTCAAAACCCTCTGTTAGCCTGAAAGAAAGAAGTCTAATCTGAGCTTGTCAAGAAAGCAAAAGGTTGGGACCAGCAGTTAGTGTAATGGCTATGTTGCTGGACTCCCATGTAGTCGACTGCAGTTCGTGTCCTGGACCTGGTGGCTTAAAACTCACATCAGGCGCATGTGCGTGCATGCCCAAGATCCCAAGAGAATGGAGGAGAAGGGATTACAGCGTGGCCATCCCCCCTGGGTGTGATTTCTTGCTTTCTATCTCTCTATCTCTGTCTCTCTCTGTCTTTCTGGCGATCTATTGCTGAGTGAAGTAAGCCAGGCTATGAAAGAAAGATATTGTATGTATCCACTCAATATATACTGACTATCCGCACTCTATGTTAGAGAGCAAAAAATTGGAGGACATAAAAGCAGTGAAGGCAGGGAACCAGCAGTTAGTGTAATGGCTATGTCGCTGGACTCCCATGTAGTCGACCGCGGTTCGTGTCCCAGACCTGGTGGCTTAAAACTCACACCGGGCACGTGTGCATGAGTGCCCAAGATCCCGAGAGGAGAATGGAGGAGAAGGGACTGTGGCATGATCATCCCCCCGGGGGGTGATTTCTCACTTTCTGTCTCTATGTCTCTCTCTGTCTGGTGAGCGTACGCGCCCTATAGCAAAAACCTCTCCAAAAAAAAAAAAAGGCAGTGAAGGTACTTAACGAGAATAGGATAGTGTGGAATGGGGGGAGTGAAGAGAAGAGGATAGAGAAAGATAGCAAGAGAACAATAGAGAGGCAGGACATTAGCGAGAAACAGATATGGCTTATTACCTGTTGATGATGACATGCGTAGTATTCTCAACTGGATTGGTCTGAGAAGTATTTCATGATGGGTAAAGTCTTTTTACAAGCAAAATGAGAAATAGTGATTGACTGTTTTAAAAATAATAATAATAATAATAATAATGGTTGGGAAAATCATAGAAAAGTTATTGAATTTTGAAGTGGGGAGATTAATGTCTCTGTATTGACTGACATGCATGGCATTCCCTTTTGAAAAAGCAATATAATACACTGTAAAGTTATATGTAATCCAATGTACTATAAAGAAGATTATGATGATAATAAAAATAAAAATTAAAAAAATGAAGAAACGAATAAATAAATAAATAAATAAATCTTAAAAAAAAAAAAAAGAAAGAAAGAAAGCAAAAGGTTTATTCAAGCCAGAACATGTGGCTCACCATCCAAGAACAAAGGTTTCAGAAAATTGTAACCAACATTCCAAAATAGTAGAGTTAGTGGTTTCCTTTTATATAAAGAAGGAGAGTTATAACAGTGTATTTTCCCCTATAATCTTACAATATCTGTTCACAAAAACAGCACAGGTTTCTGACTGACTTTCTGATGTTTCGCATATCCTGTATTTTAGTAACCCAGTTCTGTGCAGGAGGTGGGGTTCCAATAAGCAATCTGTAATCTGTGGTAGTTTAGGGTACCTTAATTTAAATGCCAGCTAGTCAGTAAACTCTTTGTTAGGATGTGTCTTTGAGCAATTATTTTAGACAGGTGTGCCTAGGACACAACAGACTTCATACACTAATCTCTCTAAGGCCAGTTTTAGCCAAACCACTTCATTCTTTAGACAGTTGCTTTTTTTTTTTCTATTCCCAAAGATTTACATTGGTTATGTTTTTAGCACAAGTCTAATTAGGTTTCCATGACTACAATCTTTTATGCCCCAGCCCAGCATCTGTTAGTTAATTTACAGGCCAGGTATCTCTAGCCAGTTAGTGAAAGCCTCTTCTAAATTCCCTGAAAGTATAAGATCATAGCAAGCTTAGTTAATGTTCCAAGTCTGCATACCTCTCAAGGCCTAATTAATTTCAAAAGCCTTATTATTCTTATTCTCTTTCTCACTTCCCATGTGGGTTAGCCTCAGTGAGTACTGCGTTACGCTACACCACTGTTTAGCCCCCATAATTTCCTTGACTCATGAGAGTATGTGATGTTTGAAGGCAGAGGCCTTCACCATCAAATATCTGAACTTCTAAATCACCAACTAAGTTATTTTTTTTTGGAGAGGTTTTTGCTATAAGGCGCATGCGCTCGCCAGACAGACAGAGAGAGAGAGAGACAGAGAGACAGAAAGAGAGAAATCACCCCCCACAGGGATGTCCACGCCGCAATCCCTTCTCCTCTGTTCTCCTCTCAGGATCTTGGGCACGCACGCACATGTGCCTGGTGTGGGTTTTAAGCCACCGGGTCCGGGACACGAATCGCGGTTGACTACATGGGAGTCCAGCGACATAGCCATTACGCTAACTGCTGGTCCCAGCTATTCTTCAATAAGTGCCTTGCCAAAGTGTATGACAGAGGAATGAGGGTAAGACATTCTATGGATTTGAGTAACAGGACATCCTGACAGGTAACAAGAAAGAAAAGCTAAAATCCTAAACCTAATTTGCTGAAGGGATACATAACTGAAGAGAATGATTTAATTTAATATAGCAGGGAAAAAAAGTGTTAGTGGAAATAATCCTATCACTGCTTTTTGTCCTCTGAGATGGAAAGAACACGGATTTTCTATTAGATACCCTTGGGTTTTAATTTTGGTTCTGCTAATGATTAGCTGAGTGGGCTTAAGAAATTTACTTATCCTCTGAACTTAGTTTCCTTATCTGTAAAATGAAGGCAGTAATTCCCCCTGTACAGGGCTTTTTGGAAGCTTAAATGAATTAGAAATGAAAATTACCTAGGTCTGGAACACAGTAAGGACTCTATGGCTGTTGGTTCTTTCCCTTCTCCAGATCAGTGAGTAAAAGAGGCTCATGTGGAAAATAGGGTTAGGAAGTCTGGAATCTCTGGAAAAGCAATTACCTTCCTCTGTCCCAGACTTTTTTGTTCTTTGTCTCATGAGGGGTTGATAAAGAGAATTTTCAGGTTTTTCCAGGTGCAACAAATATTCTATGGGTCTGTGACTACTAACTAGGTCTGCCTACAGCCTCATGAACTCAGCCCTCCCAGCTAATACCACTGTTGACAACTAACAAAGAGCCAATAGACAGACCAGTAGTTGGCATAATGGCTATGTTGCTGGACTACCATGTAGTCAACTACAGTTTGAGTCCCAGACCTGGTGCCTTAAACTCACACCGGGTGCATGTGCCTGCATGCCCGAGATCCTGAGAAGAGAATGGAGGAGAAGGGGTTGCAGCATGGCCAACCCCCCTGGGGGGCTGATTTCTTGCTTTCTGTCCCTCTGTCTGTCTGGTGAGTGCATACAACATATAGAAAAACCTCTCAAAAAAAAAGAAAGAAAGAAAAAAAAAAAAAAGAAACAAAGAGCCAATAGGAAGAAGTTAGGGATACAAGAGATAAACAAAATATTGAGAGAGGCTTCAAAGCATAGCAGCAGGAGGAGGAAAAAGACAGCAATGGCAAAGTAGAAGCCGATGTAGAGCACATGCAAGGTTGACAGCTATGAAGCTATTGGCCATGTGAGCTAAGCACCCTGCTCATCTGAATTCAAAGAGATGATATGCGGGATGAGAAACCTGTAGGGGGTGGAGACTGCTTTGAGCAGGGCTTAGATCTTACTCAGCAGAAACTGCCTAAAGCATCATAGCTTAATTTCTGAACTTCTAAATCACCAACTGAGCTGAGCTTAGAAATGGTAATGCATGAAGTTCTTTAAATTTTAATTTTCTTTGAAGAAAAAGAATATCCTAATTTTTCTCTGGTTTTTGTTCCTAAAATACTCAGTTTATACTTTCATGGAGAAGGAGTCCATGAGAGAAGGGAATAGGTTGTAAAGTTACAGAGGAAAAGAGTAATCATCAATAAGAACAGAGCTAGCCGGGGCTGGCAGGTGGCATGGTAGTGAAGGGTGCCAGACTCCCACATGGCCGACTGCGGTTCAAGTCCTGGCTTGCTTTCTTGCTTTCTCTCTCCCTCTCCCTCCACCCCCCTCTCTTTCTCTCCCTCTTTCTCTTTCTCTCTGTCCCTTTCTGGTTAAATTTTAAATAAATAAAGTTACATAATTCTTTAGAAAAAAAAAAGAATAGAGCTAGCCAACTTATTCCCCTCAAATGGCTCCAACACTGTTAGTGCCTTTGCATAAGCATTTTCAATTCTTCTTCTCAATCCAGAGACATGACACAGCTAGAGTAACACATAAAAGGGAAATGGTATGGATCCCTTTTGGGGCCTATATGTTAAATCTGAAGTTCATGTGTATCTTCAAATAGGGCTAGGAGACAAGAGGCATATCAGAAAGCATCACGATGCAAAAATTTGGTTCAAAATTAAAAGGCATTGGGGTCAGCAGGCAGCTTATTTGTAATTCAGAATCTCAGGTGCCTTCCCATACCTAATGAATCAGAATCCCAAGTCATTTAAATGTACCTAAAATTTGAAAATTTCTGAATTAGAAAATGAGAAGAAACTGACAATTTTCCCTACTGCAATTATACCAGGTCATTACCTTCAACACTCTGTTTTTATTCCTTAATAGTAATGGAAAGACTTATTAAGGTGGTCATTTTCCATGTTGGGTAGCTGGAGTGTAGGAGGAAGACGACTTGGGCTAAAAGGTTTTCTTTGTCACCAGTATTAAAACATTTGGGAAATCACTTATGTTTTCTAAGTTTAAGTTTCTGCTTCTGCAAAATGAAGTAATCAATAACATCACAGTTTTGAAAGGGAAATGAAATAAAGAGTATAAGTCCTTCTGCTATACCTCTTCCAGAGAGCTTCAATGATCCTTCATAGCTTGTAAGTTCTTTCTTTTTTAGTGTATCAGCTCATTTCTAATGTCTTTAAATGGCATTCAAAACTTTTCACTCTGGCCCTATTCTACTTCTCCCATTATATTTTTGCCCATTATTTTTAATATTTTATTTATCATCATTATTATTTTAATTTGCTATAGGGTACACATGCTCACGAGAGAGAGAGAGAGAGAGAGAGAGAGAGAGAGAGAGAGAAAGAGAGACAGACAGACCAAGCTACTAGCTGCTAGGTCTGGGACTTGAACCACACTCATCCATGTGGGAATCCAGCACCTTAACTACCACGCCACCCGCTGACCCATATTTTTGCATACTATTTTTGATGAACTCTACTCTTCTGCCTTTCTCTCAAACATAATATTCACTTTGATTTTACATCCATTTGTCCATTTATTCCTCCTCCTGCAAATCATCTGTTATTTCTTTAACTACCGAAATTCTACTTATTCTACAAAGACCCCATTCAAAAACATCTGCTTCATTAAGCTGTTACCAACAGTACTAACTGGACAGATCAACATTTCTTAGCTCAGTCATAGTCATTTGCCTCTTTCTCTACGACTATTTCATTCTTATCTGAGTTGTTGCAGGTTATGTATATATCTGAAATCACCTTTGAAATGTGAAATAGGCTTGAAGAGATTACTTGTTATTCATCATTATATCCCTCAACCACTAGTGCAGTACTTTTTACATAACGTATGATAAATACCTAAAGAAATTAGAAAAGAAAATTTCTGAGACCAGCAGATGGCATGGTGGTTGCGTCACTGGACTCCCACATGGCTGACCATGGTTCGAGTCCTGAACCTGGTGGTTTGAAACTCATGACAGGCGCATGTGCATGCATGTCCCAAATCCTGGGAGGTAACTGGAGGAGAGGGGATTGCAGCATGGCCATCCCTTCTGGGGAATTATTTCTTGCTTTCTATCTCTGTCTCTCTTTCTCTCTGGTGAGTGCATGCACCTATATCAAAAACAAAGAAAACTTCTTATGACACAGGTACATATACAGCAACTTGTTCTGAAAATTATCTGACAATATTCTTATGTGGTAGTAATACAATTGTCAACAAAGCATGTGCTCATCTAATCATATTAAGGCAGGAATTACTGCAATTACTTCCTCCTAAAAGGAAATACTACCCCTTTCTTCCAAAGCTGTTCACTATACATCCGTTCCTATAAAGGAAGCCCAAACAAAAGCAATCAGCACCTCTGCTTACAGTTAAAAGAGAGAGAGAGACTGTCTCTCAACAGGTTCTATCACTAGGTATGATTAAAAATCAAGTTTTACTGTCTTCTGAGCAAAAATTTTGAGGTATTTTCCTATATAATGCAGTAACAATAGCACTTATTTTAAAAAATGGAAGAGTCCACAGTAAGTGTTTAACACAGTGTCTGATACATCGATGATAGCTACTTCAATGCAACAGAATGACAAGTGGATGAATATTTCTTTAAATCTACCCATAGTCCATAGCACATTCTGGTTGATTACCAGGCACAGAGGCAACTCCACATGATTTGCAGAATAAGTAAGTATAAGCAGCAGCCTAGCATAAGAGTCTTCTCAGCTCTAACCATGAGTGACCTTGGCCATTTAACCTTATTAAACCTCATTTTCCTCATTTATACAGTCTAGGGCCAGCCAGTGATGTGGTGATTAAAGCAGCTGGATCCCACATGGCTGACTGTGCAGTTCAAATCCTGGATGGACCCTGTGGCTTGAAAAACACTGAGGGTGCATATACATGTGTGCCCAAAGTCCCAAGAGGAGAATAGAGGAGAAAGAATTGTGGTGTAACCATCCCCCCAGCAGGTGATTTCTCAATTTTCTTCGCTCTCTTTCTCTCCGTCTGTCTCTCTTCAGTGAGTGCATGTGTCCTATAACAAAAACTTTAAAAAAATAAAAGTCTAATTCATGAATCTGTTGTAGAATTAAATATAACAATTGTGTAACAGAGTGTTTGGCATGTAGTGGTTGTGATCAGTAAACTGTGGTGGATTTATCATTAAATGCTGGTAGTTGTACATCAGCTAGTTGAAGGTAACATTGAAAACTGCTTTAGAGACGTTCATATCCACTAACTCACCCTCACAACTTCTGATCTCCCATCCAAAAACCACTCACTGAATAATAATCATGTATCAGGGGCCACAGACCTCTCCACGAGCTCTGAACTCTACACCTTATACATTAATAGGGACAGGGAATGTTTTATTGAAAGTCACATCTTAAAATTATACATGGTCCTGGGCCAGCAGGTATAGCGTAGTGGTTAAGGCATTGGACTCCCACGTGGTCAGCCACAGTTTGAATCCCAGACCCAGTGGCATACTGGGTTTGTATGCTTGTATGCCCAAAATCCTGAGAGGAGAATGGAGGAGAAGAGACTGGCATGACCATCTCCCCTAGGGGGTGATTTTCTGCTTTCTGTCTCTTTCTCTTCAGTGAGTACACAAGCCCATCAACAAAAATATCTCTCTCTTTTTTTTTAGTTTCTGATTTCTACTTGTAGCAACAATGTTTAATTTTTTTCCATTTTTTTTAATTTACATTCATTCACTGTACATCATTATACCATATAAAATGAGATTTTTCCATTCAGAATACACTGTATATTGGCTCAATCAAGCACATCAACATATGTGTTATTGTCAACAAATAATTTTCCATTTCTTGTTTCCTGCATATTTTGCCTTTT
>NW_006159609.1:1243267-1265558 GCF_000334495.1 Tupaia belangeri chinensis
AAATTCCTCTTTTAGATCTTGCATGAATTTCCTCACCTCCTGGAACTCTTCAACTCCTTTCTCCTTCCTCTTCAGCAGTTCCTTGTCTCTCTTCTCTTCCATCTCTGAAAGCTTTGCCATTATGAATGTTCTGAATTCTTTATCAGACATTTCCATGATTTCCATTGAACTGTGTGTAGATGAAGAGGAGTTATCCTTTTCCCTTGGAGGAGAGGTATTTTCCTCCTTCCCCATATTTCTTGTGGTCCTGCAGCGATACTAGTCATCTGGTGGGTGGTCAGTTTCTTCCCAAACTTGGAATTCAATCCGAGGGTCGAGGAGTGTATAGAAAAGGAAACAGAGAGAGGGAAACAATAGCAACAACAGCAAAAAAAAACAGACAAGAAACAGAGAAAAAGAGAAGAAAAAACGAAGAGAAAAACTTTCAAATAAAACTTAAAAAAAAAATTAATATTCAAAAAATTTCAATAAAACCCTGGCTGGATCGCAGGAGGCATGGAGCTGTCTCTTGAAGAAGGCCTGTTTTGTTCCCTTCCACCTTTCCTGGGTTGGGAGGGGGAGAGGGAATTATTAACAAGATAAACGGCTAGGAGGGACCAACAGGCCCAGAAAGATGCCTCACCTTAAAAAAAAAATTCTAAAAAGCAAAAATTAAAAAAAAAAAAGAGAGAGGAGACAGAGAGAGAGACAGAGGTAGAGAGAGACAAAGACAAATACAGAGACAGGAGGCCTGAAAGAGATCGCCCTACCACACGAGTTTTGTATGCTGGAGGCCGAATTATCAGTGGGACCTCTTCATTTCTCCGTTTCCCCCAAAATGGCTAGATCGCAGGAGCCATGGAGCTGTCTCTTGCAGAAGGCCAGTTCTCACAAAAATCTCTCTAAAAAAATTATACATGGCCTCTCAAGATCTAGCATCCTTGAACTCTAGACTCTGAGTGAGAATCATTGGTATATTAGAATCTCAGTTCACAAATGTATTTCTCTTCCACAGAATGAAATTTCACAACTTCTACAATCTGAGAGATGACTTAGGAACAGTAGGAAAATATTTTCCTTCCCAACCCTTCATCCAGTAGTTGAAACCTCCTACCATCACTTTTGCTTATTCTACCTAAACATTTACCATACCCATTTATTCCCTTCTCTCTTTTTTCTTTCATTTACTTAGCCATTTTTAATCTATTTTCTAAACGGCATTTCTGAGAAGCATACAGCTGAGTATGCTCCAAACACAGTACAGGAACTATCCTATGGAACCACAGGAAGTACCAAACATTTTGAAGAGATGTCCCAGGTCTATGAAAGCATCAATCTAAATGAGATTTCAGAGACATTCATAAATCTTTTTTTTTTTGAAGAGAATTTTTTTCAATAGGGCACGTGTATACGCCAGAAAGACAGAGAGACAGAGAGATAGAAAGCAAGAAATCACCTCCCGGGAGGATGGCCACACAACAATACCTTCTTCTCCATTCTCCTCTCAGGAACTTGGGCACACACACACACACACACACACACACATGCCCGGGGTGAGTTTAAGCCACTGGGACTAGGACTCAAACCGCAGTTGACTACGTGGGAGTGCAGCAACATAGCCATTTCACCAACTGCTGATCCTGACATTCATAAATTTCTAAAAACCATCTAATTCAGGAGGTTGTCTAGAATTAAATGTAATAATTGCATGACAGACTGGCACATGGTAATGTGTGCTCAGTAAACAATAATGAGCTATCATCAGATATTGGTAAACACTCTGGTCAACTGGTTCAAGGTAACATTCAGAGTTGCTTCTAAAGACTTTCATATCCACTTCAGCTCTTCAGAACTCCTGATCCCCCATCCAGAAAGAACTGACGGAACAGCAATCATGTACTATGTGGTGTATGTAAATTTAAATAAAAATTTTAAAGAAACAAAATCATGCAATCATTCAAGATTTACACAGAGACAAATACATATGGAGCCAAATGCCCAATTTTCTTTTTATTTTTCATTTTTAGAAGGCTCATACACTCTCCAGAGAGAAAGAAAGAAAGAAAGAAAGAAAGAAAGAAAGAAAGAAAGACGCCTTCAATGAGACATAACCATGTTACACAACTGTTTTCTCCATTTCTCAATAGTGTCAGAATTTGGACACACACACATGCACTAAGCACATTTTTCAAGCCATCAAGACCAAATTTTGAACCATGATCAGTCATATGGGATCCAATTTCCTTTGCTCTGGGCTTAAAAGCTATGCTGTGGGACTGGCAGTATCCATTTTTTTTTTTTTTAAAGCAAAATCCACAGCCCCAAAGCCAAGTCCCTAATACCTGTGTTAGCACAAGACACTACAGAGCCACTATATGGTTTGTTATTTGGTCTGCATAACATAAATATTCTGTACTGTTAAACTTGATAGTGTCTCTCTATATAGAGCATAGGGAAGGACAAGGGGCAGGTGATAAATGAGCCCTGACATGCCATTGGCAGCTCTCAGGCAGACATGGGAAAGCAATGCTGGAGAATCGCAAACATTCTGCTGTCCTCAGGAGGCTCAGGTAGCTATAGTTTGAGTTAAAAAGTCAGGAGTTTGGTGACTTGCCCTTTGGCTCAGTTATGTTTGTTGAATGAATAAATGAATGTGCAGATTCCATTATCAGCAAGACTTTGCTACCTTTCTGGAAGAGCCTAGATAAATAGCCAACCAGTAAGACTCAAATTGTTCTGTTTCCAGTTCGGTGTTTTGTGTTATAAACCAGGCAGTCATCTATAAACCATGCAGTGCAGACAGCCTAATTTAAATCTTGAAAGACCAAGAGAAACATTGCATCTGCTCAAGAGACTCACACTATGCAATGAGACTCAAAGGCATTGTTAGCCATAAAACGGCAAGTAAAAGAGAAGGTTTCCCTCAGGCAGCAAGTTCAATAGCTCCTTTTCTCTCTAGACATTTATTCCTTTGTTTTCAGAGCTTTGACCATCAGTTCCAGCACAGGGAGATGTCAAGGAAGCTGTCACTGAAGATATAAGCTCTAAACTTCAAAGAAGGAAGACAGATGCTCTAGGGAAAAGAGAAAGACTTAAAAATCTCTCTTGAGAGAGAGAGAGATTGCAGCGTGGAGATTCTCTTAAGTAATATATTTAAGTATATTATCTTAAGTAATGTACTCTGTTGTCATCCTGAGAACATAGTACATATCAATAGGACTGCCTCCTTCCAATCCTTAGGACAGTTTAGCTACTTAATAGACACTTAAAACCCCCTGCAAGTGCCCACCCATTTACAAACATTGCCTCATTTAATCTTTTTTTTTTTTTTGGAAAGGTTGTTGCTATAGGGCGTGTGCGCTGGCCAGACAGACAAAGACAGAGAGACAGAAAGCGAGAAATCACCCCCCAGGGAGGATGGCCACACCACAATCCCTTCTCCATTCTCTCGGGATCTTGGGCATGCACACACACACGCCCCGCGTGAGTTTTAAGCCACCGGGTCCGGGACGCAAACCACAGTCGACTACATGGGAGTCCAGCAACATAGCCATTACACTAACTGCTGGTCCCTCCTCATTTAATCTTCAAAACACCCCTGAGAGGCAGGTAACATTGCTGTCACTACAAATATACTACAATTCAGATTAACAGAATGGTTAAGATCAAGACTAATAAATTGCAGTGGTGGACTTTCGACCTAAACTGACTGATTCCAAAGCTCACACTATTTTGTGAGGCAACAACAGTGACAACTGCATTGCTTCAATGCCACCCTTCTGTACAACCCTGAAAATAAAAACAAAAAAAAAAGAAATTGGAAGGTGATCACCTTAGCAATCATTATACATACACCTAATCCACCAATACGATGAGCCTCAAGGGGAAGTGAACAGTTATTATCAGGAAGGTAAGAGAAAAATCCCTGTGCGTGTCCCCCCTGGGGCCCTGCTAAGCCGGCGGCGGCAGGAGGCGGGTGGGCGCCAAGGCTGCGTCAGACCGCGGGACGTCGCGGGCCCTTCCGGGCTGTGCGTGTCCCCCCTGGGGCCCTGCTAACCGCACGCGCCTGCCCCCCACCCCCACCCCATCACCGCGCGGCCTCTGGGCCAGCCAGCTGAAACTGAAGAGAAGGATTAAGAACTTGCAACTATAAGCAACAGAAAGAACCTTTAACTGCCTTAAACCAACTGAGAAATACACTATAGAGAAGGATTTTATCTACCTATGGACAGTGAGAAGATGATGGATACCAGCCCTGCATTACCTCAGGCAAGAACAGGAACTACCCTGGACTCACCTACAGTTGCGGAACTGCACGAGACCCACACTTGATCCAACCTTGAATGGAATCTATTTTCCCTATTGTTAAAAACTTTGGACTCGTGACCCCTCTCCCTCTACTCGCAGGTATCGCATTTTCAATGACCCCTCTGGAGGATAGCTGTCTATAGCAGAGATAGAGTAATTGGGAGAGGGGGAAAGGGCTGAGGGTCAAACATAGGATAAAAAACATATTTATATGTATGAAAGTAGAAATGGAACAGTATTGGTGACGACATGCTTGATTAAGACACTATGTAGTTTATCCTAGATGGGAAACTACACTTGGTGTGTTGTGATGATACTCAGGGAATGAGTGTTAGGCAATATAATTTAATATAAAAAAAATAATAAGCAGGAGGAAAAAAATGCACATTTGATGACTGAAGAGAGTTGTATGGACACAACTGGGGTCTACTTTATAATATGTTCATTCTACTCCCTGGGGTTTATGCCTAGGATCAGATTTGGATACATGTGTAAGGATATGTCAGCTGTGCTAGCTAGTGGATATACTTAGACTAATTGAGTTCATTGGTAGAACAATTGAATGGGGGGGGGCGGAAGCCATTGAGGGCAATCATGAATGTCAGGGACAATGGAGGAGGAAGATGGGACATGGCAGAGGGTGGGGATGGGGAACCTAGGATGGCAAAACAAAAGGCAAGGTATGCAGGACACAAAAATTGGGAAATCATTTGCTGAGAACATATATGTTGATGTGCTTGATTGAGCCAATGCACAGTGTATTTTGGATGGAAAATTCATATGTGTGTTGTGATGAGAAAAAAAAAATTTATAATAATAAAAAAAAAAAAGAGAAAAATCCCAAAGTATAAGCTGTAACAGAAACAAAATATATTTAGATTTTTTGATTGCTAACCAGTAACTACACCTTTAATAGCTTTCAAGACTACTCCCAGAATCCTATTAACTAATGAAGTTGAGAGGACATGCTTATTTTGTCAGAATTAAGATGAGATTTTCTGTAAATGGGAATTCATCTTTCATTCTACTTTGACTGTATCATGTCACAGTTTAAATGACACTAATATTCTGATAACTCACAAATTTTTATCTCTATCCTAGACAGAGTTCTCTTCTGAGCCACACACTTACATAACTAACTGACAACACGACATCTCTCCATGAGATCTAATCATCACAGCAAACCCATTATCTCCAAAAGGGAATCCTGACATTCTCTCCTAAATGAGCTCCACCCATCGCCTTCCCATCTCAGGAAACAGGAATTAATCTCCCTTTTCTAATTGAACAAAATCAACCTCAACTCATTCCTCCGGAACTCCTACTGGCATTATCTTCAAAATATATCCAGAATCTAGTGGCTTTTCACCATCACCATAACTACCATCCTGGTCCAAGCCCACACCATTGATTGCCTAGATATCTGCAAAATCCCCTTCTGTTTTTCTTGTTTTTAACCCATATTCCCATTAGTCTAATCTCAACAGAGCTCTCAGGATGATCCTACCTCATCCTTTTGATATGGCCCATTTAACTGAAAGTAAGAGTCGATCAGTCCAGGGGTCGACAGCTCCACACATAACCTGTCCCCTGACTACCATCTCTCTGCTGCCCCCATTAACTCTCTGACTGCATTTCATTCCACTTTCACCCCAGTTTGCTGAGCTCTACATATCACATATTTTATTCCTTCTGTCTTTAATGAGTTTTCCCCAACTGCCCACAGGCTCGCTCTTTCACTTCAGGTTTTACCCCAAAGTCACCTTTTGGTGAGGCTTCTCCTTAGCACCAAAACTGAAATCACAGTGCCTCCCACTCCAGACATTCCCTATTCTCCTTTCATGTTTCAGCTTTATAAATATCAACATGCTGCATATTTTACTCATTTATCTTTTCTATTAAATGTCACCTCATTCTAATTTAAGTTCCACTTAACACAGAGTTTCTGTGTGTTTCTTCCATTGGTATCTCCTTGATAGCTAAAATGTACTTGGAAGGCACAGAGTAACTGCTCAATAAATATTTTGCATAATAAATCAAAGAACCGTACTTGTTGGTTTAAGGTAGGTACTGTTTATTTATTATAGATTACTGATATCCTCTGTTTTCTAAAAATTTAGATTGCTGCTTTTTATCAGTGCCATCTCTGCATTTATTGAGATAGTAGATTATTTGCTAAGTATGTTTTCAAATTCAATCTGTTAGTTTTTATTTAAATCCTTTCAAAAAGTTCCCCCCCATTTTTGTACATGCTATTTTTGTCAGATTTGTGAATGAGCATATGCTACCTTCATAAAATGATTTAAATGTTTCCTCAGATTTTTTAAGTTTTTAAATAGTTTAGATAACAATGGCATATTGCAAAAGAATAACTTATTTCATCAAGATTGCAAACTATCTAAACCTTTTTGGAGGTAATTCTTTGATAACTCTCTCATCTATTTAGTTTTGGGTTAATGATCAAGTTCTCTACTTCTTTTTTAAACAAATTTGATAGTATATTTATCTTGAGCAAAATTCATCCATTTCACCAGTGCTTTCCACTTATCATGTAATTTATGTAGTGTATTTTTCAAAATTTTCTGCTTTATGATTATAATTTCTCATTTTGACTTTTGTCCATTTGGGTTTTTCTTTTTTCTTTATCAGACTTTGAAAGTTTGACTTTAGATGTTATTTTTTTTTAATTGCATGAGTTTTCTGGAGAGAGAGAGCGAGAGAGTGAGAGAGTGAGCGAGAGAGCGAGAGAGCGAGAGAGTGAGAGAACAAGCAAGAGAGTGAATTTGCACATAATAGTGCATGGCCATCCTGTGATCTCTTTTTTTTTTTCTCTCTCTCTCTTTCCATTTCTCCATCTCATCAGGACTTGGGCATACAAGTACACATACCTGGCATGTTTTTCAAGCCATTGAAACTGGGATTCAAACTATACTCAGCCATATGGGATCTGGCTTCCTATGCATGGCACTAAACCACTGTGCTACAGGGCCAGTTCAACTTTATATAATAATTTTTAAAATGTCTTAAAGATTCAATTCTTACTATGCTAGTCCTTAATTTTTTGCTAGTACTTTTGTTATTTATTTCATAATTCTTTTGTTAAGAAATACACATTCCAGGACTAGCAGGTGGCATGATGGTCACATTGCTGGGCTACCACATGGCTGATTGTGGTTTGAGTCCCAAACCTGGCAACTTGCTTTCTCATTCTCTCTCTCTCTCTCTCTCTCTCTCTGATGAGCACACATGTGAGGTCTTGTTTTATTATATCTCACAAATCTTTTCAAGTTTTCCAAACATTTTAGGGGATGTTCATAAAAAGCCATTTATAGGAGACACTCTTCCCCTGTATCTTTAGGTTAATTGCCTATTTTCTTGCTTTTTAAATTAGGTAGTGGGGGATGCTTGTTTATTTCTTTTTCCTGCATAGACTCATGTTTGCCTTTGGACAGGATGCATGGGTGGTACTTGGCTTCATTCACATATGCTTAAATACTAGTGGAATCTTGGCATATCATTATCAGGAACAGAGATCCAGTCGTAATCCTTATTCCTGTCCTGCTTGCTTCTAGTGTTCTCCACTCCTTCTACACTCACAGCTCAAAATGGATGGATGGATTGGTAAACATTGGGTCATCAGAAAAGTCACGATGCATTTTTGCACAGAAAAACATGTCATGAGTTTTCCGACGAAAAGTATGTATTATAGGTATTACAGATAGGTAGGCACGCAGGTGGATGGATGACTAGGTAGGCAGGTGGGTGGTAGATAAATAGTATTCCTCAACTTATTATGGGGTTACATCCCAATAAACTCATCATAAGGTGAAAATATAAATTAAAAATGCATCATAAATTGAAACTATTATAAGTTCCTCAACTTAGGATGGGGTTACAGTTTATACTAAACATGTATTGTTTTACACCATTGTCAAGTTAAAAAATTCTAAGTTAAACCAGCATAAGCCAGATAACATTCATGTATGTGTTTACATTTATACAAATATGTATGTGTATACACATAAACATGTACGTACATACACATATGCGATATATGTGTGTTTACATATATACACATGTATATATGTACACAGACTTACAAGTTGTGTTAGGTGAGAGTGCTGTCAGTCTACAGCATTTTACTGCAAGACTGACATCTCTTGGAATCATTCGTTCATTCATTAATTCAACAAATACGAACACCTAGTGTGTGTAAAGCACTATTGCCAGCATTGTCCTCTCATTTTTGAGAAGCTATTGTCTGAGTCTTGTTAGTCGAGAAAGAGTGGTTGAAAGATCTGACCAGATGAGTAGTATCTGTACCACCTCGAAATATCAGCCGTGTAGGGAACCAGCAGTTAGCGTAATGGCTATGTCACTGGACTCCCACGTAGTTGACCGTGGTTCACGTCCCGGACCCAGTGGCTTAAAACTCACGCCGGGCGCGTGTGCGTGCGTGCCCAAGATCTCGAGAGGAGAATGGAGAAGAAGGGATTGTGGCATGGTCATCCCCTCCGGGGGGTGATTTCTCGCTTTCTGTCTCTCTCTGTCTGTCTGGTGAGCACACGCACCCTATAGTGAAAAACCTCTAAAAAACTATCAGCCGTGTAGAGGAAAGGTGGGAATATAATTTTCTGGGTGATAAAAACCTTTTTTCATCCAGAATAAAACAAAATAAAGGAGGTTCCCTACCTCTCCAGGTCAGTGGCACTGCTCTGTTTTATGAGGTGATGCAGACTGTTAACAATTTAGTATCTATCTTAAGTAGCAGCAATTAAAATTGCTCCTAGATTCTTATCTTTGGAAGGCTCTTGCACATTTTGTTTTTCTGTGCCTTTGTGTTTTTAAGGGACTAGTCAAATAAATTTCAAGCTAATGTCTCCTCTGTAGGGAGTCTGGCATATTTCTGGGGAAAGGCAGATCCCTCAGCCAGATTCTAACCACTAGGGGACTAAAGAAGGCACCCATGCACCACAGAACTCTGAAACAGTTAAATGAACCAACTCAAAGATCAGCCTCCTCAGAGTCAAATTGAGTTTCAGACCATAAAACCAACATTTTTGTTGAGCTCCAGCCTGGGACCTGCTGATAACCTTTTGGATACCAGGAACAGCATGCATTTGCAGGAACAGCTGCCTCTCTTCTCCCCCTTGGGCAGCCAGGATATTGCAGCTAAAAGGATCTGGTGTTTTCCTTCTGGCTGTTGCAAAGTGGGAAGAAGTGCAAGGCATCTAAATTCTCTGGCCATGTGTTGATATCTGGCAGAGTCAAGCAGGGAAAAGGCTGGAAATTGCCGGCTACAGATACCACCTGTGCAGAGAATCAAGCTTGCGCATGGACAACACAGACGTGGGAGAAACAGTTAAGGCAGTCATGGCTCAGGAGTGAGGAGGAAAGGAAATCGGGAGTCAGAGATGCCACTTGACTGTGAGGCTGATGGCAAGTGACTCATCTCATTGCTGTTTTCTCATGTAGAAAATGAAGATAACAATAGCCTTCTCTTAGAGAATAGAAAGAAGACTAAATATGACAGCATATGTCAACTTCCTGGCATTAAAAAAGATGTTCAATAAAGGATAATTTAGCTCAGGGCCAGGACAAGGGTAAAGAATGGGAGGACTCATTGTGGGTACAAACTTTAAAGGGCACCAAAAAACTCAGTAATCAAAATGATTCATATTTTTATGTAAAATTAATGCAAAAATATAAAATGGACAAAATATCAAAATTTTGAATGGAGGCAGAATTTTTTCCTGCATTTTATAAGCTTGTCTCACTTACTTCACCCTCATTCTTACCCTGTTTCTAAGAGAAAGTTATTTATAAAAACAGGTACCAGCCAGTAGGCCATAGCATATTGATTTTTTTAAATATTAGGTTGATTACTAATTTTTGACAGCAAAAGTATTGCGACAAATGCTAAGTCCTAACTCAGCTCACCATGGCCCAGTTTCTGATTCTTCTTCCCTAGTTCTTACCATTTTATTATTTACCATTTTCAGTCCCAGTCAGAAAACCCACAGACTTTCTCTGCTTTCCCCCCAAACCTTTCTCCTACCTTGTTCTCTGAGTATTGAGAATGTTTACCATTATACTCTTAGCTTCATAACTCATTAATAGACACGGTCTTTCATTTTTTATTTTTTTTCTTTTTAGATTTTTGCCATAAGGTATATGCGCTTGCCAGAGAGAGACAAGGAAAGAGAGAGGTGAAGTGAGAAACCACCCCGTAGAAGGGATGGCCATGCCACAACCCCCTCTCCTCTGTCCTATCCTCAGGATTTGGGGAATGCATGCCCATGTGACTGGCACGTATCTCAAGCCACGAGGCCCAGGACTTGAACCACAGAGTTGGCCATGTGGGGTCCAATGCCTTAACCACCACACCGCCCACTAGCCCAAACGTGGCCATATTTATAGGAATATCTCAAGCTTTAATTGTCCTTCCTATTAGCCTGAATAGCAGGAACCCCTGACTTTTCTAGAAGATTCCTACAAGATATTTCTAAAATGTCTATAGTGCTTATAAGTATAATTCACGTGTTCTCTAAGTCTCAACATTTTTTTAATTGCCAATGTATTTATTTTTAGAGGTTTTTGCTACAAGGCTCTGTGCTCATGGGAGAGATAGGGAGAAACAGACAGAAAGCGAGAAATCACTCCCCAGGAGGGATAGCCATGCTGTAATCCCTTCTCCTTTTCTCCTCTCAGGATTTTGGGCATACATGCACATGTGCCCGGCATGAGTTTCAAGCCTCCGGGTCTGAGACTCAAACCGCCATGTGTGAGTCCAGCGACATAACCATTATACCATCTGCTGGTCTCTAAACCCTAATTTAATTGTGCTCTTCTTCAGTTTGGATTTTGGAATGATACAACTCCACCTGTGACTGTGAATAAAGACTATTAAAGTTGATTTGACAGACTTGAGATTCAAATCTTAACATCAATCTTGAGAGGAGAGGGTCTGTGGATTCTCACCTCTGAAATGCTATTAGGAGAACTTGTCAGGAGTTGGTCATTCCTCATCATGCATTCAAGACATACTTACCTCACTTTCTCTATATGCAGCAAAGAGGCTTCACATGGTGAAAATGAAGTCTCTCATGCTTCACATTCCAAAAAGGACATGTGAATAATCAAGCTATGCAAGCTATGCACTTGGTGAGCCCTTAAAGAAAGGGATTCAAAACTAGACTTGGTGATTACTGAAATAAGGCCCCAGAAAGGTGTCTCAGAGACCTCTCAAGCTCAACATGCCAAATTCTCCTTATATAGTCCTCTTCTAAGAGCTTCTACTTACACAGATCAGAAACCTAGCAATTATTCTTAGGCTCTCTCTCTCTCCCTCACTCCCCATATAAAATCATTCACCACATTTTAATAATTACCTCCTAAAATATCTTTAGAATAGGACCAGTTTTTTTTTCCAATCTTAACTGTCAACAGTACCACTGTACTACCACTGTCACTCACTTGAATTACCGATTTGTCCATCCCCTTTTTCCTGCCAGTTTGTCCCGTAGGGCAGCCAAAGTCATTTTTTTAAGTTTCTTTTTTTAAAAAACATAGTTCTTCAGAGAGAGAGACCTCCAATGAGTCCTCATAATGCAATCCTCCCTCATCCTTAGGCAGCAAGAATCACAGTCAAACATGTGCACACTTCATGCATATAGGGAGGCCTTGGCAAATGAACTCAAGACCTTCTCATGTGACCTCAGCATTGTGGAGCATCGCATTACCCCTGCTCAGCCAGCTGGCCCCCTCAAAGTGATTTTTGTTTTCTTTCAGAGCTCAAGGGCTTTATTATAAATAGAGTTGATTGCTACAGAGGCCCCTGCCAATATTTCCTCTAGACCTCTTCCCTCCCTTGGTATCCCTCTCCAGGGGAGGTCAGGAGACAATTATAGCAGAAGAATCTGGGGACACTAACAAAGGACAATACTTTCTCCAATGTCCTCTGAATCAACCACTGAGTCCTTCTCATTCTAACTGTGAGTCTTCTCATGGAAGAAGTAAGAATTTCAGCTCTGATTTTTTTTTTTTTTTTGGAGAGGGTTGGAGAGGTTTTTGCTATAGGGCACGTGCACTCGCCAGACAGACAGCAACAGAGAGACGGAAAGCAGGAAATCACCCCTCAGGAGGGATGGCCACGCAGCAATCCCTTCTCCTCCACTCTTCTCTCGGGATCTTGGGCACGCACGCACACGCGCCCGGCGTGAGTTTAGGCCACCGGGTCTGGGACTTGAACCGCGGTCGACTATGTGGAAGTCCAGCGACATAGCCATTACGCTAACTGCTGGTCCCTCAGCTCTGATTTTCAAAATGATTTTTTAAAGACAAAATAATGGCTTAGCCTCTACCAGCCCTCCTTTGATGTCAAGTTAAAAACAGGACTCATTGACAAGGTCTACCATTCTGGCCTGAGGAGGTTCCTGCCTCTCTGTTCTCATCTCATGTCCTCCATACTCTACTGCCTCTTTGTTCTCTCACAACTCACCTTTCAGGTCCCCATCGACTGTTCCTGCCCTATTGCAACACAGGACCATTTCCCACAAGTCCAATACCTCTGTCTCTAAAGCTATTGCCTCCTCTCCTCTTTACCAGTGACTTCTATTCAATCTTTAAACATCCAACATCATTTCCTTGGGGAAGCCGTGCCTTAGTTCTGACTAGATCACACCCCTTTGCTTGCACAGCATGGAGTCTCTTTCATAGAACAAATTTACCTTTAATTAATTACTGCACATTAATTTTGTGGCCCTCACGTTAGGCTATTAGCAATATGAGGGCAAGGTCCATGTCTTGTTCTATTTATCTATGTATCTTCAGTTTATATTGTTGCACCTGGCATGGAATATGACCACAAATATATTTGGTAGAGATGGGAACAAAATGCCAGAAAGAAAAACATAACAGTGACTTCTCTAGAGGAATAAAATGATTTTCATTAAGAAACAAAACTTTTACTTTTTAACATTTCTTAAATTAGTTCATATTTTTCTGTCTTTTTAAAGTATACTAAAAAATACTTCCATATTTATTGTAGACTCAGGACCATTATTAGGAACCTTAGTCACTGTACTTTATTCTGATGCTGGCTAGCTTTCTACTTGCTTTTAAAATTCCTCAGCCTGGATGTTGCAGATTTCTACTTTCTGTCTTCAGAGCTCACGAAGTCCTTTCTGGCTACTGTCATTGTTCTTCACTCTAACAACCTCTTTTATGCTTTTTAATTTGTTGCTTTGAATCTCCCACAGACTGGGAAACTAGATAACAAGCTGGTTGGATTCAGTACGAAGGCAGATTGGTACATCCTAAGTGAGCCCCAGAGGACTGTCCTAAGTTAGAGCAAATGTCATCCAATATCCCCACATACCTAAGACCAGTCAACCTCATCCCACTTCTGCATACTGCTTTCGCTTCTTTCTTTCCTTTTCTCCCTTTTGCTCCTTATTCATATATTTTGTTGGATAAGATTGGCCTTCCATGAACTTTGCAGCTAATAAAAATTTTCTTTTCATCCTGAATAGCAAATTCATCAAAGTGGTGAACCTAAATCTTTGGAGGCTGGGGTTGTTTTGTTTTGTGAAATGACTTATTTCTTCCATTAGTGAGAGGACAGAAAAAGACAGAGAGAGAGAGAGATACCTACAACATGGTCTTTATACCATAATCCACCCCCAACCTCACTCAATCCAGATCATAGGCATGCATGTCCCTGACAGGTTCAGAGAGGTCTCTGGACCTGAACCTGGATTCTCCCATGTCGCTCAGCCTTATAAAGCATTGCATTACCCTGCATCACTGTCTGGCCTCCAATATTCAGGATTTTTTTGGGGGGGGAGGGAGAGGATTTTTCGCTATAGGGCGCGTGCGCTCGCCAGACAGACAGAGACATAGAGACAGAAAGCGAGAAATCACCCCCCAGGGGGGATGGTCACGCCATAATCCCTTCTCCTCCATTCTCCTCTCGGGATCTTCGGCACACACGCACACGCACCCAGCGTGAGTTTTAAGCCACCAGGTCCAGGACGTGAACTGCGGGTTGACTACATGGGAGTCCAGCGACATAGCCATTATGCTAACTGCTGGTCCCAATATCAGGATTTTGACACCTGTTGGTTTGTACTGTTTTGGGTATTTAGTAATTATTGCACAAATCTACTTCTAAGTTTTCCACAGAAGAGTAGGAGAATTGGAGGAGCCTTCCTTGGATAAAAGACATCAAGCCAATCTTTAAAAGCATGGCACTTAGCAGATCTATCAAACTTTGTCCCCTGCTTACTCCGAAAGACCCTCTTTTTTAAAATCCAAATAGAATAATATGAATTGTTTTTATCTTAGGTTAAAGGGAAGCAGTTGGGAGTCAAACTACTAATTTTGAAACTAGAAAGAGTTCTGTAGGCTTTGAAAGAACGCCAAAGAAAATAAGTTGGTGTCAGGAAGTTTACAAGCCCAGAACCAAGAAAGACCAGCAGCTTTCATTCATGTCTTGAATTAGAGCACTTGGCTCTTTCAAGTAGATTGCATGCCTTATGAATGCATTAAGGAAAATAAAGACTATGGAGAAAACAAAATTTGGAACGAAAAACTTCATACGAGCTAAAAATCAAACTCTGATTTGGAAGGCAATGTCTCATAAATTTTGAAGACCTGATCTAACACTTGGCTTTATACAGTCAGCTGGAGCAGCCTTTGTTAGGTGAGGCAATTTACCCCCCTCTGATGCATATGTGATGTTAATGACAGGTCAGATTCAAAGGTGAGCCAAAATGATAGCACTGTCCATTTCCCCAAAAAAAGTCATTACCTCAATTTTCTACATGGTCAGAAGAGGCCAAAGACTCACCACGTATTCTGGGCTAGAAGACATTGTGATGAGAAATGAAAGAGCTGGCAAGAATACAGGAAGCTGAGCTCATCAAACAGCTGGGCTGAGCAGGGGACTCAGAATAGGACAAACTTATGCAAGAGAGGCCCTGGCCTCTTGCATTTGTGGAATAACTAGAAACCATACAGTGACTCTAAGTACTATTCACTGAAGGTAATTTTCCACCCAGGTAGGTTTTAAAACTGTTTGCCATTCAAGTGCTTATTTGCCGCTGTCTTAGTGTTGGCTTGAAAATCCGGCTCTTCTAAAGAAGCTATCTTTGTAACAGGCAATACAAAGCATTCACAGCAGGAAAAAAAGAGAAGGCAGTAGTAACCAAGGTGTAGAGCCAGGACATCTGAACATTAATTGCATTATACCATTCACAAACCACCTCTGTGACCTCCAGCAAGGTCCTCAAACTTCTGGTCTGGTCTAGGCTGACATAGAGAACCATGATACTCAATGTCTAATATACATACAAAGAATCCAGAGATCTTCTTAAAAATGTACTCTCTGGGGTGGACCCCCAAGATACTGCATCATACTCCCAGAAGGGTGCCATTGGTCCTCAGACCACAGTTTGAGTACAAAGGCTATAGATATTAAAATAAGACATTAAAAGGTCAGCTGGTGCGATGGTGGTTAAAGCAACTAGATCCCACATGGTTAACTGTACAGTTCAAGTCCTGGACCTAAGGCTTGAAAAACATGCTGAGTACCTGCACATGCATGCCCAAAATTAAAAAAAAAAAAAAAAAAAGGAGGAGAAGGGATTTGAGTGTTACCATCCCCCATGGAGAGTGTTTTTTCACCTTCTCTCTGTCTCTGATAAGTGCATGTGCCCTCTGACAAAAAAATTTTTAAAAGGATGTTAAAAATAAAGTTGTGTGTGTGATACTTATCATAAGTGAAAGCTTCTATTTTCATCTACCTAAACCCTACCCTACTCCTTCAAGACAAGTTCTAGGACAGGGTTTATAAATCCAGCTCTACCTACCACAGCCTTCTATTGACTTTCTTCTAAACATCTTCAAGACATTGTTGACAACTTCTCTGATGATTCCAAAATGTGAGCCTGCTAGCCAGCTGTACCAGAATCAAAATGATTCTGCTTTTAAAAACAGATTTCTTGGCTCTATTCTCAGAATCTCTGGGGTCATTCAGTCAGAAAGGTAGGAGGAGGTAAGGAACAGAGCAAGACCAGATTTTAAGAACTTTCCCAGATGATAGTGATATTGGTTTGGCACAAAGTACTAAAGAGGTGGTGCTCAGCTTTGGCTGCATGTTAGAATCAATCACAGCTTTAAAAATATAGAGGCTCAGGCTCCAGATCAGCTAATTAAATGAAGTCAATTAGACCTCCCCAAGTGGTTCTACTGTGAGCCAGTCTAAAACCACAGCAACTAATACTGAAACATGCTGGAGAGGTCAGGGACCAGGTCAGATCTATCTACCACTATACCTCTGGTACATGAAACAAATCTGGCAGTCAACAAGTATTTTCTGAATGAGTAAATGAACTAAGAAAATTCAGGCTGTCAATTATCTCCTTAGTCTCTTCCTTGTCACCCAACAAGTAATAAGTGCTAGAGCAGAGGGTTAAGGTTCTATTCTGGGTTGGAAATCTGCCTCTACCACTTTGCACCAACATAGCCTTAGGCTTCACAACCAAACTCTCTATCCCTCACATTTCCCTTCTGTAAAATAAGGATAACAGTACTACCTGCCTCTTAAAGTTTTATAGTGTAATCCAGAACTTCCACTCCTAGGTGTCTACACAAAGGATAGAAATACACTCAGTCAGAAAAGTACTTGAATACCCATGTTTATTGTGGCATTCACAACTGCTAAGACATGGAACCAACCCAAACGTCCACAAACAGATGAATGGATTAAAAAAGTGTGGTACGCAGTTAGTGTAATGGCTATGTTGCTGGACCCCCATTTAGGCGACTGCAGTTCTAGTCCCAGACCCAGTGGCTTAAACTCACACCAGGCACATGTGCGAGAGTGCCCAAGATCCCAAGAGGAGAATGGAGGAAAAGGGATTGCAGTGTGGCCATCCCCCTGGGGGTGATTTCTTGCTTTCTCTCTCTCTGTCTCTCTCTGTCTTTCTGGCAAGTGCACGCACCCTATAGCAAAAATCCTCTCCAAAAAAAGAAAAATAAAAAGGTTTGGCACATATACACTATGGAATATTACTCAGTCATAAAAAATAACAAGACACTGGTACTTTCTAGAAAGTAGATAAATATAGAAGATTTACTTCTAAAAAGCAAGCCAGACTATGAAAGAGTGATACTGCATATCGCCATGTAATATACACTTAATGTCCTCATTCTATGGCAGAAACTGAAAAATTGGAAGACATAAAAGCATGGAGAGGGACCAGTAGATGGCATAATGGTTATGTCATTCAACTCCCACATAGCTGCAGTTCAAGTCCCGGATTCAGTGACTTAAACTCATGCCAGGTGCTTGTGTGTGCATACCCAAGATCCTGAGAGGAGAATGGAAGAGAAAGGTTTGCAGCATGGCCACCTCACCTGGGGTTGATTTCTCTCTCTGTCTCTCCAGTGAGAGCACATACCCTATAGCAAAAATGTTTCTCAAAAAAAACAAAAACAAAAAAGGATGGAGAACAGCTGTGCAGCTGTGGATACTAGAGACAGAGGGATGAGGGTGGGAAATGAGGAAGGGTGAGAAGAAGGGAATCAAGGAGGAAAACAAAAGAAGTAAAACATTTAGGAAACACAAAAATAGAAAATTATCTGCTGATGGCAACATGTATGGTAATATCTTTTACTGGACTAATATGCAGTACATTCATGCTGGGAAAATACATTTTATAATCTGTAATGATATACAGTGAATATATAAAATTTAAAAATGTTTTGTGATAATTAAATGAGCTAGGACATGGAAAACATGTAGAAAAGTACATGGCACATACCAACCACTTAATAATTGATAGCTATTTTTACATTCAGTCATCAAATTCATAGTGTTCTTAGAGCTCTACAATAGTCAAATCACTAAGTGCTCTCCAGTCATTCAACCAATAGACTTCTCTTTTTATTTTTTAATTTTTTTCTCTTCAGCTAACTCTCCTTCTAGAGGAGGTGTCAAGCCTTTAGTTGCAGGTTTGCTGTATTGGTAATGGGACTGGGTCTAAGGTCACAAGCTTGCTACTAAATACTGAATAAACCCTGTCCCCATTATAACCACTTCTAAAACACTACCAGCTGCTAGTCAGTTGGTGGCTGGCTCAAAGCAAAGTCATTTCCACTCCTGGAAATTTATTCAAGGGGTGTGTCTTTATGGAGGGCCTTACCTGCCTCTTAGTCACCTGGGGTAAATACAGAAACACAGACCAATGACAACTCTTTTCTTTTTTTAAATTTATTATTATTATTTATACATTTCATCATAAATCATTTAGTTTCTAAAGAGATTTTACCCAACATGATATATGCCACAGAGCAGGTGAGTTGAGAATACTACACATGACATAACCAACAGGAAACAAACCATATTGGTGTCTTCTCCATTTTTTCACAAATTTTCATTCCTACACTCTTCCCCTCTCCAATGACAACTCTTACCAATTCATTTTATAGGGTCTTAACAGACTATGTACAATAAGGAAAAATCTTTCCTAACTTTTGATTTATAAAATTCCCTGCCCAGAATCTTATGAGCTCATAAGTTTGTTGTATCAATCTTCTATCATCCTCTAAAATTTAATATACAAACCCTCTAAAATTACTTTATATCCACCATTTTTTAAAAAGTGTTTCAAGGGAACCAGCAGTTAGCGTAATGGCTATGTCGCTGGACTCCCACGTAGTCGACCGCGGTTCGCGTCCCAGACCCGGTGGCTTAAAACCCACACCAGGCGCATGTGCATGCGTGCCCAAGATCCTGAGAGGAGAATGGAGGAGAGGTGATTGCGGCATGGCCATCCCCCCTGGGGGGTGATTTCTCGCTTTCTGTCTCTCTGTCTCTCTCTGTCTGGTGAGCGCACGTGCCCTATAGTGAAAAACTTCTCAAAAAAAAAAAAGTGATTCAAAAAGGATATTCATTAAACTCTATAATGAAATAAATGATAGTAGTTAGCACTCAGTTTTCCATATTGAATTTGAAAATGTTCATTCTTTGTGCTGTTGGCATTTTTCTTGAAAATTTACATTATGGTGTATTTTAGGAGATAATTTATATGGAAAACAAAACAAACCACTTTGAATGTCAGCTTTGACATAATTTAAATTGTTTACATACTTGGGAAAACCTAGTTGTTAACCTTGGTGAGAGTTCTTTGAGGTTGCCCTCTACAAAATAAGCAGATTTCTCCTAATTAGAAGTAGATTGCATTTTCTTTTTTTTCTTTTTTTTTCCCCCCTTAGAATGGGAGTTGTTGTACAGCAAGCAACAAGTAAGAGGACATTTCAAGTCCCAGATTTCTGGTTCTCAAAACTTCTCTGATAACAAATCATCTTGGGGAAATAGAGACTAGTTAAAACATGATGACTGGGTTTTGTGTCCTATCCTAAAATTCTTGATTCTGCAGGTTTGGGGAGAGATCTTAGAAACATATCTATTGGGGCCAGCAGGTGGCATGGTGGTTAAGGGTGCCAGATCCCCACATGGCCTAGTGTGGTTCAAGTCCCAGACCTGGCACTTTGCTTTCTCAATCTCTCTTATTCTGTCCCTCTCTGGTCAAATTTAAATAAATAAATAAGTACAGTTAAATAAAATAATTCTTTAAAAAAGAAAGAAAGGAAAGAAACGTGTCTATCATCTAAAAGCAAAGTGTGTCCCACAGAATCTGAGTGTATCTGACTCTGGTTAAGCAGCTGCCTAGGGACACTCAAAGAAAGACTTTGGAAGAGCAGGTATCAGAAGTTCAGATACAACCCTCAATATCTCTAGAGAGCACCATGGAGAGCCCCCGACAGCCCTGCTGCCCCTTCACCACATATGTGGGAGCTGTTACCTGCCAGCCTGCCTACCCCCTCCCATAAGTAACTCAGATGAGAGTAATGGACATCCCCAGGAATGGAGAAGGGATGAGAGGGGAGGCAGAGGGAGAATGATGGAAGATGGGGCAGCCAGGACAAAGGTCAGAGGAGGACCATGCTGCCCCAGAGACAGAACAGGAAAGAGAGAGGGTAACCGAAGGATGGAGGGAACAGTGAGGACCAGAGGAGACTGTGCGGCCATGGGGACTGAGCCACCTATAGGAGGAGAACCTGGTGGCCTCCGGGCTAGGTGGAGCCAGAGCCAGCCTCCCAATGACTAGGAAACTCCTGGTGTCAGGGTCTGATGAGTTTTGTGTCCTAGCCTCCTCCACCGGAGTAACCTGTCCAGGCCCACAGGCAGCAGTGCTCAGCCACACACCCCTCAGTGCCTGCTCCTCACCAGTGGCTCTCTCTTAAACATCATTTCTGGCCCAGCTGTAGTGGCACAGACAGACAAAGCACTGCTCTGCAATGCTAGTGCCATATGGAAAAGCCCCAGTCTGGATCTCTAGTCAACTTCCACACACTGGGTGCAATCTTGGGCGTACCCATGATCCTGGCTATCTGGTAGGCTTTGGGAGGCAGGGCAGAGATTGAAGTGTGGTGAGACCCTATCAAAGATAACTATCTGTCGGGAACCAGCAGTTAGCGTAATGGCTATGTCGCTGGACTCCCACGTAGTCGACCGCGGTTCGTGTCCCGGACCCGGTGGCTTAAAACTCACACCGGGCGCGTGTGCGTGCGTGCCCAAGATCCCGAGAGGAGAATGGAGGAGAAGGGATTGCGGCGTGACCATCCCCCCTGGGGGGTGATTTCTCGCTTTCTGTCTCTATGTCTCTGTCTGTCTGGCGAGCGCACGCACCCTACAGTGAAAATCTCTAAAAAAAAAAAAAAAAAGAGGAGTATCTGTCCAGCCCTCACTCATAAAAACAAAAATGAATAGACTTTTTAAAATATTATTTCTATTTTAGGTACACAGAGAATTCATTACTCTAGATATAGATAGCATCAAAAGGAGAGAAACAGGACTGCTCTGATAGGATTTAAAATATCATGGAAAGGTGTTCACTGAATAGGTTATTTCTAAAGTGAAGAGTAATAGAAAGTTATTTTAAGTATACTGACTATTACATAGGAAGAAGGATCATGAAGACATAGGAAGAGGTAGTAAGGTATCTTCAATAATGTATAATAAGGGCAATTATCTTAATATTAGTAATCAGGGAAGGATGCCTGGAGAAAGAAAGCTGTTTGGGTTGATTCTGATGAGCAGAGGGAGAGGTCAGAGGTTGAAGAGTATTCTAGGCAAAAGGAATAGCATTCATAAAGGCATGAAAGAGCAAGAAGGCCAAAGTGGCTAGGACAGAACATTATCAGGGAGGCAATGGAATTCACTGACATGACCACAGGTTGGGTTTTGAGGGATGGGTATAATTAGGAAGGCAATGAAGAAAACACAGAAGATAAAGACTGGAAGACGAGTATCAACATGGCCTATTCATTCACCTTCTGCAACGCGCTAGATACTGAAGATAAGCAGTGAGTAGAAATAAAGATCATTGTCTTCATGATGTGAACACTGCAGCTGGAAAGGGAGACAGTAAACCAAATGATGAAAGATTATCACAAATGCCATAGAAAAATAAGCAAGATGACATGATAGGAAAATAATGAGAATGAGGGCTGGAAGGAGATATGTCTGACAGGATTAATGGAGGACATCGCCATGTAATATGGGTCTATGAGAATGAACATGCCCATTATAGTCATCCTAGAGAAACAGGTAGATGACTTTAACATCTTTAGGAAACTAGGGCTACTCACTTTAAGGCTGTATTTCCTACTCTCTTTCTCCTCATGATAGTTTCCTTTGTTCTGCTAATGTTCCTTTATTAACATTTCCCTTCTTTCTTTCTCTTCCAAAAGTACGTGGAGGGAGAATCATACACAAATCAGTGATATGTCCCACACTTGAAATCAGAAAAAAAAAACTTTTTTTTTTTGGAGAGGTTTTTTCACTATAGGATGCGTGCGCTCTCCAGACAGACAGAGAGAGACATAGAGACAGAAAGCAAGAAATCACCTCCCCAGGGGGGATGGTCACGCC
>NW_006159609.1:1265894-1296867 GCF_000334495.1 Tupaia belangeri chinensis
TTGGCCCCGCACGTACACGCGCCCAGCGTGTGTTTTAAGCCACTGGGTCCGGGACGCGAACCACAGTCGACTACATGGGAGTCCAGCGACATAGCCATTACGCTAACTGCTTGTTCCCAGAAAAAAATTATTTTGAGATATAAGCCCTACCCTTTATTAGTAGCAGGACCAAAAGCTCCAGTTTTCCATCAGTAAAATGAGGTAATATATCTACATATCCATGGCACAGTAGTCACAGATGTCTAAGAGAAACTAGATCCCACATAGCAACCATGATTCAAATTCCCAGCACAGTTGACCTGAAACATGTTAAGCCTGCATGTGTGCCCATGAGCCATTGACTGGAAGATTAGAGGAAGGAGAATGCAGCATGGCCAAACCCTGTAGAGGCTGTCCCTCCCACCCATGTGTGTGCACATGATCTGTCATGAATACAGCGATGAGCACACTGTTTTATCTTGTTTTCTTAATTTTGTTTGGTTGGCAGGCTTCTCCAATAATGTAAATTTTAGAGGGTAAAGATGTGACTTAATTTCCATATCCCATTATGTAGTACAAACCATGACACAGAGTATTTGGTATCACGGAAAAACACATAAAATCACACAGATCCATTTATACTCATACAATAAAAGGTGCATTTGGAGCACTCAATCCTATCAGATTATACCCGTCCAGCCCTCCTCACACCTCCATAGAGTATGAGAATCCTGTCCCCTCCTGAGCTTCTGGAATCACAACAGTTAATATTTAGATAGTTGGTACTATTTGGTAACATCTTTCTATTTATTACAACTACATAATGGTCAAGCAAAAAATATGTCCAATATTTGTTGAATTGAAATTGATACTGACATCATATGTAACAGATTCAGTAGGTAGTTGTAGTAGAAAAACCAGGAATAGCTTGTTTATACTAGCAAAAGGAAGTATTTTGGGGTAATGGAACTGTTCTGTATCCTGATTGAGCGAACAATTACATGAACCTTACATTTGTATTAAAATTTATAGTATTATACACAAAAAAAGATTAATATTACTGCCTAATAGAAATAGAAAAAGTCAACATGCAAAAAATGTACATAGTGAGAGACTGATTATTGAAGACTATATACGACAATTAAAACTCTGACGTACAGCTTCTAGCCTGGAACTCAAACTATAACCTGTACAGCAATAGTCCTAGAATGGTCGTGTCCTGGCCAATGAATGCCAGCTTCCCTACCATTTGTTTCCCCTTCCAACTTAGGATCAATTAAGGCAAATTAAATACACTTCCCAAACCACTCACATATATTGTCCTGTTTGTACTTAGCCCATCTCCAGATTTCCAATGATGATAGACAATCAGAACACGCGCAAGGCTTTCCTCTTTTCACCATGTAATTTTCCCACTCTCCTGACTGCCTCTGGCCTCTGACAAACACAATGATGATGGCTGACTCCCAAGCTCTGAATAAACAGCTTTCATTTATTTCCAAAATAGTATGCTGTAATTTGGG
The DNA here is from genome assembly GCF_000334495.1 of Tupaia belangeri chinensis. Lineage (NCBI taxonomy): Eukaryota > Metazoa > Chordata > Mammalia > Scandentia > Tupaiidae > Tupaia > Tupaia belangeri. The sequence continues at coordinate 1,267,397 of NW_006159609.1, forward strand.
CTAAACATGTGTGTGTGTGTATGTGTTGAATATGTGTGATTACATTAGTATTATGTTTGTATATGCATAGAATATAACTAACAGTACACACAAACCCAGAAATGATCATTTTTTCTGAATTGAAAACTGACTGGCTGCAGAACAGTGCTGACAGTGACACTGGTTTTCAGTATGTTCCTTTTTGAGCCCTTTCACTGTCTACCCAAGATCAATGATTTAAAAATAAAAACTGAGGGGCCAGCAGGTGCATAGTGGTGCTAGACTCCCACATGGTTGACCCCAGTTTGAGTCCTAGACCTGGTGACTTAAAACTTGGTTCATGTGCATGCACAACCAAAATCGTGAGAGGAGAAGGGGACAGAGGCGTGGCCATCACTCCTGAGGGGTGATTCCTCACTTTCTGTCTCTCTGTCTCCCCAGAGAGTGCATGCATCCTATAGCAAAAATCTCTCTCAAAAATAAAATAATAAAGTAAAAATTGAGGCTTACTAAAACATGAACGCTTCCAGTTATAAGGTGTATATTCAAGTTCACAAATGACCACAAATAGTCTCTAAAAGTAACCTATTTTATGATTATTTTATTTAAAATAAATAAGGATAAAGTATGCGGTGAGTGGCCTAACAGTTCCGGGCCTTATTGCCCCCATGAGTGTCTCTAAAATGGAGGCAATAGCAGTTTGATGGAATAGTGGGGAGGATTAATTGATATATGAAGCGTATTACAAGGTAGGCTAACTGCTGATGAAAAATAGTCATTATCAACCAGCTACAGTAGATATTTCTTCTTTACTCACAAAACAGAGAGAATAAACAAGTTAGAGGTCACTCTCCTTCATGCAGTCAGTAATGAGGGAGACTGAAGGAACCTGTTCCTGCAGGAACCCAAACTGATAGTGATCCTGCCACCTTCAAATACATGGCTTCCAAATTCCCCCTGGATACTCCATCCGGTCCATTCAAATGGAGAGCCTAAGACAGGCCATGCCTGGGAGGGGAGCCTGTCATTTCTATTCTCATTTAGGATTGCCAAGTTTAAAAAATAAAAATGCAAGTCAGGCACTTGTAATTTGTCCAGTTTTACTGAATAACAAAAAAATGTAATTTCCTTTTAGTATTATCCTTAAGTACGTCCCATGCAGTAATTGGGAAATATTTATGCTAAAAAATTATGTTACTTATCTAAATTTCAACTACAACTGTGCATCTTATACTGGGTCATTGGGAAAGTCATGACACATTTTAATATGTCATGACTTTTCCAATGACCTAATATTTTAACTAGCAACCCTAGGGCTAAATTTCATCAGCTAAAATTTATCATAGCCCTCATAATAAGTCCAAAAGAGGCAGGAAAGTTCAGTCTAGCTGTTTCCTGGAAGAAGAGAACACAGATTTTGCTAAGTAATTGGCAAACTATGCTGTGGTAAGAAATTAACAAAAGTTAGGACCCTTCCCTCTCTCTCTATACTGCAGGTGTTACAAGATCATAAATAAATGAATGAATAAATTAATGATTGAATAAAAGTGGTCCTTGGGCTTTGGAAAGCATTAGAATCTCCTAGAATCCTAGTTGAAAAAAATTTTTTTAATTTTGCTATAGGGCACATGTGCTCACCAGAAAGAGGAAAAGTGAGAAAGTACTCCTCAGGGGAGATGACCACACTGCAATTCCTTCTCTTCCATTTATTCTCCTCTTCAGATTTGGGGCACACACACACACGTCTAGCATGCTTTGCAAACCACTGGGTATGAGACTTGAACAGCACTGTGGGCCATGTGGGATCCAGTCACCCAACCACCATGCCACTGACTGGTCCACCATTTGAAAATTTAAAGTTCTTGCCCCAGCCTCAGAACTTACTAATTCAATTGAATCTTCAGGTTCAGAATTTTCCTTTATAACCATTCTCCAGGGGAATCCATTGCAGGTGGTGATAAAAACACACTTTGAGCAATCTTCTGTTGGAAACTAAGAATTAAACACATGAAAAAACTTAGAGAACCCATCAAACGATTTGAAATGAAGAGGCCCATGGGAGGTCACTGCCTTAAATTCTGCACTGCTGTAGAGAGGGGTGTAAGTTCCAACCCCAAGCACGGAGGAGGCCAACCTAGAAAACTGACCTCTGGCTTTGGTACAAGAGCACAACTCAGACACCTGCCAAAACAAGCTCAGCAAACATTCTGCCACATGGAAGAAGTGCTTGGTAGGCTACAGAAATAAAATAACAAGATGACAATGAAACAACTGTTCATCACAGTCAGTGCTGGTGCAGTTCCTTCCCTTGCGCCGCCTGTCAAAGCTCTGGGACAAGCAGTACATCCATGTGGGCTCTAGTATTATACCACCTCGTAGGAGTGATTTGATTCCTGACACTGACTACTGCCTCAGGCAGTTTAAAGAACTGGAGAATTATTGTTTAACAAATCCTCCTGTGATGGTTAAAAACCCCACCGCTCATTCCTATTCATTTCAGAAGCTGGCACCCATAGCTTACAGGACTGGTAATAAAATTGACAATCTGCTCCAGTGAAATTCATGCAGGTGTGATTAAACTGAATTGATATCAACTAGATCAGTGTCAGGGACAATGTGGCAACAATTGATTGTTCTAGCTCCAAGAGAATGCTCAGTTGGCTTATTCTGATTTCTCCACGGAGTTTTCTGTCTTTTGCTTGGAGGTTTATAGCAATGTTTCTTTCTTCCTGCACTCTCATTTCAATTTGTAAATACTAGGCTTATAAGCACAATATTTAGGGAAGAAAGACACCATGACTTAGTAGCTTCCAAAAAAGCTCATCTCAGCCTGTACACTTGGCAGTGGTAGGAGATGTTGAAACAGACACGCATTGAGAACAGAGGACACATTCTGAACAAAATGCATTTCAACTCTGTGTGGCCTATGGTTATGACTGAATGATATCTCCTCAAAATTCATATGTCAAACCCAAACTCCCACTGTGAATGTATTTGGAGGTAGGGCCTTTAAAAAGGTAATTAGAGCCAGCAGGTGGCATAGAGGTGAAAGTGTTAGAGCCCATATACCCAGCTTCACAGTTTGAGTCCTGGACCCAGTGGCTTAAAAATCATGCAGGGAACATGTACATATGTGCCCAAAATCCCAAGAGGGAACTAGAGGACAAAGGATTACAATATGGCCATTTCCCATTTTTTTTCTTTCTCTCTCTCTGGCAAGTGCACATGCCCTATACCAAAAAAAAAAAAAAAAAAGAAAGAAAGAAGGTAATTAAAATGAAATGAATTTATTTCACAGGTCCCTAACCCTATACAAAAAAATAAGAAGATAATTAAAATTAAATGAGATTCTAGCACAAGTCCTTAACTGTCCTTATCAGAACAGGAAGAGACACCATGTATATGCACACAGAGAAAAGGCCAAGTGAAGACAAAGGAAAAAGAAGCCATATGTAAGCTGGGGAGTGAGGCCTCAGGAGACACCAAACCTGCTGACACCATGATCTTGGGTTCCTAGCCTGTAACTATGGGAAAATAAATTTCTATTGTTAGAGGCCACCTACTCTGTGGAACTTTGCTCTGGCAACCCAAGCTGACTGAAGAACTCACCTAGGGAGTCCCCTTGAAAGAGTACTATGTCATGGGGTTTCCTACAGAGCTGGGGAAGAATACTGCAACTCTATCAATGTTGGGGTCATTGAGACACCAAGATGTGTATTCTAGGCATGTATGTTCCTTTTCTCCATACCTAGAATCTACACCTGCCTTCATTTCCAGCACACATCTGCATCAGGAGCCAGTGCCAAAATAAAGACCTTACAGAAAAGGATGAGATTAGAACTCTGGTGCAGCTGGCCCTGCCCTATGGTTTCCCAGCATCGTGACCATGGGCAATGGAGCTGTTTAGACCTGTGTTACTACCTCAGCTAACACCTTCCTCTAGGGGTTGTTATAAGGGTCCAATAGAACAATACACATGAAAGTGTTTTGTTTAGGGTGCAAAACAAAACAGATGGACTAGTAACTGATAACAGGTATAGCTCTGATAGTAAAGGATATAAAACCCACTCCTTTTATTTATTACCACAGACACTCAGCAATTTATTTTAAACCACTGAGTATCAGGAAACACAGGTCTCATTAGTTATAAATCATATTTAGCTTTACAAAAACAGTAAGAGAGTGGTTCTTTGACAACAGGATGTGTAAATCGAAGAGTGATTCCTGAATATGTCAGTGTAAACTAGGACAAATTATAAATAATTCAAGGTATAAGAGAAAGTCAGGAAAGTCAGTTCTCTTAAAAACAGAACCTCTTTCTCTTATGGACTGTGTATTATAGGCAAGTCAGTTAACCTGGCTAAACTTTATGAATTTCTTGAGGCTGAAGCAAAGTAGTGTTTGTGTACATGACCTGTGATGATCCTTTTTTGTATAAGAAATGCGTATTATTATTTCTTGTTCTGACTCTACCAATACCTCAATGTGTGACTTTGACCCCTTCTATTCTGAGTCCCCATTTTCTTTCCTCAACTCTGGGTCTTCCCTCTCTTCTAACTTGCTATAATTTTATAAAGTTTCTTTTGTAAAATAATTATTTATTAAGTTTTATTTATATTAGTATTATTTTCACTTGATCAGAGAGAGAGAGCGAGAAAGTAACCTGCCGGATCCAAAACTCAAACCACAGTCAGTCATGTGGGAGTCCAGCACCTCAACCACCCCTCTATGATTTTAAAATAATGAACACTGTGGCTCTGTCACAGACTTATAAATAATTTAGGTTTCTTATGTAACTATAAATGAAAATTTACAAATCGAGACTTCAAAAAAATGAACTGATTTGAAACTAACTCTCCATTAAAATGTTACATAGGATCGAAATGGAAAATTATGTCTCCTGAGTCTTTTTCCTGTGGACCATTTTGCTCATTCAAAAAATGTTTATTGGGACCAGCAGATGGCATAGTGGTTACATTGTTGGACTCCCATATAGTCAACTGCAGTTTGAGTCCTGGACCTGGTGGCTTAAAACTCACACCAGGCACAAGTGTGCACATACCCAAAATCCTGAGAAGAGAATGGAGAGGAAAGGACTGTGGTGTGGCCATCTCCCCTGTAGGGGTAATTTCTCACTTTCTATCTGTCTCTGTCTCTCCCACAAGTGTGTGTGCCCTACTGCAAAAATCTCTCTAAAATCTAAAAAAGTTTATTATGTACCAACCACATGCAGAGCACCTGTGTAGAAACTAGCACAGGTCTATAAGCGAGAACAAAGCAGCCAGTGAGGAATACATGCATGGTAGCAAGAGTGTACAGCATTCACTGTTCTATGCAACAAAGGACTTGAATACAGAGCCAGAGAGAGTAAGTCAAGCATTTAGAGTAGGCTAAAGTTATAGAGTTGGATATTGGTATCTAATCTTATGAAAGGAAACAATTTCCCATGAGCACTGTTCCACTGTGCTCTGGCCTGGGGTTGTCAGAAGTGAAGACAGAGCAACCTTGGCCTCTATCCTGGTTAAGGAGGTAAAGAGGCCAGCCACTGGCCTCAGTCCTAAGCCAAGCACACTGACAAAGCCTACTCAAAGCTTGTGCTTACTTAAAAACTCACAAATTTCTGGTTTTGAAGCCACAACGAGTCCAGATCAGGGTCAATGAAATTAACCCCTCTAAATTTATTTTTCTCATCTATGAAATGGGACCTACTTCACAGGGATTTTGTGGAAATAAAATTAGTTGATATATAATAAAACACTTTTAGAAGCTGCACAAATACAAACTCTCATCATTGCTGTCATCATTTGTCTCAAAGGGATTTGCCATATGAAACAACCCACTTCAGTCTGGTTTTGCAGCAGATGGCTGCCAGAAATATCAATAGCAGCAATTTTTCTAGTCATTCTTCAAATTCTGCTTAGTGTTCATTATCACCTTTATTGACTTAGCCCAGCTGCAGGCACCAGCCCAGCTCCATCATTCTGTCACCAGGCCTCTGCTGGGTAATTTGTGGTTTCCGAAGGAGGAAGGATGCTGGAGTAGGAATGCAGTGTAATACAATAGTGGGCACAGGCTAAGGATAACCTCCTTCACACATCTTCCCTCTCCCAGGGGTAGGGCCCTCACAAAGGAGGTGTGGGTCTGATTTTATCCCATCTTGGAATTAGGAGGCCCTGTGGTTCTAGAGCCTGTGTCTGTAAGCATGAAAAGAAAGCTTTAGCAGAGCCTGTCATTCTCTTAATATGAGCATATTCTTACCAATGTAGAGCAATGTGAGGTGGTAGGAGTAACAATAATAATAATTTCCTCCAGTTATTGGGGAAGCACTAAGTGCCATGGTTTCTGTGGATGCTTTATAAATTGCCAAGATTCAAATGCCAGCTTGGCTGTGTGGCACTGAGAATGTTACTTAGGCTCTCTGTACCTCAGTTTCATCTATAAAATGTTAGCTTTGTAAGGACTGTTGTGAAGATTATACAAATCTATAATAATAAACTGTATATTAATCTCAAACACGAACATAAAATATACATTAGATCATATGTAAAACTATATCAACCTATAAAACTTGGAAAAATGCCATGGAGATATATATATTATATGAAGTATAAATATGATGATTGTCATTATCATCATTATTACACATCTTTTGTATTTATTTCCTATGGTTGTTGTAACTTAGTGGCGTAAAACAATACAGACTGAACAGACTGATTACCTTACAGTTCTGAAGGTCAGAAGTCCTGAATTAGTAAGGGGTCAGCAGAGCTGTATACTTTCAGGAGGCTCCAGGGGAGAATTTCTTCCTTGGCCTTTTCCAACCTCTAGAGACCATCTGCATTCCATGGTCACAGCCGCCCCCCCTCCCGCCCCCCAACCACACACGCACACACTTTGCTTTACTCTAGTCTCAGCTTCTGTCATCACATTTTCCTTCTTTTACTCTGACTTGCCTACTCCATTCTTGTGAGGCTGCTTGTGATTACATCAGGTCCAACAGAATAATCCATAATCATCTTCCTATCCCAAGATCCCTAACCTAGTCACATCTGTAAAGTCCCTTTTGCCATGGAAGGTACCATATTCACAGGCTCTGGAAATAAAGATGTGGACGTCTTTGGTGACCATTATTCTGAAGAGTAATATGTTTGTATGTGGCTTTCACAGTAAGGAATGAAGACCTGGAGGGATTACACAAATCTAAAAATGGTAGAGATGGATTGCAGGATGAGGCTGATGCAAAACCTGTATTCTTTGCATCAGCTGTGCCTAGACATTGAAATGAAAGCTCTGAATAAACTCCTCAGATCTCCTATCAAGCTACCAGCTCAGGGCTACAGAAAGGTACCAATGAGGGAGTACCTATAAAGTGGCTTTAAATGACACTTTGCAGGTACAAGGCATTTCTATCCCATTTGTGGGTGTCTAAATGGTAAACCATGGCTCAGAGAGTGGAAGGGCACATGGTAAGTAAATGGTAGAACCAAGATTTAATCCTAGGTCTGCATGGCTCCAAAGACAAACCTCCTTTATTCAGTGATAACTGGAGATTAAAAAGCCACTGCAAAAGAAATGTAGTTTTGTGATTCTCAAGTTGAGCTCATTTAACACTCTCGTGCACATGACCTTTTAACAACAGAACATAAAATGCATCCCCTCAGTCATGCACTTAGAAGCTACAACCTTTATTCTTGCAACAAGGACACAGGACAAGGTCAAAAAGCTGGGACTGACATTAGAGGACAGAAGGGAAACGTTATGGCTCTTCAATAAAGAGAGGGGGAAAAGTGACCAAAATCTGTAACGGCATGACTACTCTGCACGGACAAAACACAAACCAGTTCCCTAAATTCTGATTAAAAAAAAAAAAGACAAAAAGGGATCTTAGGAGACTAAAAGAAAGAAGTTTAGGGCCAAATAAATTAGGCCCTTCCTACTTTAAAATAGTGAATGGCAGACTTAAAGAATGTATTTCCAGGCCAGTGGGTTGCGTGGTGGTTAAGGCTGCCAGACTCCCACATGGCCAACCGTGGTTCAAGTCCCAGATGTGGCAGGTTTCTTTCTTTCTCTCTCTCTCTCTCTTTTTTTCTCTCTCTCTGTCCCTCTCTGGTCAAATTAAATAAATAAGTGAAATAAAATGATTATTTAAAAAATAATGTATTTCCAGCTCACGTTCCAGAAAATGATGCAAACTGAAAACAGAAGTATGTCTGCACAGGGGAGAGACAAGAAGTCTGAGCAAATGGAGCTGCCAGCCCCCAAAACCTGCATCCTAAGGTTAGCATTACAGGGTCCTGGAAGATGACAGTTTAGAGCATGGATCATGTATCTATAGAGTAGATCAAATTTCTACTCTTCTGCTTTGTTACTCTGGAGGAATTCTAATCTCCTTGAGCCCAGTTTATTTACAAACTAGGCAAATAATATATACCCCTTGGAAGTTATTGGAGAAGAGTAAATGAAAAATCATCTGCAACCCCCTGATATAGAATCTGATGCCTGCTGTGCACTACAGGGATGACAGCTTGTATTAACTGATCATTGACATCTTCCCACATTATAACCACAGATATCCTGACCAACCCTACCATTTGCAATGTACTGGGTCAGAAAAGTCATGATGTGTTCTTCTACAATTTTCTATGCAAAAATGCATCATGACTTTTCCAACATCCCAATAAAATGAAACTTGGTGAGATATTTAAGAATTTTCTAGGTGATTATTTCAAACACTATTGGAGTAGAAGAAAATAGAAAAATTTATAGCAATAATAAAGACAGTTAACATGTATTAAACTTCTTTGGTGTTTCAAACATTCTTTTATGTGTTTTACATATATTAACAATTTAATTCTCACACAACTCTAAATGTAGATTTAGTGTTAACTCATTTTAAAGGTGATGTAACTAAGGAACAGAGTAGTTTCCCAAAGTCACACCACTAAGAAATACCATCCAGGACATCAACCTATGCTCTAGTTTCAGAGTCTCTACTTTGTACAACTACACTACAGTGGGCGCATAATTTATCATCCTAACCAAGGCCATTTTGAGCTAAGAAAATAAGCAGAAACCAAAACTGTTACAAGGCAAACCAGGGTATGAGTTTATCCTAGCTCTACTGTCTTTGTAAGTTTCAGGAGGATAAATGGATTGAAGAAATTATTCTTGGCTCATATGAGATGAGAAAACTACGTCAAATCCATCTAGATCTCTCCGTTTAGCTAGAACACCAGACTCCCTAGCACAACTTTCAAGGCTCCACACAGTCTAGCCTATCTGTTCCCCAACCCACGTCAGCCACTGTCACACTCATTCTCACCTCCTGCATTCCCCATCCCTACATGCATGGCGTTCTCTCCAGTTCTTGAATGGCCACACAGTCTCAATTCCAGCCTTTGCATGTGTTCTTGCTTTTGCGGCCTGGAGTGCTCCCCTACCTGCTCTGGTTTATCTTTTTAACTTCTTTTGCTGGAGAAGGAGTTAATCATTGCCTCACCTCAGATGTCAATCTTAGGCTACAGAGAACTTCTGACCACATTTCTGCTTCTACTCATTGCCTTCATAGCCCCTTCCCAAAGGAGTGGCTGATCTGAATGATTAAAATCTAAACTGCATGTGGCCACTTTTATTTTATTTTATTTTTATGGGGCCAGGATACCAATAATGTGAGCATACTGTTTTCTATTCCCCTTCCTACATTTGACTCCAGCAGAGGCTGCCATTTTCTTCTTCCACATATTGCACTCAAGTATGGCAGACACACTCTTCACTTCAACTCCATGAAGGTATGACCAATGTTGATTTTGCTCTTTCATGTATCTTTAGTACCTGGCACATGGTACGCATTCAGTAACTACATGTTGAATAAAGATAAATTAAAAAGTTGAATAACTTGTCTTAAGGTTGAAGATTAATTAGTATATTTTTTAATTTGCCAGAAGATGCACATATTCACTAGAGAGATAAAGAGAGAAAAAAACAACCCTCACGGTCATGCTATAATCCTTTCTCCATTTCTCCCTCCCGTCAGGATTTTGGGTATGCTCATATACTTTTACAGTATGTTTTTTAAATTGCCAGGTCCAGGACTCCAAGCATGCAGTGGACCATGTGGGAGTCAATTGCCTTAACCATGCCACTGGTTGGCCCTGAAGTATAATTTTCTACCATTCTTACACTGTGACTGCAGAGCTTGCCAGTGTCTGGGCTCAACAACTTATTGAAGTGAATGGGGAAAAGGGCCTGAGGTAATACCAAGTTTTTGGACAGACTAGTGAAGTACTGTACTGCTGGAAGAGAATCAGGACAAAAAATAAACTCCATCTCTTTAGATATTTATGTGGAAGAAAAAGATCTTGTCTGGTCCCTATATATCCTATATTGTTCTGCCACAGAACAAAATGTTTTTACTTTCTTTTTTTTTTCTTCTCAGATGTTATTAATAGCTACTTTTGGAAAATAAAACAATGCTAACTGGTGCCTACTATATGCCAAGTATAGATGTCAGTCACTTTATATCTATGAACTTTATCACAATCTAATGAAGCAGGTACATTATCCAATTTAAAAAAAGAGGAAATAAGGCCTCGCTAGAATTCACACAGCTTGGAATTAAACCAAAAAATTATTAATTTGATAGTTTCAGAGACCATGCTCTTGACCTTTCTGCTCGTTGCCTTGGTATGCCGATCCCAGATAATGGGAGAATGAGCTTTGTTATGAGAAGAATGCAGACAAAAAACAATGTTCAAGGGAGGTAGAAGAAGAGTTACCCTCAAAAAACCAGAGGAAGTTCTCAGGAGAGAAAAGTACTAGTTGCAGGAAGATGGGAGTTATTAACTAGGTGTGTCAGTTTTGGAAAGAAAATTCCTTAGTATTGAGAGAGAGAGAGACCAGGAGAATTTTGGGAAGCAGTTAGTACTTGGATGGAGGATTTTTTTTTTTTTTTTTTTTTTGTAACCTTTCAGGAACTTGTACAATTTTCTCAGGAAATCAGCATGAGAGAAAATATTTGCTAACGTCTGACTTCCCTTCAACCAAACCTACCTGCTCTGGAAAAACTACTGATGAAGCACATTTCCAGAAGGTTAATCCCTTCTCCTCCATTCTCCTCTCGGGATCTTGGGCACACACGCACATGCGCCTGGCGTCAGTTTTATGCCACCGGGTATAGGACGCGACCCGCAGTCGACTACGTGGGAGTCCAGCGACATAGCCATTAAGCTAACTGCTGGTCCAGAGGTGCAGGATTTTGAGAATGTTAATGAAGAAAAAATTTAAGGAACTTACCATTGTTCAAAGGATATACTTGATCATCATTCCAATATTAGAGTTTATCTGAGAGACATATTTGGGTTTTGAGTTTATTTAACTTCTACTTTGCATAGGATGTCTGTACATTTGACATTAATCTGTTACCTTTGAATTTCATATAAATAGAGGTGCAGGATTTTGAGAATGTTAATGAAGAAAAAATTTAAGGAACTTACCATTGTTCAAAGGATATACTTGATCATCATTCCAATATTAGAGTTTATCTGAGAGACATATTTGGGTTTTGAGTTTATTTAACTTCTACTTTGCATAGGATGTCTGTACATTTGACATTAATCTGTTACCTTTGAATTTCATATAAATTACTCCATTTGACCCATACGATGGAACTAAAAGGCAGCTATTATTATTTCTATATTGTAGATGAGGAAACTATAGAACAGGAAAAAAAATTTTGCCTAAAGTCACAGAGAAAGTAAATTCATGAGCTAAAATTTGAACTTAGAACATCAGCCTCACAACTATATTTCAGTGATCTTATGGCTTTCCTCCTTTTCTAGTTGCCAAAGTGCATACTTCATACACTTTTAAAATATTCACCAAAAGGAAGAAAAATAAAGGGAATTCTAGGCTAGAACAAAATTATATTTCCCAAAAGAACTTCTCTAGAATATTACTGATATTTAAACTTTAACCTCACTTTCTTCAAAAATAAAAAGCTGTATGTATACGTGTGTGTGTGTGTGTGTGTGTGTGTGTGTAAGAGATACACACACAAGTAATTTATCAGTCTTTGACCTTGTAGTGAATTGGTAGGTCAACTTTACATTAGTTAAGTTTTAATTTTGAAGGGCGACATACCTGGATGCAAGCGCCAGCCTGCTTCTCAATAACTAAGTGATTGTGAACACCTAATTCACCCACTCTGGGCTTCAATTTTCTCATCTAGAAAATAAGGGCAACTATTTTTTTCCTCATAGGACTGTACTGATTAAATAATATATGTAAACTATAGATACAAAACATAAGCCTGGAACCATGGTTGAGCACAGAATTAAAAGATAGAATTCATTACTTGAAAATTATTATCAGAAATTCTTACATTGTCATCAGAATTGGGTGAATGTCTGTACAGGGTACTAATCACATAAAGCAAAGACCACTGCCTGGCCTGGCTGAGTTTGTATAAGCTGGTAAACTCTGCTAATAGGTAAGCTGATGCCACCTAGGAAGGAGGTTTGGGTTAATTCTGGCTCACGTTAAAAGCCAGCTGCCATGCCAGTAGTCCTAACTCCTAAAGAAGTGGTTGCATGGGGATAGAAACATAGCAACATTCTATCATAAAAGGAAAGGAAGAAAACCAAAAAAGCAATGGCCATAATCGCTGGCCTGAAGCATACAAAAAGAGTATGAACCCATGGTCCTACAATTGTCCATCAATCCTAAAGGTAATTGGATAAGTCATGTCCTTCTTCAGACTTTCAATGTTTAATCTATATTTAGCAACACAGAATATAATTATGGCATAATAGGTTCTATGTTCAATTCTAACTTTAAAATTCTAGTTCCTACTCTTAGTGAATAGTCAACAGCATCCTCTCTCAACATTAAGGACAGGGATTCTTAAAGACAAAGTCTTCCACAGGTGATTCTGGTTAAAAATGTATGGACACAGGATATTCTGCCCAAATGAACAATTCGTGATTCTATTAAAAACTGTAAATTCAATTTCCTTCTGAGGAAGCATGTTCACCCAGATCCTGAAAAAAAGAGGAGGGGTTAGGAGGTCAGAGAAGCAATTACACTTAGTTCTGATGTCATCCCATCAAATGGCCACGGCAGGGTGACGCCACAGCAGTCAGGTGAATCCTGCTCTGGGAAAAGAACGTACTCATTATTCTCAGAGTACTACGAACATGGCAATGCAGCCCAAAACTAAATTCTTCAACTGAGTCGACCACTTTGCACAATGTAGAGGATACACTTACATGATTTTTTTCCATTTCTCATAGAAAAATCATCACACAGAAGTGATGCATTCACAGACTCATTCATTCTATGGACACAGGCACCTTTACTAAAAGACTACCGATGAACTGGATGCAAAACAGAGGCTGGAAAAGAAAATACAACTTTTGCCCTCAAGTCTAGAGGGCAAGACAAACACTGAGATCGTACTAGTGTAATCAGACAATAAAGTTCCATGAAGCACTCAGATGTGCTTGAGGTCCTAGGCAGCAGTGTGCTGATAAACCTGTTCTAAGGGTGAGAGAAACTCTGTAGCACGTGCTGACTTCTGTGATATAAAAGCTCACATGTGGGATCAGCAGGTGGTGTGGTAGTTATGTCGCTGGACTCCCATGTAGTCGACTGTGGTTTGAGTCCCAGACCCAGCAGCTTAAAACTCACACTGGGCACATGTGCGTGCGTGCCCAAAATCCCAAGAGGAGAATAGAGGAGAAGGGATGGTGTGATCCTTCCCCCTGAGGCGTAATTTCTCACTTTCTGTCTCTGTCTCTCCAGCAAGTGCATGTACCCTATAACAAAAATCTCTCTCATAAAACAAACAAACAAACAAAAACCCAACAATGACAAAAAACCTCATAAAATCGATTGCTGATTTCAAGCTACCAACAAGGAATCACTAAAGAGTTGGGAAGACGTATGCATAATTAGCGCTTTTAGACTTGACAGCTCCTCAGAAGCACTGACAAAGGCTTTCTTGTGTGTCTGACCTTTGACAAAGAGTTTTCTTTCTTTTTTGTTTAGATTTTTGCCATAGGCTGCATGTGCTCACCAGAGGAAGAGGAAGAGAAAGTGAGAAATCCTTTCCTCCCCCACAGGGGGAATGGCCACACTACAACCCCTTCTCCTCCATCCTCCTCTTGTGATTTTGGGCATGTACATACACACGTCTGGTGTGATTCTCAAGCCACCAGGTCTGGGACTCAAACTGCAAAGTTGGCCATGTGGGATCCAGCACTTAACCTCTATGCCACCTGCTGGCCCTAACAACGAGTTTTCTAAACAGAAAGATCCTCATACAAATCTGGTCAGGAACCAGTGGGTGGCATGGTTGTTGAGGCTCAGAGCTCTTACCTGACCGAACATGATTGAAGTCTTGGACCTGGAGAATTGCTTTCTCAGTTCCCCTCTTTCTTTCTCTGTCTCTCTCTGGTGAGTACATGTATCCTATAGCAAATTTTAAAAAACTGATGATGACAGATAAAATTAAATAAATAACTTAAAAAAAAAAATCTGGAGAGTACAGAACCTGTGGAGCGCCCCCGCCCATCGTCCTCAGCGCCTATTTCAAAATGGCGCTCAACGGAAGCCGGCTGAGCGCTCAAAGCAGTAAACAACTTTAAGGAAGTAGGGCAGTGGGGAGCGTGGAGAGCACAGGAACACCGCATGCAACCAATCCTCTTTCGAGGACTGGCTTCCGTGCACGTGGACAATGATCTGATTGGCTAGGGGCCCCTTATAAGGCCCCGGGGAAAGGGAAAGGGAGAAGAACTTCTGTAACATAGCCTGGGGAAATAAAGTGCTGAAGAGAAGACCGTCTCCGGAGTCGTCAGTTGCGCGACAAGAACCTACAGTATTTATTAAATTCCAAGCAGAAAGTATAGATCAACCTAAATCACAGTTGTCTTTTGTCAGTTTGGGCATAGGCCTGATTGCTGGTTTTTGCCTATGTTTATCTGTGTCTGGGAAGAGTATTTAGCGTTCCAGCATGGTGTGTTTACTCAGATTATCAGCTGTATCCTCCTGGAATAAAATTCAGTGAACCACTGTCAGAAGAATCTCCTTGAGGTGGCAGAATAAAATCAAACTTTTTGGTGGAATACAGCTGAATCAATAAGCAGTGGTGTTTTTTTGTTTGTTTGTTTGTTTTGAGAAGTCTTTGCTATAGGGCGTGTGCACTCGCCAGACAGACAGAGACAGAGAGACAGAAAGCGAGAAATCACTCCCCAGGGGGGATGGTCACGCTGCAATCCCTTCTCCTCCATTCTCCTCTTGGGATCTTGGGCACGCACGCACACGTGCCCAGCGTGAGTTTTAAGCCAACGGGTCTGGGATGCAAACCGCGGTCGACTACATGGGAGTCCAGCGACATAGCCATTATGCTAACTGCTGGTCCCTAAGCAGTGGTGTTTTAACACATCTCAGAAACTAGCAAGAAATCTGACCTGAGTTTAAGAACATCACAAAAGTCAAAAACGTTTTCTGTGTTATGTGGCAATAATTCAACATTAGGGAAATTACTAATAAAATTTAACACCTCCATGTACAGTTTAATGCTAACAAGCCTCCAAAAATCTTACTTCCTTTTGTTTCTTTAGTAAATTTTCCTTAAGTGTAGCATTCAGAGTGATAGGCACATGTGATGTTAATGAGTAGAACAAAAGATAAATTTACTGTTCCATAGTCAGTAAATTGAGAAACTCTGATTTAATGCTGGGATTCTTCATGCTGAATTCTCAGAGCCTTTATTTTGTATTTGTTACGGCTATCTTATAGTGCCATGCCAAGTGTATGTGCCAAGCACTTTAAATGCTACTTCATTTACTGGTTTCATCTAATTTGTGAAATAGATATTATTACCAGCTAAATTTTTCTAAGGGTGAAACCAAGTTTAAAAAATTTAAATACTCAGGTCAGCAGGTGGTATAAAGATTACATCACTAGACTGCCACATGGCTAACCACAGTTCGAGTCCCAGAATAGGTGACTTGAAAATCACACTGGGTGTGTGAGAGTATGAGCCCAAGATCCCAGGAGAAGAATAGAGATGGGATTACAGTGTATTCACACTTTCCCTCTCACTGTCTCTTTCTCTCCCGGAATGCATGTGCCCTATGGCAAAAACCTCTTTAAAAAATTTAAATGCCTTATCCAGGATTATTACCCACAGGGCAGATCTTGAACCCAAACCTTTCTTACTGCAGAGTCTGTGTTCTTAAATGCTATGTGTATTCTCCTTACACTGGGACCCTCTAGCAGTATGACAGAGTATGCCCTACTTCTCAGACATATTAGAAGATTAAACACTTTCCCATACAGACTTCTCACTGCATCATTGTTCAACATGTGCTTTGTGAAGTGCTGCACCAAGAAAACACAACACTAATGTCTGGGGACATAAAACAAAGCAACAAGTGAGGGATTCTCTTTTAGCAACTGGAAAATTTAAAATAGCTTTAAGAAAATGAATGACAGAAATAATAAACTAGGCAAGGGAAATGTTATGAAAAGAGTGTTAGATTGTGGGCCTGGAGAAATGTCTTTCTGTCCTGGGAACATCATAAGCCATCAGTATATCCATGAACAAGTCACTCCACCTCCTAGAACCTGTCTCTTCTCTGCAAAGTATCTATGGCACACACAAGAGTCTTCCAGTTCCTAGGTAGTGGCATCAATCTGCTATGGGCATCTTCCACACCCTACAAATCTTGCTGTGTAGGCCAAATTATAAGGCCCTGACCATTCATTCACTTCTGTGGAAGTACAACTGCACAGAAGTTTTTGTGCAATTGGCAATTCTGGTAAGTAAAGAACGAACTACATGGACCTATGCTGTGATGTCTAATTCCTCTGGTCAAAGAACAAGACTGCCTGCTGCTTGCTCTAAAAACATGAATTCCCTAATCACAGGGCTCCTCTCTTACAGCATATCACACTGAGCAGGAAGGCTCTATTTGGTCCTCTTTGTCTCCTTTTTTGATACCTTTGTCTCCTTTTTTGGTGCAACTATGCTAATTTCCTATTACTGTGGTTTTGTTGTTGTTGTGGTGGTGGTGGTAGTGATGGTAATTTTGCTACAGAGAATGAGAGGGAAAGTGAGAAACCACCCCTCAAGAGGGATGGCTACCCTGAAATCTCTTCTCCTCTATTCTCCTTCTGGGATTTTGGTCACACATCCATAGTGCCCAGAATAATTTTCAAGCCGCCAAGTCCATGACTCAAAACATGGTAAGCCATATTGAAGTCCAGCACCTCAACTTGCACACCATTTGCTGGCCCCTCCTGTTTTACGGTGAGTAATAACCTTCTGTCTTCTCAGGAGTCTCATGTCTTCTCTTAGGATCCAAGCAACTTTCAAGACTAGCTTGTTAAGTTTACAAAGTTCTCCTGATTTCATACTTTCTTTTATCTACTGTCAAACTTAAGTAAGGAAACATCCTAACAGATGGCAGCATAAGAGAGCACATAGCACTCCCTAAATTTAGTAGAATAAAG
The DNA here is from genome assembly GCF_000334495.1 of Tupaia belangeri chinensis. Lineage (NCBI taxonomy): Eukaryota > Metazoa > Chordata > Mammalia > Scandentia > Tupaiidae > Tupaia > Tupaia belangeri. Next base: position 1,284,893 of record NW_006159609.1, read on the forward strand.
AGAAACTATCAAGTTCAGGATCTAACTACTTTCTTGTAAGAGGAGTCTTCGAGGCATTCATGAAAAAATAAGTATAATGAAAAACTACGCACGAATTTTTTAAAAAATTTACAACAAAACAAACTCGTACTTCAATTCCATTTTTATGAACTTGAAGCCACCTCCACCCCACCCCCCATATTATACACTTATTCCTTCAACAGATAAATATATAAATTTTTTGAGAGGTTTTTGCTATAGGGCACGTGCACTCACCAGAAAGAGAGACAGAGTGACAGAAACTGAGAAATCACCCCCCAGGGGGAATGGCCATGCCTCAATCCCTTCTCCTCCATTCTCCTCTTGGGATGCTGAGCACACACACACACGTGCTCAGCATGAGTTTAAGCCACCAGGTCCAGGACTCAAACTGCAGTCAACTACATGGGAGTCCAGAAACATAGCCATAGCCATTACACCATCTGCTGGTCCCTCAACAGACATATTTTGAGTTGAGGCTCTGTTTGGGCCCTAAGCAATAACTGTTATGTTTGAGACAATCCTGTTTTCAGTAAGCTCCTTAAGGAAAATAAACAAATGATTCTATATAAGTAATTAACCAATTGCTGAAATTACATGTCCTTTTATTTGCAGAAATAAAAGATCAATTTTGCAAATTATTTACATATGTTGGATAATTTATAGAAGAAGGAAAACACTGAAGTTGTCTTTGGTGTAAAATAGACAGTGTCTATGAAATTAGCTGGTGGACAATATGACTTGTGTGTGGCCTCTTACAGGTGCTAAAGAATTCTTTCCTGAATTTTAATCACAGATCTAGATAACCTCTATCTCTGCATGTATTAGTTTCAGTTATTTTGAAACAAGATGCAAATGTGCCAATTGTTACCATCCAAAGACCGAAGAAATATTAAAGTCCATTCTGAACCTAACAAATTGCCACTCACTATATTCAAGAGAGCATTTGAGTCATAGCATGAAGTAACCTGTGCTCTGAATAAAGAATCTGCTGAAACACCAAAAACCATTAAAATACCCCCAGGAGTTACTTGGGTTTTTTAATTTTAAAAATTATAAGAGCAGAGAAGGAAAGAAACTATAGTATCCTCTTGCAAGGAAAATGGTTTACCCTGCTGTTCAGAAGGCAGGGCCAATATGTAATGGTTCCAAACATTCCTGGATGTTGCTTAGTGATTTTTCTCAGGCCAGTTTTTTATGATTGCTGGATAGCACTCTTAGCATTGTGGCCAAATAGATTGTAAAATATAGATAACAATTATGAATATTGTTGTAGAAATGTGTCTTTTGGGGTCAGCAGATGGCATAATGGTCATGTCGCTGGACTCCCAAATAGCTGACAGTGGTTCAAATCTCAAACCAGTGGCTTGAAACTCATGCAGGGCACATGTGCATGCATGCTCAAGATCCTAGGAGGAGAATGGAGGAGAACGGATCATTGTGTGGTCCTTTCTTCGGGAGCTGATTTCTCATTTTTCCTTCTCACTATCTCTGTCTCTCTCTCTCTCGTGAGCAATGAGCATATGCACCCTAAGGCAAAACTTCTAAAACAAAAGAAAGAAAAATTTGTCTTGTGGGGACCGGATCGCAACACAGTGGTAAAATGTGAGGATCTATGAGGCCGAAACACGTAGTAAGAACTCTGGAGAGCTCCCTGAGTGCATTGGCACATGCCCACGACCTTGGGCTAGCTAAAGTGGTAAGTGGATCAAGGTATCAGGACCCTGTTGACAGTGCTGCCTCTCTCTTCCTCTCTCAGAAGAAAAAACTATTTTAAAAAGAGAACTTTGTCTGCGAAGTGTGTTTATGTATTAATTCATTGAGCAAATATTTTTATTGAACTTCTATTATATACCAAGCAATATAGATGCTGCTGCACCAGATATGATTTTATTTATGTTATTTGTATTTATTTATATAAATAACTTACGTGTTATTTGTGGTACATTTCACATGAGTTATGTCAAATAACTGAAGCTGGTCTCAAGTTCTTCAAAGCATACATTTATAAACCCTGGCACTGGAATCCTTCTGAATAAATAGGCATTATTCTACCAGAAAGAACATATTCTTGGTCTTAAAAAAAAAAGAAGAAGTCATCAAAAGCTTAGTTTAATAGTATGCAGGTAATTTCACTTGGAGGGCTAGTGTAACGAACGGTAGGCAATCTAGGAAGGTGGACCCAGAAACATTATTGTCAGTTAAAATTTGGGAATAAATCCAGATAATATAGAAGCCCAAAATGGATAAATATTTATTTTTGGATAAATAAAATTCCAGATACAGTTCATGCTTCTGACAGCATAAGAGTGTCCTTTGGTATGAAATATGGCCATCTGGGGTTTGAGTGATAATATTCACACTGCTGCTGGTCTGGAGCTTTTACTTTCCAGCCTTCCTTGCAGCTAGGTGTGGCTATTTCACTAACTTCTTATCAGTGAGGCATGAAGAAGTGATATCTGCAAATTCTGCCTCAATTACTTAAAGTTGCTTATCCAGTTTTGTCTATGGATGAGGATAGCATCCTAAAGATGGCAAAGAAACAAGAGGAAAAGAAACCAGGTCCCTGCATGACTCTAGGAAGTCAAAATTCTCTACAGGGGATATTTTGCAATCCCATTGTTATACCAACTAAACTTAGTTTTTACCTTAATGTAGTTATTCAAAGAAAAACCTCTGAGGGGGACTAGTTTTGGGGGCAAGACATAAGTGATGAGGGAAAAAGCTGTTTGGCAAAGCTGATGAGAAAATACCCCTAAAAGATAATAGACAGTGTAAACACCTGAAGGAGTTATGCTGTGTTTAAAGATCAGAAAGGACAGATTACAGATGGGTAATGAGAGGAGAATGATGCAGAATAGCCTCTCCCTCTCACTCCACATGCACTCAATCATCAGCATAATCATTTACCCAAATAACCCACAAACAGAGGTCCAATTATGGTCACACAACACTCCAGAAGATGGCATACACATTTCTTTGTAATCCCATCAAATCTGCCAGTTAGCTGCCCAGAGTTCTTTTTCTCTGCTCTTTCTCCCCTGTCTTTTCAACTTGTCAGCTCTCTTCTCAAAAACAAATTCCATATTGCTGCAGGCCAGACCAAGGACACAGGTCTCATCAAGAACACAAACATGCTTTGATTATCTCCATTTTATAGAAAAGTGAGGTTCAGAGACAGAAAGTAAGTAACCTAAAATCACATGCCTAGTAAATGATAAAATTAGGATTCAAACCCAGGTCACCTGACACAAAAATCCAACCATTTAATTACCATACTTCCTGCTCAGGGAGGCTTCCTCTTATAAAAACCTTCAGAATCAAGCATCTATAAAACAATCAAACTTGGGACCAGCAGTTAGCATAATGGCTATGTTGCTGGACTCCCATGTAGTCGACCACGGTATGAATCCCAGACTTGGCTTAAACTCACACCAGGCATGTGTGTGTGCATGCCCAAGATCCCAAGAAGAGAATGGAGAAGGGATTGTGGCGTGACCATCCCCCCAAGGAGGGGGGTGGTGATTTCTCCCTTTCTGTCTCCCTGTCTCTCTCTGTCTTTCTGGTAAGTGCACACACCCTATAGCAAAAACCTCTCCAAAAAAAGAAAAAAATCAAAATCAAACTTGTATCTTACTTATATTGAATGTCTCTAATAATATAACCTCCCTATACTATTATGCTAAGGAAGTCTTCTACCAGGAATAAATGGGAGAAAGAACAAAAGGAGATGAGAGTGACAGAAAATTCTATTTTGGTCCAGCATAGTGGCAAACTCAATGGTAGTACAAAAAGCCACATGACAATTATGGAGTTGGATCCCCAAATTGGTTTAAAAATACTCCAGATGCATACACACATGCCCAAGATCCTGACAAGTCGGGGGGCTAGGGAAAAAGGATCATGGCATAATGAGGCTGTTTTGAAGGTGGTCCTCTTTCTCTCTATCAAAAAAAGAAAATTATATCTTACCACACCTTAAAAATATTGAACATTATTCACTCCCAGAAAATGATGGCTATATATGTAATATACACACTACACACACACACACACACACACAATCATGTCCCCATGAAACAGTACTATCGTAATTTCACATATAGGGAACCTCACACACATATAAAGTGGCAGAAGCAGTACTCAAACCTAGATCTAATTATCATGTTCCTGTTGATGCCCCCCCAGAAGGAAGAAAGATTCCTACTGTGCAGAGATATACTCAGGTGGCACTGGCAGCGGTAATGCCGTGTACAGAGAAATGTGACATGGTCAGCCTCACCGGCTACATCTACCCTTGTTTTCTTGTTCCCTGTCGGCCATCCTCCATTTTGTTTCCACATCTCTCCACAAGCACTGCCTCCTTCCTCAGCTAAACTCAGCTCTCAACAAAGAGCTCAGCAATTCCTCCAGACTAAAATAGAATTAAACGGTTACCCAGAATACACAGCCCAGAATGATAATATTCAGCCTGACAAAACTGAATCTCCAGGCTATCTAAAAGAAAATTCTTACTCTAGGATGTTAAGCATGGGGGGTAGGGACAGATGTCTAACCAACTCTATTACCTCAAGACCACTGATAGCCCAAACCGAAAAGATGCTTAATAGTCAAGACCTAACATTAACTCTAATTATCTGAAACTAAATTAAGCCAGCTATTGTTTTCTAAATGAGCAAAACTGAAGTACCTAAAGCTTTATGTGCTTCTCTTCTCAAAAAGCAACAACAGAGAAGGAGATCTGCTCTTAGAACTTGACTTGGGTGGATGGAGCATGGTTGGTTCCAGGCTGGTCAGCAGCATCAGACAGCAAGAGCAAAGCAGCAGCCTAGGCACAGCTGACCATCAAAATACAAGGCCAAAGTATAATAACATTTACTGCTATGGAAAAAAAAAAAATCAGCTCCACAATTAAATGTACTGGCCATAAAACGGTTATTGCTTTGCTTATACCAAAGTTGCATTTCATGCTTTATTAGATTTTTTTTATTTCTAACAGTTAGGCTTGCTTTCTTTGGCACTGAATCAGTTACCATAAAATTATAAGCCCAGTTAAAAAGTTCCAAAAAGAAAGAAAACTCAAACAAAGCCAAGAAGCCTTGCAGTGGTGCTGCAGCTCCCAGACAGACGACTGAGGATTTAAGGGAGCTGCAGAGTTATTTCAAGTGCTGCATAATCCATCCTCTTTGCAACAGCCATTGTCATAAACCACTCAAATGCTTCACCCACGTGCATGACATACATACAAATGATAAACACAACACTAATTACAAAGAGAAATTATATATTGGCTTCCTGCCCTCAGTCATAACTCAGTAATATATTATATTTTACATGAGAAAGAGCCCTTCGCTCATAAAACTATGGACAATCATTGACCTTACAATGGTTGTGACACAATTCAACATAATGTAAAGCTAGCCTAAGTATAACACTAAATAAAAGCAGCTTATCAGTAGTGCAATTGTTTTCAGAGCAAAGGTCATGTCAAAATGCATGGTTTTCAGCTCTCCAGTTCTTGAGTTGAAGTGATTGTGGCTCTTACAAGGCACAAACTAGAGAGTAATTAAATTTGGGCTATATCACAAATCCACAGATCTTCTTGAAAGAAATGATTACGTATAAAGAATGTCTTCTGAAACAGAAACTTAAGTCAGTAAAACATCAGCAAGAAATGCCCACCTGTTCAGCATGTACATTAAAAAGAGGATAATTCACCCTGTGCATTAATTCACATCCTGGGATTGCCTGGAACCTCAATTTAATAGGTAGAGTTTGACTGGCTGTCACATAAGGAAAACACAATTCCCATTGGCCTGAGACTCAGCTCCGCCAGAGGACCAGTATATCCTAGACAGGGACCAAAAGACCATATCTTCCATCAGCCAAGGGAATGAACTAGATCATGATATTCCCAACCTCGCTACCAAGGGTGTTGGTTTGGGTGTGAAGATGTTGGTGACATTATTTTTTTCTTTTTTTTTTTTTTTTAATTTTGCCAAAGGGTATATCTGCTTGCTAGAGAGAGGGTAGAGAGAGAAAGCACCCACCAGTGGGATATAGTCATTTTACAATCTCTTCTCCATTTCTCAATCTTGTCAGAATTTGGAGCATGTACAGACATATTGCTGGCAAGTTTCTCAAGCCACCAGGGCAGGATTCAAATGGCAGTCAGCCATGTGGGATCCAGTCCCCCTAACCACTAGGCTATGGGGCCAGTTCACCACTTCATATTTTATAATAGTTATAACTAGTTGGCTCATTTTATTTTTTTAATACATAGAGTAAGGAAAACTTAATTTGGTTAATGTATACAATAGGCAAAGCAGAATCAAACAGTGTGTAAATAGCTAAAGAAAACACAGTTATGTCTCTGCCACCTAGCACTGTATCTGGACCATTAAAAAATGAAATAAAAGTTGGTAGGATAAATTACTAAATTTCTACATATGATTCTCAATGCAAACTGGGCTTGAGTTACTTGCTTTCCTAACTCACTGAGAAATTATTGCTTTGTCTATGAGATTGATGTACAAATGTAGGAAAAGTGAGTTCCTCAGACAGTACCACAGTTCTGAGAGGCTGATGTCTTTATAACTACAGAAATTGACTTAGCTGTTGTCCAATTTTTCAAATAGATACAAGCTATAAGCTGAAAGAGGTGTGCCCAAACCTAGCTTTTCTGAATGTCAATGTTTCTTGAAGTATCCTGAACTCTAGAAGCCTGAAAGGATCAAGGACGTTACACTATTTAAATTTCAGATTTGATTTTCTTCTCCTGAAACTAAAACCGTAAGTGAAAAGGGTGATGTCTGAGAAAGATGGCTTTGATACCCTGTTGACACTCTGCTGATGCCCTTCTACCACCACCACAATGAAGCTCAATAATCCGAGCCTTACTATATACCTAACGTCAGATCTGCTCATAGTTCAATCCTAGTCCTCTGTGTTGTAACTATTTATGTGCTTGTCACTCCTCTGAAATGATGGCTTTCTTGACAATGAGACTGTCATTTTGTTCATCTCAGTAACTGTGGTCCAACACAGGGATGACACAGGCTCAGAGCTCCATAAATAGTTCCTGAATATTACTGAATTCATCTTCTGCATTAGGTCATGCTTCAGTGAAATTCCAGAAAAAAAGTTTTGTTACTTGGGTGTTTTTGAGGCCACCTCTGTATTTCACCTGCTCTTGTTCTTTCCCTCTTTTCTTTTTTCCTTTATAGGGACCATAATATCACCTAAAGGCAAAAGGCTGACAACTCTAGTCAGGATAAGAGAAGTAATGAGCAGCAATCCCATACTAATCCTTTACTGTGACCCCCACCCTGAGTCCTAGACAACTCTCATTCCTTAACAGGTAATATTTGAGCTGAAACAGCCACCTTCAAGGTAGCATTTTCCTTGTTGATTCTTTTGCCAAAAGAAGGCAGATCTTTTTTTTTTTTTCTTTTTTTGGATAGGTTTTTGCTATAGGGTGCGTGCAATTGCCAGAAAGACAGAGACAGAGAGACAGAAAGGGAAAAATCACCCCCCAGGGGAGATGGTCACGCAGCAATCCCTTCTCCTCCATTCTCCTCTTGGGATCTTGGGCACGCACGCACACGTGCCCGGCGTGAGTTTAAGCCGCCGAGTCCGGGACTCAAACCACGGTCGACTACATGAGAGTCCAGCAACATAGCCATTATGCTAACTGCTGATCCAAAGAAGTCAGATCTTAATAATATTTTATATAGATAGATTTGAGACTTGATAGCAAAGAAGCTTCCTTTTTCCCTACCATGCACTGTCATCACTATTTTCATCATTTAAGTGCTTACCATGAACCACACAGTTCTAAGTCTTCAATTATTAATTAACAACTGTATATATGTATATGGTTTATAGATATGTTTATATATATTAATATGTGTACATAATTCTATATTATTTACACTAAATTTGTGTGTAGGGATTTTATTTTCTTTGTAGTTATTATAAATGGCGTTTTTCTGATTTCTTTTTCAGCTACTTCATTATTGGTACATAAAAACACTACTGATTTTTGTATGTTGATTTTTTATCCTGAAACTTTTGAATTTGTTAATCAGTTCCAAGAGTATTTTTTATTTTTTGGTGGAGTCTTCACGTGTTCCTATATGTAAGATTAAGTCATTTGCCAAGAGGGACAATCTGACTATCTCCTTTCCAATTTGAATGTCTTTTATTTCTTACTATTGCCTAATTGTTCCAGCTAAGACTTCTGTTATTATGTTGAACAACAATGGAAAAAAGTGGGCATCCTTCTCTTACTCCAGTTCTTAGAGAAAAAGCTTTCAGATTCTTCTCATTCAGTATGACGTTAGCTGAGAGTCTGTCTTCCATGGTCTTTATTGTGTTGAAGAATGTGCCTTCTATGCCTAATTTGTTAAACATTTTTATCATCAAGGGATGTTGAATTTTGTCAAATGCATTTTATGTATCTACTGAGATGATTGTGTAGTTTTTGTCATTCACTATGTTGTATCACACTTAAGAATTTGCATATGTTGAGGCATCCTTATGTCCCTGGAATAAAATCCACCTGGCCATGATGTAGATTTTGAATGGACTGTTGGAACCAATTTGCTAATATTCTGTAGAGAATTTTTGCATCTATGTTTAGCAAAGATTTGGTCCGTAGTTTTCCTTTTTTGTTGTGTATTTGGGTTTTGTATCAGTGCAGTTTTGGTGTTAATTTAAGTGTAGGAGGTTGGAAAAATCAAAACCTTCATTTAACATGACTCAGATCTGACCCTGAGGTCAGGATTCCCATTTTTCAACGTGCAAACCATATAACTATAAGCAAATCACTTAAGCCTCTTTGGGCTATTTTCATCATCTTTGAGTCAGAGATACTACTTATCTCACAGAGCTGGTCTAAGGATTCATTTGAATTCAAGTGAGACTAAATAATTAACAATGAATGCTATGACCCTAAGTAATCTCACCTCTGTCACTCTCTTCTTCATGTCCTTTGGTCATATTGGTGCTGGCAGACTCCCCACACATAAGTATGGATAATTCATACAACTCCTTCAAGTTATATGCAAAGGTCACCTTTGAAGAAAGCCAACAATGATTAGAAAATTGCACCTGCCCTTTTCCTCACTTTGGCATTCCCAAACTCACATCCCCCAATTCTACATATTTCTTGCCTAGATAGCATTCATCACCTTTTTAACACATTGTGTAATTTAGTGGTATATTATGTTTATTGCTTGTCCATTAATTATCTGCCTTCTCTTTCCATGAGGAAAGAAATGTTCACCCATTTTATTCACTAATGTATCCTAAATGCCTTGAAAACATCCAAGCTCACAATAGCAATTCAATAAACATAGGTTAAATGAATAATGTATATAAGAGTTTGCACAGTACTTGGCATTTATTCCTCAAGAAATTGTTAAAGTGTGTTCCTCTTCTTTACGAAACTTGTGGTACAATAAAAAACTCAATCTGAAGAAACAAAAAATTGTTGTGGTTTTTTTTTTTGCAGTCTTTTTTTTTCTACTAACAAAGCTCCTTTCAGTTTGATTGACACATTTTTCTCACACACAGCATGAGCTTTTCCTACATGACAGATTTTATAGAAAGTGCTTCTGCTCACGCTGGGCTCTCTGCCAATTCTGACATATGCCGGGCAGTGACTAGGTGGGGATAGCTAGCCATCCGGAGATCCAGCCCTCCTGAGGGCAGCCTATTCTACCCCAACAAAGTTATCATGAGACTTTCACTTACTGAAATTCTACTGTGTGCCTTGCTTTGTGTTCAATATGCTGAGAACAGAGAAAGGACTAGAGGGGTATAGATAAGAAAAAAATGAAGGTCATCAACAGTAGCTTCAAGGAGTGTCCAACCCATGATACTTTTAAATATAGTGCAATATGGTGGAATGTGTGTGCTCAAATCATGGTTCTACCACTTAATAGCCCTGTTGTGACCTTGTACAATTGACTCAAGTTCTTTGATTGAGCCTTGAGATCCTCACTTGAGAAAAAAAAAAAAAAAAAAAGAGGCTAAAGAGGCTTCACTTTGTATTTGGTACATGATAGAATGATGCTTAATAAATCTTAATTTCTGCAATTAAACTTCATCTGACAAAACAAACTCATATATTGGGTTGTCAAGAAAGTCACAATGCATTTTTGCATAGAAAAATATAAGAAAAACATTTCGTGAGTTTCCCAACACCCTAATAAAATGAGAATAAATCAATAAATAAATAGCTATCAAGGGTTCAATGAACGTAAGTGGCACTGGAGTCAGAGGATTTGTGATGGCTCTAGTACTCAGAGAGAGCTTTCCTTCATTCCTGTATTAATTTGCTAAATATACATGGAAAGAATCTACATGCTTCACTATGAGAAGTTCTAAATATAGTGGAGACAAGGGAAAACGGACATGACATCTTTAAAATATGTGATAGCATTATTATTTAAAAAGGTCACTCTGGTGTCAGCAGGTGACACGGTAGTTAAGGGCACTGGACTCACACATGATCGACCATGGTTCAAGTCCTGGACCTGGCAGCTCATTTTCTTACTTTCCCTCTCTTGTGTGTACATTCGAGCTAACTCTCACACTCTTACTCAGTCCCTCTCTGTTTTTTTCTTAAAGAAATAAATAATTTTTTAGGAAAAATGTCACTCTAATGATAGTATAAAATACATTTTGCACCAAAATAAAATTTATAAAACAACAGGCAATAGACTGGAGAGTGTCTTCAGGTTGTTATGTAGAAATGGTATACACACAAAGAGTTTAGCAACCTCCCTGAGTTGAAAGGACATTCAAGGTGTTCAGAATTCAGGGAGGCCAAGATGGAAAACAGTTGCCATCCAGAGAAGCCTCAGAGGAGAAAGTTCCCAGGCAACTTTGGGTAATTACAAAGGCATCCCTCAAAACTTGAGCTGAGTATTAATTATCACATGCATCTGAGGAAAATGCGTAATACCACGAGGAAAAAAAAATCACCAATGCCAGACAGAACAATCTAGGGAGGCTGGGAATAGTTCTTGCTCTCTTACTCCAGTCAGTAGGAAAAGCATTCTGATCATCTGATGTGCCAGGCAGAATCCTCCAAAGAGTAGTGAATCAGTAAAGGGAAAATTTCTTTTTTTTTTTTTTTTTTGGAGAGGTTTTTGCTATAGGGTGCGTGCACTCGCCAGCCAGACAGAGACAGACAGAGAGACAGAAAGCGAGAAATCACCCCCCAGGGGGGATGGTCACGCCGCAATCCCTTCTCCTCCATTCTCCTCTTGGGATCTTGGGCACGCATGCACACGTGCCCGGCATGAGTTTTAAGCCACCGGGTCCGGGACGCAAACCACGGTCGACTACGTGGGAGTCCAGCAACATAGCCATTACGCTAACTGCTGCTTCCCAAGTAAAGGGAAAATTTCTAAGAGAAGGGAAGAAAGAATTAGTTCATCTCTGAGTCCATCCAAACTTATCTTCAAGAAGAGAATGTGAAGTGCTCAACAATGGCACTACTGCAGAAAAATCAAGAAGCTTGAAATCCAAGAGAATGCTATAGCTCTATTAAAATCTAACAACTGACTTTAGTGAGAGTAAATTTAGTAGGAATTAGATAGGAAGAGGAGAGAATGACCAGTAGGGGGAGCATGTTAAATTCACAGGACTGTTAGTAAGCAATCATGAAAGTGTGATAACAACCTTCCTTGTAACCTCAGAACAAATTAACAAGGGCCAAACAGAATATGTTCTAGAGAGGGTTAAGAAAAGGTAAAAGCGTAATAAATTCCATACAGTTCATAACTGATAGTCACAAGCTACTATTTAGCTCAAGCAGGCATAACTAACCACAAGTATAACTAAATGTTAGACTGATATTTTACAATTTAATATAAGATAAAAGCAAACAAAATGTAGAGCTCAGAGGAAGTCACAAGACGCATAAAACTAGGTAACTGCTG
>NW_006159609.1:1296884-1301570 GCF_000334495.1 Tupaia belangeri chinensis
AGGTATCTGCGGAACCTCCATTATGACAATAAATGCAGTAAGTATTTTATTAAAGGAAAACACACTTCTTTTTTTCTCAGTATGACAATTGCAACAGAATTACACATTTATTTTTTTTTAAAGAGGTTTTTGTCTTAGGGTGTATGTGCTTGAAGAGAGAGAGACAGAGACAGTGAGAAGGAAAGTGAGAAATCACCCCTAGGAGGGATAGCCATACTGCAATCCCTTCTCCTCCATTCCCTTGCCAGGATCTTGGGCATACACCTGGCATGAGTTTCAAGCCACCAGGTCCTGGACTTGAACTGCGCTCAAGCATGTGGGAGTCCAACAACATAACTGCTATGCTATCTGCTAGGCCCACATATTTTATCTTAAAAAAGTACTTGTCCAAAGAGAGAGTGGAATTGCCTTTCTCAAAGATCTCTCTGCCTAGATCCTATAAATGGTTCTACTAGTTTCCTTCTTGCCTAATGACAGAGGAACTGATTAAATGACTTCTCCAAAGTTCCTTCCATCTGTGATTTCAACAAAACAGACAGAACTTAATTAAAATCAAATACACCAACATTTCTGGGGTAGAGTGTCCCACTGCTAACAGAAATAAATCTTTGAAGGAATATTCTTTTGAAAGATTGACTGTATTGGAGAAAATATCTATCATATGTAAAGACAAGAAGGCATCCATCTGAGATAAACACCAAATGAATTACAATAGCCGCTCCCCCCAAAAAATTGGACAGTCAACTGTAATAATAAATACCACAGCCTCACATTCCAACTGCTTGCATATTTTTAAACAAGTTGGTTGAGGAAAAAAATAATTATCCTAAAACAAATTAAGAACTGTAAACTCTTTCATATAAAAATAATGAGGCAAATTTGCTGTGATGTGGTTTACATACTCATTTAATGAAGAAATGAAAATTTCTAGTTGTTACAGTTGTGCATATTCATGGAGGCAAGAGCAGCAGTACCAGAATTTTCTTGTTGAAGATTTGTCTCATTTCAGAATATGCAGCAATGATAAAGAAAGAAAAATCAAAACATCTGGAAGAAGAAATAAAATAGTTAAAACACTTTTTTTTGTTGTTATCAGAAAAGTATCTGAAAAAGAAACAACTAGAATCCTGAGCTAGCAGGTACCAAGATCATAATTGATCCCATTTGTCCTCAAGAGCACAAGAATACAGGATGAGCATAGAACCTTTAGGACAAAATTTGGTCCCAAACCCCTGTGGAACCTCTAACATTAAGAATCACACATTTGTTTCATACAGTAAGGAATTATTTATATGCCATTTTGAATAGGTTAATGACTTTCCCCTCAGGAAATAAACTTTCAAATAATTCCATACCTGTTAACAGAAAGCACTTTGGCTGGATTGCACTCCAGTTAAATATATAACTCAGACATTGTTATAAACTCCCATTTTACTAATGTAGAAACCAAGTCTCCTAAAACTAGAAAGTTGCTTTTAAAATTCAGTGCTAGGACTTCAATCCATGTCTCCCAATGGCAAGCAGAGATAAATTTCTCAGTGCTCTCAGTAGCAACATACATAAATGATTTTATGCTGTACCATACACATCAAGATTAGTTATATACAGTTGCTATTGTTCCAGGGCAAATGAGGCAGGTAAACAGTGATAGATTCCAGAGGAATAAACTGGGAGAATCTATGTGAAGAGTAGTGTGCCCAGAACCATGCCTAATTATCAATAGGAGAGCAGAGGTTCATGTGTAAGATAATCAGAAAACCAAAGGTCTGATCTAAAAGTGGCTAAAGATGTGTCTTGGGTAAAGACAGGAAGCCACCCAGAGTCTAGAGAGCTGACCCGAAATAACAGGATCTTTCCATACTGATTTAAGGACATACTGCTACCCATTAGATGTGAGTACTAAGATGCAGCAGTTTAGTAAACTATCTATCTCTTGTAAAGCGGACAGGAACCAAAGAGGTAATAAGACACCATCCTTCTGAGTCTTCATCTCAACAATTGAAAATTGAAGAAAATAAAAGTATAAAGTAGACTTTGAAATCAGACCTTTCTGCTTTCTGAATGGGGCCCCAAGAGAGAACAGAGGCAGGAAAAAAAAGAGTCTTCTTTCATAAAATGGTGACTTAAAAATCTATTATAAAAAAAGTTCTAAAAAAAGGTAATTTTCACATTTTATTGGTTTTCTGCTTAGTTATTTCTAATGGGCTTAGACATAACTACTTATAGTTTTGCTCTGTTTGCTTTTCTGTGTAGGCAGAAAGAAAGTGAGAAAAAGCTAAAGGAGGAATAGGAAGAATTGACTTCAAAAGTTGAGATGGAGCTACGGGACCAGCAGTTAGCGTAATGGCTATGTCGCTGGACTCCCATGTAGTTGACCGTGGTTCGCGTCCCAGACATGGTTCGCGTCCCGGGCATGGTGGCTTAAAACTCACGCCGGGTGCATGTGCGTGCATGCCCAAGATCCTGAGAGGAGAATGGAGGAGAAGGAATTGCGGCATGGCCATCCCCCATGGGGGGTGATTTCTTGCTTTCTGTCTCTCTGTCTCTCTTTGTCTGTCTGGCAAGCGCACGCACCCTATAGCAAAAACCTCTAAAAAAAAAAAGTTGAGATGGAGGGGACATCACTTGCTCAATCAAATGACAAAGACCAGAACCCAATTTGATTTCCACTCCCTGTGGTTTTTAAAGAGAAAAAACTTTAAAACAAGAAATGCTACTGCCCAAGTGGGGATAATTAAACAGAGGAAAGGAGTTAACATAAGGAAACAAAATTAAGCCTTAGAGAATGAAGGCTGACCACCAAGGGAAATGGCAAAGCATAGAAAGCAATTAGGTTGGAAAACTACCTTCCAATGGAAATTAGAGGAACCCTATTGCTTGAGAAATTAAACCACAGACATCATGCTATGGGGAACATACCTGAGGTGACAGAAGAAGAACAGAGAGGCTCACCCGAGGATCCTGAGCTTTCTCATGAAAAGTTGTGGAGGAAAAAACCTTGCTTGAACACAGATTCATTACAGTTAAAACAAATAATAATAATAATCCAGCTCTACCACTGATCTTTTCCTGAATCTAAGATACAGTTCAAGGTCTCCTCTCCTTCCGTCTAAGGGCACTCACACAATTTAAGCCATCATTCTCCTGGCCTTTTCTTGAAGATGTTGGAGTTCAATAGATGTTCCCATTGTGTCAACCTTTCATATATGAGTATCAGTCTTCTCAATGACAGTAATTCATCCAATAATAGAAAAGCACTGGATACGGCCTGAAAAATTTACAGTGATTTGCACTATTCATTCAATAATTACCAGTTCTGGAATGAGAACTGACTTCTTAACCTTTCACTATGTGTGATCTTGACCAAATTAATATACCTAAGATTTTGTTTTATCATCTGTAAGATGCGTATAAAAATAACTCTCTTAAGATTATTGTGAATAAGTGAGATTTTTTAAAAAACATTCACATAATGCCTAGAAAAGATATGCCAGAGTCTCTTAATTAATAATGATGATGATGATAAAAATAAAAGATACAGCCCTAGATATTAAAGGTTCGAGAGAGAGATATGATAGATGTTCTTTAAAATATTTCTTAGTTCCTCAATTTAGGAAATAAAATTTGATGATGTTCAGTGTTTAGTTTTGGAATACACATGGTAACTGTTGGCTTATGCCACGTAAAACATAAGCCAACATTATGGAATAGTGATAACACTCCAACATTTTCTATCTAAGGTAACTTTAAGAAATACATGGAGTAAAGAGATTAGAAAATGTACTTTTCTAGGAACCAGCAGTTAGCGTAATGGCTACGTCACTGAACTCCCATGGAGTCGACTGCGGTTCGCATCTCGGACCCGGTGGCTTAAAACTCATGCCAGGCGTGTGTGCATGCGTGCGTGCCCAAGATCCCAAGAGGAGAATGGAGGAGAAGGGATTGCAGTGTGACCATTCCCCCTGGGGGATGATTTCTCACTTTCTGTATCTATGTCTCTCTCTGTCTGTCTGGTGAGCACATGTGCCCTATAGCAAAAACCTCTCAAAAAAAAAAATGTACTTTTCTGTGTGCTCATATCTAAAATTAAGAGATGCAATAATGTTTCTTTTTTCCCAATTAAAATTCTGGCCAAAGTCTTTAACATAAATAAACACAAAAGATTTGATCATACTTCATTTCTGCATAATAGTGACTCTTTATACTGGAAAAAGCAAGAGACTATAATCAAAAAATGGAGGTTTGAGGGGGCTGGGAGGTGTTGTGGTGGTGAGGGACACTAGAGTCCCTTATGACCAGTCATGGTTTGAGTCTCAGACCTGGTGACTTGCTTTCTCACTTTCTCTCTCTCTCTCTCTTTCTCTCTCTCTTCCTCCCTCGTCAAACTAAAATTAATTAATTAATTAATTTAAAGAAAATAATAATAAAAAATTTAAAAAGAAACGGAGGTTTGGGTCCCAAGACCACCACTTCCTCTATTTATCATGCTTGTTGCAAAACAAATAACTCTCCATGAGAACACAGCCTGGTATTCTACTATGCATAACAGGAGACCCATGAGTTCCCTACCAGCTATAATGCTATGTAAGCCACACTACAGTAAACACATTCTTTAAAGAAAAACAAATAGTTCTTCAATGGAATACTACACATCGTCTAAAGGACAACCTCCAGGTTACTGATTCT
>NW_006159609.1:1301601-1354258 GCF_000334495.1 Tupaia belangeri chinensis
TCTTTCTTGGTGTTTGAGGTATTCTGCAACTGGGTAAACTGCAGATAATGAAAGTGATACAATATAATTAATTCTTATCTATTAGCTGTTATGGTTTGGATGGCAGTTTGTATGGTCCCCGGAAATTCTTGTGTTAGGATTTAGTTGTATTATTTGCATTAAAGAGGTATCAGGTGAAAACTTAATTCTTTCATGGTATCGGAGGACAAGGCCATTAGTCTGATAATGCCCTTAGGATGGTGCCTCCAAGATTGAGTTCTAGTGGGTATATAAGCAGAGGGAATGAGACCAGCACAGCAGAGAGAAAGCCACATGGATACAGACCATCCACCGCTCTGCTGAAGTTCTGTCTTCTGCTATCTTGTGATGCCCTAGGACTTTCCAGTCATCAGAATTATAAGTTGTTAAACTTCTATTTTGTTATAATTTACCTTGCCTCAGCTTATGTTAGCAATGCAATATCAGACTACAACAGCCATGCAAATTATGTCCTGTCTAAAAGAGGTTCAGTTGTCTTCCCTTCTACTCTGAGGGAAAAAATTTTCCCCCTATATATATATGTGTGTGTGTGTGTGTGTGTGTGTGTGTATTCATTTAAATATTCCTGATATATATGTGTGCCTTTTTTTCTGGACTATTTTTTTTAATTGGTTATATATCTGCCAGGTCTCCTCATGAGTGAAACAAAATCCTTCAATACATGTTCATTTTTTTAACTGTGTAAGAATAATAAATTTACTTTTATTTTAATTCACAGAGAAACAATTTGTTTAGTCATCCTTTATCCCACCAACATTTGGTGAGTAGCTACCCTGTGGTCAGTTATGATCATGGGCCAGCCACAATGATACAAGGTAACGCCATGCTCTGTGGTGCTGACCTAGCAACCCAAGGTCGCCCCATATATGCCAAGTGCATGCCTATGATCCTGGCTGGCTGAAGCTTGGGGTAGATCATGATGTGAAGACCCTGTTGTGAGTGTCTCTTTTTCTCTTTCTGTCTCTCTCTCATGAGGGAAAACAAAACACTTAAAAAAAAAAAAAAAAAGAAAAAAACCATCATATCCCTTAACACTATGGCATTAGAACAAACTCAGTTCTCTGCCTCTCACCCTCCCCTGTACTCAGTGCACAGAAAATACTTCATACATGTTTATTGAATGAATTTCAAAATGTCTTCCCCCAATGGCACAGCCTAGTAATTTCTGCTATTATAAAGGCTTACCAACTAAAGCTTAGATAGTGCTTGGCATGTTGGAGACACTTGATACATGTTTGTTGAATTGAATACACAATCTTCTCAAAAAGAACTCACAGTCTACTGGTTTTGATGCTTACATGAAGGCCCACAATCTAGACTTACCCAAGGCCTCACACTTAGAAGATATGCAATCAGTTTCTGCTGACTGATTTCTAAGGCATGCCAGATGTAAACACCCAACGTAAGTAAGAGATTCTCCTCAACTAAAGCATCTTTCCATGTAAATAAAGCAATTGTTGAAATAGCAAAATTTTAGTATCTCTTCTTAAATTATTAGATTTCCAAAGCAGAAGTTATTTTCCTAATTATTTAAGTTAACTTTTCCCTAACATTTTGGGAGTTGAATTTTTATCACTATTTTCAGAGTTTGCTGTCATCCATGCTCCACTGGTTATGTTTATATTCAATTATTGCCAACCACAAACTTTGCGTTCATTTGTGTTTGTCAAATGCATTCTAACACAGTCTCTGTCTCACAGATACTGACAAGAATATCAACACAACCATCGAATTTCTTAAAATGGAAAATAAGAGTTATGTTACAAATTTTCTAAATCTTTTTCAGAGTGAAAAAAATAACCTATGCCTGACAAAGAAAACTTGGTAGATAGAATCACATATAAATCATACCCAAAAATAAAATTAAAGGCTATATGCTTAGAATGAAATACAAATCATTGTCTCCAAAAGGGAGTTGCTATGAAGCTTTTTAACAATACATACTTCCTAAAACCTTCTCAACACTAGTAGAAAAGCATGTTCTTCAGTGACCATGGTATAAATATAGCTGATTGGTGAGAGAGAGAAAATTTTACTGTCTCTGAAAGACTGTGTGACTCACTGGGAAAGACTGTTTCCACAACCAGAGGGAATTAAATTAGCTGCTCCAAGAGTTCTCAAGTGGCGATATGCTATTGTACCCATATTATGTGTCACAAGTGAGGTAGGCAGTCCAACATTTTCAGCTACTAGTAAAAAAATTAATCAGACTGGTTCTTTATTAGCCAATTTGAAGATGTCCATGACAACTGGCATGAGATATATAAACTAAAAATCAGATCATGCCTTCCAGAGGTCACAGTATTATGGAGGGTCTGAGCCTGGAACATAAATAACCAAGAAGGCAGCTCCCTATAAGGGAGGTTAAGTAAAACAGCAGAGAGAGACATAAAAAGATATGGCTACAGAGAAAGAAAAATTACATTCAGCTGTGGCTTTTGAAGGCTTTCAGTGAGAGTAGAATTTAAGCCAGACAATGAGAGATGGTATACTTTGGCAATATGGTGATGAAAGGCTGGGTATCCCAGGAATGGAGCACAACATCAGCAAACATGTGGAAGAGACAATAGGACATGTTGGTGGAAGAGAAGTAAGCTCTATTTGGTTGAAGCAGATTTTCATGAAGTAATTATAAAAAAATAAATCTGGGAAGTTAGTTAGGGGACAGATGACAAAGGCCTGCCCTAGAGGTTCTTCAAGCCATCTTGTCCCTCTCTAGAGCAGTGTCGCCTGTGCACAGACCCCACCTCACATCCAAGGCTTTCTCCTTGTGATTCCTAAGTCTCCATGTTTGAGGACTATACTGGGGAGCACAGACATAGTGCTCAGATATACAGCATGGACCAGAAATAGCAGGAGAATCCATTTTTCTGGAAGACCAGTGGTTTTCATATCTTATAAACCCATGAAAGCTTTGCTTAAACAAAATCTAATGTGAAGTTTCAATAAACACAATAGAGTTGCTTTGTTTAAAACAGAGCCAGCGGCCTTCTCTGACAGCAGCCTGAGTAGGTGGGGAAGGAAGAATGACCTATGAATCTCCTGTCACTCTCTAGAATTTCGTTTAATAAAGTACTGCTCTAAGCAATGGATATAAAGATGAGTTATTTCCATAACTCATAAAGAGAGTTATGGGAAATAAGAGGTTTGGGTCAAATGGAGAAAGACCTGGAATTTCTCGCCAGTGAATAAGCACTTCACCACTGATATAATAAAAATTTAAAAAATAAAACCTTCACAATATAGAGACATAAAGCATTATGAAGCTGCACTGGTTTTACCTTATGTTACTACTATCCCCTACTACTGCCTCCTTAATGATAAATTTTCATGTGTTAGTTTCCCATTTCTTTGTGAAATTTGCTTCATCTCCCAGGCAGCAACTACTCATTGGAGTTCAAAGACATGAACAAGTGAAAAAGTCAAGAAGCTTCAGTCATTCCTTACTAGCTTTTCAAAAGAGATGTGAAATAATAACTTCAACTGACCTAGGAAAATAGTAATGATTCATGACAAATACAATGCTTCACTGAGCTCAGCATGTCCTAGAATGGGGGGTGGGGGTCACCAACACAATAAAAGCTAAAAGGAAATTTTGCCTTCCATTCACAGAGAGAAATGTTTCTCCTCTTTCTAAACCACAGAAACCTGAGTAACTTAAGGACAAAATGCTAATCCATTTTATATAAGAATAGAAAGACAGTACATAAAACCCTTGGTAAGAGTTCAGAATCTTTGCCAAGAGAGATGAATTCTATTGGCATTATTTGATTCACACTGAAAGATTATTTGAGTAGCTACTATGCAATTATAAGCCCTGTTATCAACCTAAGAGCTTGGTTCAAACCAAGATAGTCAAAAAGGAGAAATACCTACCAGCCAGCTGTGAAATGATCCCAAAATCCCTAAGTTTAACAGGGATAACAGCTTAAGATTTCACTCCAAGTCAAATTTCTCCTATATAAACCAGACTCAATGTTCAGGAACAAAGAAAGTAAGCCCGGATTTTACATAGGAAGATGGTTGTAGACGTGCAAGGCAAATTCTGGGGGAAGAGTATGCCCTGTCAGCACCCCTATTTCCTCCTTTTGGCCCCTATTTCCAATCTGACCAAAGCTGATTGGACCAGGAGTGGAGAAATTAGAAGTAAATTCTTTGGCTTGTCAGTGGCCTGTTCAATCCTCTTTGTTCCTGTGGTTGTTTAGATTAAGAGACACAGGTGAGGTTAAGAAGATGAGAGACCCAAGTGCTCTGAGGTCATTATCAATTTATGTTCATCAAAACAACATTTTCTTGTCATTTGTATAGCTAATGCTGTTGTTTAGAAAGATTTGTAAACCACTCTAAGCAACATGAAATGACAAATCATTGTTCCTATCCTTTCTTTTTCAATTGACTACATGAGCTTGGATAGATCACTTGGACCTAATTCACTCAGCCTAAAAAAAAAGTCATTTCCAGGTGATCATAGATGTAGAAATAAGATTTTGCTATTAAAGTAAAGGACCTAGAAAAACAACTGATCTATGAGACTTGAACTAATTTTTAAATCCCAGGTCTGGGCCAGCCATGGCCTAGTGGTTAAGGTGGTTTGAACCCACACAGCCAACTATGCAGTTCCAATTCCTGACTCCATGATTTGAAAACGCATCAGACATGTGTGAATGTGTACCCAAAATCTCTAAGAAAGGGAGAAACAGAGAAGGTACTGAGGCATGACCATGCTCCATGGAGGTACTTACTTGTTCTCTCCTTTCTCTCTCTCCAGAGAGCTGATGTGCCCTCTCACAAATTAATTTTTTTAATTTTTAAGTGCCATATCTGAAATAGAAGAGGAGTTATGAAATATTGGGACATAGAGAAAAGAGGGGCAGGCATTTGCATGAAGGCTCAAGACACTTGGCAATTTTATGGAGAAAAAATGATTGCCCTCACGGTTCACATGACTGATGCACCTGAGACAATCTACGTTTATGTCCATTTCCCAGCTTTGTTATTCACTACACAATCTTCAATTTTATTTTGTATGAAAATAAACTCATACTTTAATCTATTTTTCCCAAAGCTTTTTGAAGTCTCCTTACATGCTAAGTTTAGTTAACACAATTCTCTTTCCTCTTTTTTGAGATTGTCAGTTTTAACACACATTATATATTTCTAGCTTTTCTTACAACATGTAGGTCTTTAATATTCTATCTTCCTCCAAAATATTATAAGAATACTAGTATGCTTTCATTCTCCTAGTATATTTTTGTTTAGAGTTTTATAATGGATAGTCTGGAAAGTCATAATGCATTTTGGCATAGAAAAAACATAGAAAACTAGGTCATGACTTTCCCAACAACCTAATCCTTTTAATGTAAAAAAATAAAATTTAAGTAGTTAACATTTTTTAAATAATTATTTTATTTAACTTTGTTTATTTGTTTTTTTTGTTGTTGTTGTTGTTGTTGTTTTTCATTTGATCAGAGAGGGACAGAGCAAGAGAGAGGAGAGAGAAAAGGAAAGTGGGAAACCAACCTGCCAGATTCAGGACACGAACCACAGTTGGTCATGTGAAAGCCCAGAGCCCTTAACCACCATGCCACCTGCCGGCTCCAGTAGTTAACATCTTTATGGTAGTCAAATTTATTAATATCTGTTCTCATTCATTATGTTTTTCTTGTTTGTGAAATTTATCTTAAAGTAGTTCTTTTTTTTTTTTTTGGAGAGGTTTTTGCTATAGGGTGCATGCACTTGCCAGAAAGACAGAGAAACAGAGAGACAGAAAGCAAAAAATTACCCCCCAGTGTGGATGGCCATGCCGCAATCCCTTCTCCTCCATTCTCCTCTCAGAATCTTGGGCATGCACACACACGTGCCTGGCGTGAGTTTAAGCCACCGGATCTGAGATTCAAACCATGGTCAACTATATGGGAGTCCAGCAACATAGCCATTAAGCCAACTGCTGGTCTGCCCCTCCCCCCCTTTTTTGTTTTTTGGAGAGGGTAGTTCTTTAAGTAAGAGATTGTGAATTTGGTCTTTGTATTCCTGATACTGTCTTCACTTTCACTCTTTCTATAACAGAAATTTAACTGGGTATAAAACTGCAGGCTGTGAATTAATTTCCCTCAGCACTTGGACAGTAGTATTTTATTCCCTTTTCAATTCCATTCTTCCTTATCCAAAATCTGCCCTTTCTTTGAAGGCAATCAGTCTTTCTTTTCCCTCTGACAGGTAGCTTTTAATATATCTTTACTCTTGACATTTTTAATTTTTGCCACTCTAAAAATTTATGTATTTTTTATTCTACTTGATACTCAGTGTGTTTTATAATCCAAGAATTAATTTCTCTTTCTCAGATATTATTTTCTCTATTACTTATGTGTGAGAATGTCATTTTTTTAAAAAAACTATTTCTCTTTGTTTTTATTTTTCAATTCCTTCTCTGATAAACTTTCCAAGTCAAACACTTTTGTGTTAGGTTCTAGTCAATCCTCCAGGGTCCCATACTTAAACAAAACCTTACGAAAGTAGTTCAGAATTCCTACCCAAAGTGATATTGCAGAGCTATATCCATCAGTCAAAGCTACAGACAATTTTAGTCACTATCCTATATTATAAAAGGTCTGCTCAAGAAGGCAGTGACGGGGCCAGATGTTGGCACAGCAGTAATGCAACCAGACCAACATGGGAAAAATCCTGAGCTCATGTCTCAGGACCTCTCTGAGCATGCTGGGAAAGCTCACGCTTACCAATTATCTGAGCCAGCTGAGACTAGGAGTGGATTGAACCATGAATACCCTGATGAGGATGCTTCTCTCTCTCTCACTGAGGAAATAAACTTTAAAAAAAATAGCAGCTAAGTCATGAAATAAAAACTATTTAAAATGATGATGCAAGGTGATTTCCTCACCCTCAGAAGCATCTCCAACTTTAAGGTTACTAGTTTGTTCAGGTGTACAGAAATTATACTCTACAAACTCACATAGACACCAAATGATTTACTTTCATGAATAAGTGTAAACTGTTTTTAAGTTAAAATATTATGGTGGCAAACATTAAACTGCAGGAATAAAGAAGCTCAAAAAGCTTGTCAACTTTCACTTCAGTGAAAAAAGTAAAGCTGTTGGTCATACCAGGTAAAAGACTCAAGACTGTTTATAGGGACCAGCAGATGGCGTAATGGTTATGTCACTGGACTTCCACGTAGTCATCCGCAGTTCAAGTCTCAAACCCAGTAGCTTAAAATGCTAGGAGCCATATAGTAGAATAAATATGTTACCATGAGAAAAATAAGACTGAATGTGGAAACACATTTCACATTTTGGGAACATGAAGTCCAGCACACTGGACTAAGATCAGCATGGCAAACAATGTGGATCATTAATCTCAAGATAGACCCTACAGGAAAGAGTCTATGCAATGTCCCCATCAGGAACCATAAGGATTGTTTGTCCCAGCTAACAGCAATGACCTGCAAGAGTTCATCTGTCTTTAAAAACCTGCTCTTCTTCACATAGCAAACAGAAAACATTCACCTTACTCCCTCCTTAAGATAATATAAATTGTCTGTAAAATAAAGCATCCAGGTTCTCAAACATTAAGGTTCTGAGTCCCCTCTTCCTATATATATATATATTAGAGAGAGAAATTTTGCTATAGGCCAGAGAAACAGTGAGGCAGAGAGATAGAAAGCAAAACAATCACACACACACACACACACACACACACACACACACACCCCAGGAGGGATGGCCACACTGAAATCTCATCTCCTCCAGTCTCCTCTAGGGATCTTGGGCATGCATGTACACACACCCAGTGTGAGTTGTACACCACTAAATCCAGGACTTAAACCACAGTCGACTACGTGGGAGTCCAGCAACACAACCATTATGCCACCAGCTGCTCCCTTCCCATACTTTCATGTCTGTCTCTTTCCTTATCCTCCGCGTTGACCCTTTGTTCGCCCTGTTCAGAGGACTGGTTCCAGCATTAAAACTTACGCCAGGCGTGTGTGCATGTGTGCCCAAGATCCTGATAGGAGAGTGGAAAAGAAGGGATTGTGGTGCGGCCATCTTCTCTGGGGGTTGATTTTCTCACTTTCTGTGCTCTGTAGCAAAAATCCCTCTTTAAAAAAAAGGAATGTTTATGGTAAGACAAGAATAGACAATAATAGTATCATCAAACCCAGCATTAAGTTCAAGACATCAGTTATGCAAATACTTCATATGCAAAAGTTATTTTAATATAGAATATAAGAGACTAGCTTAGCTAATAGACTTATGGTATTATCTCCTGGGTCACCTAACATTAAATTTGGAAATTTTTTCATATCATCATACTTTAATATTTATTTCTTCCCCATAAGCTGGTGGTGATTTACTCTTCATGTTAATGTGATGACAAAAAAGAACTTTTTATTTTGCTCAATATATTCTGCTTTTTATTTCTTTATTAAGTGTAAACCTTTCTTTTTGTGCCAGATGCATACTTGCCAGATAGGCAAAGACACAGAGAGAGAGAAAAAAAAATAAAGAGAAAGTGCCCCTGTTGGGGTGTGGTCATGCTGCAATCCTTTCTCTTCCATCTTTCCATCATTTCAGGATTTGGGGCTTGCATGCAGACATGACTGGCATGTTTCTCAAGTCACCAGGTCCAGGACTCTAACTATGGAAGTAACCGTATAGGATCTAGCTCCCTTAAGCACTAGACCACAGGGTCAGTCCAAATATAAGTTTATCATGATAAAGGCATTTTTAATTACCCAAGAGTATCTGACATTTCTAGAATACCACTGAAAACCCTCTCAGCTTTCTCTCATTCCAGTCACTGAATTCCAGTCTCTCATTCCAGTCACTGCGGCAAGCAGGTTTTTACAAGCTCTGATCACTCAGAGTCCCTTTCCTCTACCTCAGCTCACTCAAATATTCATAATCAGGAAGTACAGAGTATTTAACACCACGTGGGATCACCCTTGGCCAAACAGAAAAGAAGTTGATACATAAATGTTTCTCCTTTCTCCCCACAGGTGGATGGATATTGGACATATTTTCCCAGTAAGATTAAGTGACCACTTACCCTGAACAGTGGCCATTTGTACAATGTCACTGTACTGGCATTTCTTTTTCCCCATTCATTCTCTTCCTCCCTCACTTCTGTTCCTAGACTTGTATTGTCAAATAAACCACCTGACAACTGCCAGCAAGTTTGTTCCTCAGGTTCTATTTTCAGGAAGACTTACACTAAACTAAAGACACCTTTTGAGACTCTAACCATTAAGTACATAGTCGATTGCAAAACTATCATCCCTTTAATAAGTCCATTTTTTCCAATTAAAGAGTTAATTTATGACCATTTCTGTACTGAAAATAACAGTCTCACCACTTCTAATCTGATGCCGTTCACACTGTATTGGACATTAACTTCCTGACATTAAATGCTTTAAGTACAATTGAACTAATCTGCCTTACATCAAAGCAGCTGCACTTTCTGGTAGTCTCTAGCATCAGACAAAAATGCCCAGAAAGACTTTTCAGGAGGAAAGAAAATAAAAATTCGTCAATAAATTTAGTAGACTGGTTGGTTCTCTGAGGATTTGGAAATGCAAATATGAAATAGGAGCCATCTCTGCCCTCACTGAGCTGGTATTACGGTAAGAGGGCCAGATAAAAGCTTTATACACACATGATGTATTGAATGTAGTTACAATTGTGTATCGTTTAACAGCAGGGATACGTTCTAAGAAATGCATCATTAGGCAATTTTATCATGTCAACATCATAGAATATATTTAGACAAGCTAGACAGTATAGCCTACTGCACTCCTAGGCTGTATAGTATAGTGTGCATATTCCTTATGGGACCATTGTCAAATACATGGTTTAACACTGACCAACCATCCACTGTTGCATAACTCATTATTGTTATAAAATGTAATTGTATTCTACAAAGAATGAATATAGAAATAAGTGGTATTGAGGTTCACTCCCTCACCAATATAAGATTTTATCTGGATAATCTTGGCTGCATAATATCGGATACATCACTTAATAAGTCTCGGTTTTCTCAACTGTTAAATAAAACAATATAACTATACAAAGTTTCTCAATATTGAAGAAAGAGTATGTGAAAAGTGTTTGGCATTTAATATATGGTAACTGTTATTACTGTTCTTTGTCCATTTTATTGTTACTGTTGATAACAAATTTAGTTTGCTACCATTAATTTAAATGATCAGAATCATCAGCTCAGCAAATGTTTGAGTACTTATCCTATTCCAGGCACTATGATAACCAATACAATACAGGGAATAAAATAAAAATGCAAAAAAAAAAAATTAAATTAGGTTGTTTAGTGGAAAGAGAAGTGGGGAAGGCTAGATGGAAACTTTGAGTAGGCTTGGGATACTGACTAGGTGAAGAGGAAGCAGCACTCCCTAATATTGTGCTCACAGTTCAGGAGGGCTCATTGTACGGAGTGCTCAGGTACACAGCATGGAGAGCTCTGAATTCTAATTTGAAGTTACGATTTCCAGATCCTGTCATTTGTAGAAGAGGAGCACCTCCCAGCACCCCAGGAATCCATGATAATGATACCACTGTTGCTGTACTGACCTCCTCCTGCCAGAAAGTACTGAGTTATAGCTCACTCAAGCAGAGCTATTTAACTGCCCTTCTTCTCTCTTCTAATGTCTGTGTTTTGTCATCATGTACATTCAATTAAGATTGATATCTGTACTAAGAGTATCTGAGTTCTCACCAAGCCCTAAAGAGAAATCATTCACTGAGAATGAAAGCACAATGGCTCCATTATGTTCTGAGGGCAAACAACAGCTGAATGATAAACTGCATACTGCATTTTTTTTTGTTGTTTTGTACTTAAATATATTTCAAATGACGGTTAAGATGCGACGCAGCTGAAACACATCAGTAACCAGTGTAAACAAGACCACTCATTTTGTTAATGGATGGAAGTCTTCACCTCCTTTTCCATTTAATTTTATTCTCAGTTAATGTCTCTGAGTACAAGAAAGATTTACTCTTATTTAGGCTCATTTGAATTAACAAGATTAATTGCCTCCTTGATAAATTATGTTGAATTAATCCTTTTGGACAGTGCTGAGAGCCAGACATTGGTTGAGCTACTTAATCACAAGCTCTGTCAGAGCCTAATCCATCCCAGATATACAAATAGAAAGCTGGGAGAACGATGAGGATGCTGACGGAACAGATAAGCTGTCCCCAGAGACATTTGAGAAATGCCTCCTCAGGGTATGTTCCAGACCTCTGCACATGCATATGGAAAGACAAAAAAAAAAAAAATCTAGGCTTCATCATTATAAACTAGGATAGCATATTCACAGTTACAAATCCATTTGGGGGAGGCCTGAAGCTTATGCAACTGGGAAGATCATCTTGATGGAAAAAAAATGAAAAACTGTAAGTAGGAATTAGGTACAAAATTCAATATGAATTTAGACTAAAAACAGAAATCCCAATAAATTAAAAATTATTTCAAGTTGACAAATACCACAAATATTACCAAGTCTATAAAAATAACATACTCATCTTATACAAACTGACTGATCCACTTCTATAATACTTCCTTCATACATTTTGTTTTTTGCTGATTACTTTTTGATTGCATCTATAAATGATACTCTGTTAGGTTGTCTCAAAAGTCAAAACGTCTTTTTGCATAGAAAAATACTCTGTCATGACTTTTCCAATGACCCAATAGTATCATTCTTTATATGACAATGCAGTATCAACACTTAAAACGCACTCTCTAGAAAAATCAGAAAGAGACCTTTGGCTATTAAGCTGATCAAATCATTGTTTCATGTTACGATGACTCTGAATAGCATTAGTCAGAGCTGGGCTCCTCTGCTCAGAATGTTCTATGTCTAGTGATTGAAAGGAATTCCACAGACTAGCTTCCAACTCCTTTTATTAATAGAAAGCCTTGCTCAGATAAGTCCAGGGCCAGGCATAATAAGACATATTTGTACTGTGATGTGACATCTAGTCCTATATCTTCATCTCACATGTCTGGTATATTCCTAGAAGCCATTTCTACGTCAGGACATTTAACAATTACTTAGCCATTCATGGAAGTGGTCCTTTTCATGAAAGAGCTATAGGCATCCCTTGGAATAGGGTGACAAATAGTGGTCCAAATCCCTCACCTGGCAACTTATAACTCCTGTTCTTTCCTGAGTGTACTGTAATATGCAACATAATTTTTTACCTCAGCATTTGAATTTAGATTCCTTAACTTCTTTATTGATATTTTTGACCTTTTCTGTCTTTCTCCAAATTCTTTCCAGAGAAATCTAGCAATGAGCACAGAGCCCTCCTCCCTGTTGTATATAAGAGAATTACCCTATGGTCTACATAGTGCACATTTCTGCCAATTAAAAGAGATACAATCATGGCAGGGGGTCTTAGTCCATTTTTTCTATTGTTAACAGAAATATCTGAGACTGAGTACATTTAAGAAAATAGAATGTAAGCCAGTTGGTGGTGTGATGATTAAGGCAGCTGGATCCCCACATGGTCAACTACACAGTTCAAGTCCCAGACCCAGCAGCTTGAAAAACATGCCAGGTGTATGCACATGTGTGCCCAGAATCACAAGAGGAGAATGGAGTTTTGACTTACAGTTCTGGTGGCTGGGAAGACTAAAGGCATTGCAAAATGGCAGAAGGCAGAGCAGAATGTGGCATTCGTTCAGGTATCGTCCTCTCTCTTCTGGTCTCATTCCTTCAGCTTATAAACCCTAGTAGAACTCGATCATAGAGGCCCCATCCTAACATTATCGCACCCAAAAGACCCACCCTGGGAGACCCTAAATGAATGAACACTTAACACCTCTACAATACAATCAAGCCCCAACACGTGAATTTCTGGGCAACAGCCATTCGCTGCCCACCAAGACCAAACTTTAAACATGAAATTTTGGGGGGGAAAAATTATCTAAACCGTCTCATTTGAAACTCAAGGCAAACTCCCTCCAAGGATAAGCTTGGAAAATCAGAAGAAATTACATGCTCACACAATATAACTGCAGAGCACATGTAGTGATGTCCATTCTATCAGAACAAAGGAGTAACAGGCCCCAAGCACATCTGGAACCCAGGTGGACCTTCAGACCTGATCTCCATGTGTCGTGTCTTGGACACACTAAGAGGGTTGGGCCCTAAGAGCATAGGATTAACCTATGGTCTACAGAGATGACAGAGTGCACATTTCTGCCCACTGTAGTAGGTGTGATCATTGGAGGGTGTCTAAGTCCATTTTTTGCATTACTAACAGAAATACCTGAGTGGGTGAGTTTGGTCCATGTTTCAGCTTTCTTGAGCTATTCCTCCTGTCTCCAGTTCTTTCAGGCTGGTGCAGTACTCTGATAACTTTTCCATTCTAGGGTCTTGAGACTATTTCTACCTCTGCAGTTCTACTAGAATAGCCCTCTGGTGGGTAAGCCTGTTCCAACCCCACTTTTACACTTGGTTTTGTCCCAGTGGAAGCCCTCCGGTGGCTCCACTCCTGTGGCATTCTCTGCCTAAACTCTCAGGCCTTACTATAGATTCTTTGCTATCTCAAAGAGGGCTTCCAGCTTCTGCTACTTGCATGTGCTGGGAGAGAAGGTGGAGCGGCAGACTTAACAGCAGATCAAGCTCCACCTGGGGCTCCTTAAAACATCTTGGACTGAAAAATGCTTCTCCAGGATGTGGGAACAGAGTCCCAGTGCAGCTCAGGTCAACAAGCCAGCTGTGGCCCTGCCCCTGAAACTACACTCCCCTCCCCTCCGAGGCTTCTGTTCTTATGATGGGAGGGTTAATGACCTTGGGGCTTTTCTCCCATTTTCTTGATGGTCGTCACCTGGATCCCTTCTAGCCCGCTATCCTCGTTAGCAACCAGTCTCTCAGTCACACTTCTCTCTGCCAAACATGATTTTCCATTCTTTGCCACATGGCCAAGCTGTCAATTTTCTAAATTGTTCTGCTCTGTTTCCCTGTTCATTGTTCATTCTAGTCTTTTAAGTAGTTTCTTTCTGCTATCATCCTACCATATGCAATTAACAATAGCCATACATTTCCTCCTATTTCTGGCTAATATCCAGCAGCTGTTTCTGTGAATAATTGAGAGATGAGGCAAAGAGGGACAGAGTTTATTTAGCTATGTTGGAGTACTGGGCGTGGCCAGGAGCTGACAAGCTCGCAACCGACTCCCAGAACAGAAATTTCTAGCACGTTATAATCGTTACACTTCTCGTTTATCCATCGTTATCCATAACATAAGTTTAGCTAGTTCAGTGTTTCTCCTACCCTCCTGATGTTCCCAAAATTGTTCTGTGCACCGTTTCCCTTCACATCATGTTTATGACCCTGGTTTTGTTCTTACGGTAGCGTAGAATCTGTTAACTCAGATTTGTGACATACATTGATAGATTAAGGGGAGCTACAACATATCTTTTTAGTCTATATTGTTTAACAAAACAATCTAAACATCTGTGAGTACCTATTATGGTAAATGATAACATTAGTACAGTTGTTCCAATTTAACCTGCTACATTATGTCCCTGGAGCAAACATTGCCTGGGACCCTGGTCCCTATCCCGGTTGCATTATTATGACTATTTTCTAAAACAAGTGACTTTTGTTTCCTCTTCTAAACAAACAGGCTTATTTATGACCTTACTTGTTACAATAACTACAGATTACATTAATTACAGAAGCTACAGCCACCAGTTAACCCTTAACCTATAAGAAAGGAATCAAGTATAGAAAAAAAAAAGATCTTAAAAACTTGTTTTCTCCTGTTATATTCCTATATTTTACTTTGAAATCTCATTTGCCAGATTTTTATCACCCCTCAACATTCCAAAAAGCCTTGGGACATGAACACTTTGTAGCTGGATCCTCTGCTGTGGTGTAAAAAGAGTGAACTTTTCTCCAATTTTCAGTAAGTTATTCTTCATTTTTCTCTGAAACAGCCTCAGAACAGTCTTTGCTGTTTATATGCCTATCAATATTCTTATACTATCATTTAACCAATTTCTGTAACATTCTACTTTATTTCAAAACTGTTCTGAGCTGTCACCAGAATCTAAGCTTTTCTTAGCCTTAAAAATTCCTCCCTAATACCCAGTTCCAAAGCCATTTCCACATTTGGATGTCTGTACCAACACACTCCTGCTCCACTATGCCTATTTCTACCACAGTTCATTTGGCATGGCTAACAGCAACTCCTGAAATTGGGTGAACCAAAGAGAACAGAAATTTATTCCAATCCACAATCTGATGGGAAGCCTAAAACCATCACAGCATGGCAGAAGACAGAATTTTTAGAAGAATGGAGCATGCTCTATATCCATATCACTTCTCTGTTGTTCTTGTCTCACTCCCTCTGCTTAGAAACCCTCTGAGAACTCACTAAAGTCCTGCTCTAAAGACATTATCCCATCCAAAGGCCTTACCCTAGGATACCATGAAGGAATTAAGTTTTTATTTAATAATCATGTGTGTCCCCCCCAATACATGAATTTCTGGGGGACATCCAGTTACTGACCACTAAGACCAAATTCTCACACACAAAATTTGTTGGGGGGATGGGAGGTGGGGATAAACCATTAACCAAACTGCAATGGAAGTCTATGTAAGAGGTATTAGGACACTCTTCAAATTAAAAAGGTAAAAAAGAAAAACATGAGTCTTAAAGTCAATGTCTCATTTTGCTTGTGAACTAGGGTTATAAAATTGTGTGAATGATTAACCCTGTATTAAGAATTCTTCGTTTTAATTTTGGCAGGATTTTTTGGGTTTTAAGGAAAACAAGATTAAAACCACTATGTTTCAAAACTACCTTATAATTAGATGGCTTACACCCTTTTCTTCATTTTCTCAAATTCCTTTGATAGTTTTGTTACCTTTTGCTAGAATTGAAAGGCAGGGACAAATTTAACACAGAGAATTTTTAATGTCATTTCTTCTAACAAGCTCAGTGAGAAATGAAAAGATGAAGGAAAAGACATTTCTTACTTGTATGCTTCCACCAAGCAAAACAAGAGAATAGATATAACAGATTCCATGCATTTGTGAGTACTCTATTACCCCCATTTTGCTAAGAATCAAATAAAAAGAGCCATCTGTTCTCAATAATTTTTCTTTCTTCTGTACCAGCAAACTGCTCCCAGCACTAGAATTCTGTAGTGCCATGAAGAATCCCTCAGGCTTCAGGTAGACTATCACATGAAGGTCAGATCTAAATACTACCAAAAATAGTTAATATTAAAGAAAAATGGGTGACAATTGATCTCCTATTAGTCAAATGCTCAGGAAGTGTTTATTAAGTTGAATTTTTCAGTTGACAGTATAACATCCTTATTATGAGACCTTCTGCATGGGACCTTCTTCCAGAACCCCGGTTCTCAATGTTTTTTAACCCATGCCCTCTCCTGATAAACATATAAATCTCTTCCCTTGCCCAGAGCTTCTGCTCCCTGGCACATGTCCAGAGGCTTCACTCTCATCTTCCTAATGGAATCACTAAGAGGCAGAGGAGAGTTTACCTTTATAAACTGTCATCAACCAAGAAGTGGCCTTTCGTTTTTCTGATATAGCTTACACTACAAAAACAATGGCTTTTTTGGCAATATTTTTTGTTTTAAATTTTTACAATAATAAATATGTCATTACACCTCCTGGGAATGTATGGTAAGTTTTCTCAGGATAAAACATGTCTCTGCTTCCTCCCCACCCACAAGTTCTAAGACTAATGATTCTAATTTTCTGCTTTAGTAAATAGAATGGAGAGAACATAATTGAATTCCCATTTAGTGCTTAGAATCTAATAGTGCTTTGGGCTCTGGATGATAAATTTAAATTTTCAATAGACAGCATTACAGCTACAGATTTGCAAAACAAGCAAACTTGACTAGAAGGTGTATTACGAAGGCTAGAAACACCACAAGGTAGCCCTCCTCTGATTTTTTTTTTTAAAACAAGGTTGTAATTACCATGCTCATTGTTCAAAATTTAAACTTGGAAATATTTAGGCTAAAGTACACAATGCTGCTCATCTCTAACACTTGCCCATAACATCTTCCATTATTTATGTAAAAAAAAAAAAAGCTAATCTCTTCTTTATCCATTGGTTTAGAGCCCTCTTATGTTTGCAGATATGTGGCCATTCTCCCATGTTGGTATTTGTTCAGGCTCTGGATATTAACTCATAATTCTTTTCACATGCTCCTGGCAATTAATCCCTCATGCAATATGCATATTTAGTGCCCTTTAACTGCATGGCCTCTACACTCATCTCCCCAGGTTAAAACTGTGCTAACACCTGGATTCTGCCTTCCATTTTTTTTTTCTTGGGGTGGGGGAGAGGTTTTTGCTATAGGGCATGTGCGTTCGCCAGAAAGACAGAGACAGAAAGTGAGAAATCACCCCCCAGGAGGGATGGCCATGTCCCAATACCTTCTTCTCCATTCTCCTCTCGGGATCTTGGGCACACACACACACATGCGCCCAGCGTGAGTTTAAGCCACCGGATCCAGGACTCGAACAACGGTCAACTACGTGGGAATTCAGCGAAATAGCCATTACACTAACTGCTGGTCCCCTGCCTTCCAATTTTAAGAGATGTTAAATTCAGACAACAAAAATAGAATGGGTTTCAAGTGTCTTATTTACATTCTACCTTTTCATGGTCCCTTTGAACTTCACCTTGAAAGGAATTAGATGGTGATGTGAAATTGCACCAATTCTTCTAGGTGATATACACTGCTTCCCTTTTTTTTTTTTTGTTGGCTCTTGAAATGCCAAGATGTAAGATATTTTAAGCAGTAATTAAAGGATCATAGTCTGTAACAGCATTCCTTAGCCTCCAAAGATGTATCGCCCTCTTCAATTTCTTTGTTCATAAGTTCGTGACTCTACAGTTACGGTATAAAGTTGCCAAAGGGGAAAATAGATTAAAACGAAACAAAACAAAAATGTTTGTAAGATTAAAAAGTACAGTTAACTCTGGGTAGGTAGTAGAAAGGAGGTTTTGGAAAGGAGATGATTTTGGGAGACAGAAGATCCTGCACCCCACAGCAAGCCTTGATGACACTATAGAATAATGGATGGTAGTTAATAAAATTCCCATGCCTGCAGAGAGATGAGGAAACTAAAGATACTTCCTCAATGACACACAAAAGGAAAGGGCAGCGAATGAGTACCCCTACCTGTTAGGTCACATGGTAATGAGTCCCAGAGATGAGGATCAAAATACTCATCCTTTATTTCAGTTATCACAGACCTCCACTGTGACACCAAATTGCTACTATAAGCTGAAAAGTGATCATAAAATAATAATAATATACATGATAGCACTTAACAAGTTCACTCAGGCCTATTACTACGACTGAGAGTAGTCCAGTTGGCAAGACCCAAACAGTAAAAGTAAAGAAGCTAAAAAACATGTAAGTGCAATGTGAATGTCCACTACTGGAGACAAAGAGAATCTGGGACCAGTCAGATCAGGACGTGACTTGCACAAGGAATGATAAATAAGGCATGAGGTAGTTTCAGGAAGAAAATGGAGCACAGACCCTGAAATAAGTAATGCCTGTCATTGAATGAAGCCACAGGAACCGAACAGAGGAAAGGAAGAACCAGGGCCAACTTCACAGAGGTAGAGTCTTAGAACAAGATTTTGAGCACATCATACAGAGTTCTTAGTTGCAAATAACAAGAACTACATTTGTCTATTTTTAGAAACAAATAAATTGATCAGGATAGCTCACAGATTTTCTTTTTTTTGGAGGCTATGGAGCCAGAAATACCTTTAGGGTACCTGTCTGTCTCTGTCTCATCATGGCACTGCTCCACTGAGGAGCCCATCACCACCACGAGGGACTTCAATCGAGCCACTTGGCCATAGAACTTGGGTCACTGCAGCCTCCAGAAACCAGATGAAGCTGCTATCTCCTCCCAGAGTGGTCTGTGCTGCAGTCACTTTTGCACAGTTCCAGCTGATTCCAAGTCTGGCTAGAGAGTATCTGACTGGTGGGGCCCAAGTCACATGCAACAGAAATTGGGAAAGCCCATTTTCTGAATTTGGGACATGGGAAGTAGAACAGTAAGAGCATTTGACATTTTGTGGAAGGCAAGGATAGCAGGCACAGAGGCACTGGGAGTGCAAGAACTCTTTTGCCCCATGTCAGTTATCTGAATCTGTTAAGACTTCGAAAATTAGTAAGAGATATTCCCATTTGTATTTTAAACTGAAGCTTGCCCAGGAATATCTCGTATTAGAATATTTTAAATTAATAGAATATTTAAAATGAGCTAGACAAGGGCACAGAGGTGATGCAATATTCTGCAAAGCTAACCCACCTGAGCTATTCTGGGTTTCAATTTGGAGATCCTTGAACCTGTTGGATGCATGTGTTCCCTTGATCTAAGAGATGGTGAGCTGGAGAGGATCACAAAATCAAGACCCTCTTTAGGGTACCTGTCTGTCTCTGTCTCTCTCTGTCTCATTCATGGAAAATATAAATAAATGAACTTTAAAATAAAAGAATATTTAAAATCAATTGCACATAATCCATGCTGTACAAACATGAGGATTTTATTGGGAACATGACAGCTGTCATGTCATGTGCATTATATAACCACCTGCTATTTAACACAGGGACAATAGAAGCTCGTTTAATGCAAATACTTTTATCACCATATACTACTCTTGTTATCTCTTGTAAACAAAAATTTATCATTTCTCATCTTTTTTTTTTCACACTCACCATCTACCACTCTCGACCAACCACTTTCCCTCTTTACTGTCACTAGCATCCACATCAATCTGTTCCACCATCACACCTTCAGATCTCTCAACCTCCCATAAAGTGCAGACACTCAGTACAAATTGAGTGGGGATATACAATGTATATCTCACTCACTGTCTCACTTCACTCAACAGTAAATCTATATTCATTCATTCTGAGTTGAATAATAGGATCTCATTGTTTCTTACAGCCATGTAATATTCCAAAGTATATATATGCTAATTTTTCAACCCAATCATCAGTTTTTGGACATTTAGGTTGGTTCCGTGATTTAATAATTATAAATAATGTGGCAATAAACATGGGTGTGCAGATGTCTTTCTGATGGAGCATTTTCTTATCCTTTGGGTAGATACCAAGAAGTATCTACTCTTTCTTTACAGTAGCTGTCAGAGTGATTTGCATTTACAATCACACATCTGTCCAACTGCCAATTAGGAAACAAATCAGGAGGCAAAATAGGGAAGGAAACCTGTTCTAGTTGTTTTGACTCTCTCATTGCAACCTCAAAGCTGATTTGGCCAGAAGACTTTCTGTACTTTAATGACCAGTAAATCAGCAACTCCATATAATGTCAAACTTTTGTAGCAACCTTGCCCAGACACAGGCAACACCTTAGGGATCAGTATACTAGTAATTAGTCTGTGAGCTCTTGTCTGGTTTCTAACGTTTTAGCATTAGCGTATAGAATACACTCAAGTTACAAATCCCACTTCATCAATTATTTCTCATAATGCTAGAAGCACAGCTAAAGCATTCCTGAAAGCATTTGGAAGATTTCATGTTCATTTATTCAATGCAAGACAAGTTTTTTCACTGGGCCAGACATTTCCATTGTCCATTAGTGCAAAGAACTTCTAGTAACTTTGCTCATTTTAAGTGCCTTGTTAAACAAACTCCCAAAAGTAGACAGATTGTTTTAACTCAGTTTATAACTAAAAACTACCTAAATAGCCTTGCTCTCATCCTCCACCTTATACTAAGTTTCTTGTTTATAGTCCCTGAGATCAACTTTTAATTAATCCACCAGAGACAGAAAGCTAGGAAAGACATTTCATTGTCCTCTTACCCC
Source organism: Tupaia belangeri chinensis (assembly GCF_000334495.1). Lineage (NCBI taxonomy): Eukaryota > Metazoa > Chordata > Mammalia > Scandentia > Tupaiidae > Tupaia > Tupaia belangeri. The sequence goes on from NW_006159609.1 coordinate 1,322,534, forward strand.
AGTGTCTAATGTTTGCTCTATAATGTTCATTTTTTGTTTCTTGATAGGTCTTGAAGGAGTAATATCAGGTATCTATTTTGATAGCTGACCAACCTGAAAAAAATTAAAAATTAAAAAAATCATCTTTCTTGAGTCAATGGCTTCTCTACATTTTAGAAAAACAGGGCATTCTGTACCAAAATGTAAATATGATGTTTCTCTGACAAATCAGTCTCCAATTCTTTTTAAAAATTTTTCTATGGGGTGTATTCACTCACGAGAGAGAGAGAGAGAAAGAGAAAATGTCTGGGGGGTGAGGGGGAAATGACCATGCCACAATCCCTTCTCTTCCATTCTCTTCTCAGGATTTTAGGCAAGCACATGTATGTGCCCAGCATGATTTTCAAGTCACCAGGTCAAAGAATCAAACTATGCAGTTGACCATGTGGAATCCAGCTGCCTTGGTTAAGGCATAACACACCACCTAAAAGGCCCTCAACTCAAACTTTTTACAAGGAATTTTGCCAAGACTATACTTACACAAGACTTCGGAAAAGTTAAGCTTCATTTTAAAAAATGTTAAAAAGGATCTGTTGTATATTCACCAGGAGACATAATTCCATGTTTTAAAAGAAGGAAATTAGCAATTAAACAGCCTTACTCCACTCTGCTCTAGAATTTAACCCACATATTTACAAATAAAGATAATTTTATAGGGTAATTTGTGTCTTATAGGAGGCATTCACAGAAATTACCTCACATGATTTTTATATCAGGCAGATAAAATATTCTTCGGCCCTTTTTTGGGGTCTAGAAAGCTGAGCTCATCATTATTTTTCGAAATCATACTTATTAACAATAAGAAAGTTAGGATTCTAATCTTCATTCTTCTTACTTCTGACTTCTGCTCATTCTCTTTCCACAGTCTCTGAATCTGACGTTCATTATTATTCATTCCATAAAAGTCACGCACCTGACTCTGGAGTCACCCCAAAAGACTCCAAGGCAACCGTTTACAAGGTCCCCCACTGTGGACACCAAAAGCAAGGGAAATGATGCCAATTGTTCCCTCACACCTCAAATAAGAGACAGGTCAGTTGAGCACATATTTTCAGGTATTATCTTTTATCTTAGTCCATAATGTGCTGATACAGCAGAATACCTGAGACTGGGTTATTTATTATAAGTAGAAATTTGTTGGTTCACAGTACCAGAGACTGCAAATTCCAAGATTAAGGTGCCAGCATCTGGTGAGAGCCTTCTTGCTACATCATCACATGCCAGAAAGTAGAAGGGCAAGTGCACGAGAGAATGAATATCCTGCTGTGAGCCCTTTTCAGAATGGTATTAATCTAGCACCCTCACGACCCAACCACCGCCCATTAGGCCCCACCTCCCAATACTAACACATTGAGAATGAAGTTTCCAACACATCAATTCTGAGGGACACAGTCAAACCACAGCACCTTCTTAGACACTCTACCCATGGAAGATACTCAGTATGGATACCCCCCTCAACCAAGCTTAAACGTGTACAATTTATAAAGGGTATACCCAGCCTATCAATGCTCCAAGTCTATCGCTTATACCAACTCTTCCTCACCTATCTTTCCATCAAATCCTCTCTCTCAGTTGCCTTCATTTATAGAGATTTTCTTCATTTCCTCCTGTTATGGCCCCACTATGGACATTTAGTAAAAGAGTATGTCTACACAGTAAGAAAGTCATGAAAACTTCCACCTTCTTTACTAGCAATTAAAGGCAGAGTTAACTATGACCCTGGAGGAAAATCTAAATCTCCATCCACCATCTTGCCTGTGCTTACAGCTTTCTCCATTTGTGACACTTCAGTATCACTAAAGAATGCAGAAATACCCCAGTCTTGCCTAATTTATCATTTTTGTCATTTAACCTAGAATCTCTCAGAAATTCTAAATTACTTACATTATTTATGGTCATCTTAAACCATTCTCTGCCTTGTCTACATATGCAAAGCTGAATTAAGCATGGTCTCTGTCCTCATGAAGTTTATATTTGAAAGTGAGCACATGAAGAAGACAGGTTCTGTGTGAATTCTCATGCCTAGTTTCATGTTTATAAGGCAGTAAATAAGTATTTATTAAATTTGATTGTAATTAAGTAGAATTAAGTGTAGACATTCTGATAAAATTCTTGTTATAATCACTATCTCAGAGGAAATACAAGTTAACTGGCATACAAACAGAAGATAACTGATTATAATATATAAAGTATCGCTGAGTAACTTAAAATGTCTCAAATATCTCATTATTGAGTTGCCTAATTTATACTGTAAAAGCAGTTTCTACACAAGTGAGATGAGATCTTCAAAAAGTACATTAAAAATACATATCCAAAGATATGACAGGTGAGAGAAAAGTATAGATACCAGAGACTGTAAGGGGGAAAGTGGGTGACAGAGAGTGGGTGGGAGGAGGGGCGAAAGGAAAAAAAATTTAACAGACAAAAGAAGGGAAAGTTCTCTCTCTTTTTTTTTTTTTTTTTGAGAGAGATTTTCACTGTAGGGCGCGTGCGCTCGCCAGACAGACAGAGAGAGACATAGAGACAGAAAGCAAGAAATCACCCCCCAGGGGGGATGGTCACGCCGCAATCCCCTCTCCTCCATTCTCCTCTCGGGATCTTGGGCACGCACGCACACGCGCCCGGCGTGAGTTTTAAGCCACCAGGTCCGGGACACGAACCGCGGTCGACTACGTGGGAGTCCAGCGACATAGCCATTACGCTAACTGCTGGTTCCCTAGAAGGGAAAGTTCTCTCTTGAGGGGGGAAAACAAGTTCTGTAAACAAAATTTTTTTTCTCATATTAAAAGACATACCTTTTTTTAACATGTTATAAAAAAAACTATGCATGGACTTCAGAATTTTTTTTTTGCACCAAAATAATCTCATACTTTAATTCCATTTTTTCCATAAATCTTTTGAAGTTCCCTCATACTTATGAAACTCAGTAGATGAGTCTCTTTTTCTTTAAAGATTTTTTGACAGAGAGCATATGTGTTCACTGCAACTGAGTTGGGGGTAAGAAATCATCCCCCGGAAGGGGATGGCCATGGCACAATCCCTTCTCCTCTATCCATCCTCCTCTCAGAATTCTGGGCATGCATGCATACACACTGGCATGTTTTTAAGCCACCAGGTCTGGGATTTGAATGGTGGTCAGCCATGTAGGAGTTCAGCACTTTAACTACCATGCCACCTTCTGACCCCTAACTGCCATTTTTAAAACCATTTTAAACAGGTTTTCCTATATTTCTTTCAGAAATCCCATTTATTCTTTAGTTTTAGCTACTTTCTTTTCATTTTTGGTCACTGAATTGACCTAACCACTTATAAATTTGTTTTCAATCAGTGAACAAGATTTAAAAAAAAAAAAAAAACGACAAACATGGGACCAGCAGTTGGCATAATGGCTGTGTTGCTGGACTCCCATGTAGTTGACCATGGTTCGAGTCCCGAACCCGACGGTTTAAACTCACGCCGGGCACATATGCATGTGTGCCCATGATCTTGAGAGGAGAATGGAGGAGAAGGGACTGCAGCATGGCCATCCCCCCAGCGGGTGATGTCTCCCTTTCTGTCTCGCTGTCTCTCTCTGCCTTTCTGGTGACCACATGTGCCCTACAGCAAAAAACTCTCAAAAAAAAAAAATGACAAACTTAGGAACCATCAGATGGTTTAATGGTTACCTTACTAGACTCCCATGGAGTTCACCACAGTTTAAGTCCAGGCCAGTGGCTTAAAACTCACACCAGGCGTGTAATCATGTGTGCCCAAAATCCCTAAAGGAGACTGAAAGAGAAGGGATTGTGTCATGGCCATACCCCCAGGGGGTGATTTCTTGCTTTCTGTCTGTCTCTCCAGCAAGCACATGTGCCCTACAGCAAAAATCTTTCAAAAAAAAAAAAAAAAAAAAGACAAACACATTTTCTGGTGGGATTTGAAGGCCTTTCAATATTTTGTATTTTTCCTTTGTTATCAAAATTAATAAAAAAGTGGGGCCAGCAGGTTGCATGCTGGTTAAGGATGCTGGACTCCCACATGGCTGACCACAGTTCAAGTCCCAGACCTGGCAGCTTGCTTTCTCATTTTCTCTCTCTTTCTGTCCCCCTCTCTCACTCTCTCTCTCTCTCTCTGTCTCTCTCTGGTCAAATTTTAAAAATAAATAAAGTTAAATAAAATAATTCTTTTAAAAAAATTAATACAGAAGTTATACCTTTATGTCTTTCAAACACCAAATAACTTCATGGGTTAGTTCTATTATCCCTACATTCCTGATGCAGATGCTGAGGCACGTGATACCTAAGTGGCCTCCTGGATGACTCGGACAAGGGACCTTACTGAAGGTGGAGACTGGATGATGAGAGACGAAGCATGGAGTAGGTGAAGATTCCAGGTGCACGAGCAGCCCTCAGGCGTAAGTGGAAGCAAGGAGCTGAGAGCAGATGCAGCCGCCCCAGTACTCTATCTTCCCCTTTGCCGCGTGGACCTATCTAGCTTCAACACACTATTTTGCATCTCCTCCCTTGAATGACAGAGTTAGGACTGCCTTACCTCTGGTGAACTACAAGAGGCCTTTCCTGGTAACATTTCATAAAGGAAATAGAGAAAATATTCCTTTATATTATCGGGTCATTGGAAAAGTCATGACATGTTTTTTCGTGTTTTTCTATGCAAAAATGCACCATGACTTTTCCAATAACCCAATACTTTCTTCCACTGACACTGATCTAAGTTTCCAAATTACCTCATTATACACAGAATCGATACATACTCAGTTTAAACTTTGTCTCTTATCACAAATGGGCTGTGTAACTTTGTTGAGACTTATGTAGGAAATGGAGATAATGACATGCACTCCTTATGGTGGTTGAGGACTTAAAGAGTTGATAGCTGATAGCACCTAGTAAGTGCCTGGCACAGAGAAGACTTGGTTTTGGCTGGTATCAATGCATTTGGCTATATTTGGCTACTATCACCTGTTCCTTACATCCTTCCTTCTGACAACTTTTCATAGCTCTATTAGCACCTTTGCCATTAAAAATTCTGTACAGACAATTGCATTAGAGTAAGTGGCATAAAATTTTAATCCTTGCCTCCTGGTGCATCAGCCAGGTACTGGTCCAAGGGGCAAATCTGGGCTTCTTTTGAGGAGCGCCTCAGCTCCCAGGAGCTTATATTAAACTGTGATCTACTTACTCTAAAGGGGGAGACATTCCTATAACATTTAACTGGATGTTGTAAAAGAGTTTGGTGTGCCCCATTACCCTGTGTAGGGACTTAGCAGCTGGAATATTTTTTCTTTTTTATTTTTTATTGTAGTCTGAAAACAGCCACTGTTTAGTTACTGACCAGATTATAAAAATATTCATGGTGAATATTTTAGTTCATCCTTCTAGTAAGTCTGTTGATCTGGTCTTCCCTGTTGCCAGCATCTCCACCTTCTACAACATGGGTGGTCTTTTTCTTCATTCCACCTCATGGAAAAGATCATTTGAAGGGCTACAGGAAATTATTTGCTTGTTTGAAGCATTTTCCAACAGTATAGATTTCATGAATCAGATCCTCCATGCAGATGATGCCAAATTTACCAAGACATCGAGCAATCAAAGAGTTATCTGTCGAAGTAATTCACTTCTTATTGATTTTGCCATAACCATGCTTGTAGATCAATTCATTTACTGACTTCAGGTTCAGTTACCACCATTCTCGGTGTGTTGGAGGCCTTACTGAGCTAAACAAAGGTTCCACTGAAGATCTAGCGAAGATGAAGAAGCTCCAACTCCTTTCGAACCTTTGGGCTCACTCCATCCATACTTCTGATCCTGATAACAAATGCCAATTTGGGTTCTGCAGGTACAGAGAAGTTGCCAGCTTTTCTTGCCATCCTGGCCATGTGAATCTCCATTCTGTACATCTGTCTATATTCCATATTATAGTGCTTAGCTTTTTCATAGATAAGCTTCCTCCTTGCCTTTTGAAGCATCTTTTGAACGAACATTTTTCTCAGGTGCTTGATCTTCAGCTCTGCAAAATTCCTTTGCTTTTTCTTAAGGGTTTCTGGCACAGCAGGACCTTTTTCTTGGTGGCTTCCATGGCAGCAGGAGTTTTTTTTCTTGGTTTCTGCCACAGCAGGAACCTTCTTTTTCTTCTCTTGAAAGCCCTCCATGGTTCCAGCCGGAAATAGAGGACACACCTGGAATAATTTCAACTTCAGAAATATGAGTTGGGAGGTGAGGGAATAGAAATAGTCTAGAAGTGGAGATCAGCCTAAGCAGCACCTAGTTAGCAGACACTGGTGGTCTAAAGGAGGAATTACTCAGAGGGTTACACAGGAAGTAGAATCCAACAACCAATAGGCAGGCCAAGAGCCAGGAAGTCAGAGACTGAGAGTGGTAGGGCACAGGCAAGGAGTAGGCTGCAGCAGAACATAGCAGATGAGGCACTTGCTGGCAACAGCTCAAACATTAATGACCAAAGTGGCCTGAGGTTAGTATTTGGCACAGCTGCTGAGTGAAAGGTTCTGGAATTGGGAGGACACAGTTGTTAGCTGCAGCCCCTAGCCAAGTAGGTAGTGGCCTACTGGCTATCAAATACAAGGGAGAATTTTCAGTTTCCATCTCTCTAATTTTTGTTACATGGCATTAGCCACAGAACTTAAAATGCTTCTGTTTGACAACTGGATCCTGAGGTCCTCAGGCGTCCTGGCCTTCCCTCGAATATGTTTTTAGCTCAGTTAGCCAACTTCTAAAAAATAGTGTTTTCCTTCCTACTCCCTGTGGATAGTCTTGTCCCCTGTATACTAAATTGACTGCCCATTTGGAGATGCCCAACTGATTAGTATCTCTCCATAGATCTCATTCCTAGTGGCTAAGCACTGTGCCTAGAAAGCTGATCCAACACGGCTGAACTCCTGGTCCCTGAGACTTGAAAAACACACAGATTATATATGCATGTGTGCCCCAAATCCTGATGGGTTAGAGAAATGGAGGAAAGAGGACTGTGACATGACTAAGCCCCATTACGGGGGGAGGGGGGGCCTTGGTCTCTCTCCCAAGTACACATGCTCTCTGTAAATAATCATTTTATTCATTAAGTGTTTAAAGGACATCATATAGGCATTTCATTACCTCTAGCCCATACTTTCCCAGAATCAGTCAATCATTCTGTCTTCATTCTCCTTCCCTCCCTTCCACCTCTCCTTTCTTTCTTTTTTCTCTCCTCCTCCTTTCCTTATCTCTCTCATCCTTATCTAGAAAGCACACACCTGCAAATATCTTCAGAAGCAAAAGCTCCATGTAATATAAAGCAGTGCTTCCTAAACCATAATGTGAGAGGGCAGATAGTGGCCCAGCAGTAACTAGCACTTGGCAAGGCTGACCCATATGAAAAGGTTCTGAGTTCACATCCAGAGACCTCCCTGAACACCCCAAGTATATGCCCATGATCTGGGACTGGCTGAAACTGGAGGTAGATCATGACATGTAGACTTTGTTAGAGCTACAGTCTCTCTCTCACTCATGGAAAAAGAAACTTTAAATAAAATAAAATAAAATACTTTAATGTACATACAAATCACCTAGTTATCTTGCTACAAATTAGATTCTGACTCCGGAAGTCTGGAGAGGGACCCCAGATTCTGCATTCCTAATGACTACCGTGTTTCACTGATGCTTCTGGCCCCGGGGTCACATACAGAGCAACAGAGATGTCCAGGAGCCTGGACAACAGAGTTAGGTTCTCACCTCTCTCACTACCTTCCTTCGAACCCTGAATTATTCCACTCCTCTGTCTGGGCTTCAATGTCTCCATCTGTGAAATGAGGTAATTGGAAACAGCAATCCCTGAGGCTTTTATCTAATTCTAATAGCATGGATGGAGATATGAACTCTACAAACTATCCTACCCATTTCTGTGACATAAGCCCGACAAAAAACTAGCCAGGACTTAGTAGTGTTGCTAAACTAAACTAGGATTTAGTGATACTAAACAGAGCAGAACACTATCTATAATAAGTATGTTTCCAGAAAGTACACATTTTTAAAGGTTTTGGGCCAGGGGCAAAATAGTCACGGTTAAAAGAGAGTGCTATTTTGTGAAATAATAACAGTTTGAAATTACTTCTTTTCTCAGTGGGTCTGTAAATCAAATGATAGCCATCAGAAAGACACTTAGAGAATAATCACTAAATAAAGAGTACTGAAACAAAACTCAAAAATAAGGTTATTCGAAGTCTAATGGTTATTTTTATGGCCTGGAAGCGCGGTATTAAAGTTCTATATTTTTCCCTGGTGAGTGGATGACACACAGGCTGCATGTTGGTTTTTATTTTCCTGTTGAAGTGGTGAGTATGAACAAAAGGACAGGACTTGAAATACTATGAACTGAGTTGAAGTTCTGCCTCTTGTAGCCATGGGATCTTAGGCAAACTGTGCTAGCCTATTTCCTAATTGCTAAAATGCAGCTGGTAATAAAACATATACCACAATGTTGCTTTGGGGAAACAATTAATTAAATGAGAACAAAGGCTTAACACAAATTATAGAATACTGGGAACAGCAGTTAGCGTCATGGCTACGTTGCTGGACTCACATGTAGTCGACCACGGTTCAAGTCCCAGACCCAGTGGCTTAACTCATGCTGTACAAGTGTGCGTGTGTGCCCAAGGTCCTGAGAAGAGAATGGAGGAGAAGGGATTGCAGCATGGCCATCCCACCCCCGGGGGGGTGGTGATTTCTCGCTTTCTGTCTCTCCCCCGGGGGGGGGGTGATTTCTCGCTTTCTGTCTCTTTATGTCTCTCTGTTTTTCTGGCAAGGACACACGCCCTATAGCAAAAACCTCTCCCCCTACAAAAAAAAAAAAAAGAAAATATGTATCTAAAATACTATAAAAATGTGAGAAGGAAGAGAGGAGGTCAGAAGAGAGAGAAGACAGAGAATAGGACCAGTGATGCTATTAAACAAGTTGAAAAATGGGTTACTTCCTATCATTTCCTTCCTAAAAATCTATAGCCCCCACTGTTTACAGATAAGTATGCTCTTTGGGAATCACAATGACCTAGCCCTCTGCCTACACAGATTGTTAGCCTCTCTACTGACAGGCATCTGCAGAGTCTCCACATTGAGTAAATGATTGCATTATGAAATGTATTCTGATTTAAGAAAAAACTGAAACTACTATTTAGAACTGCCTATCATATGCCAAATGCTTTACATTAGTTGTTTAATTTTCGCAACCACTCTGAGAGGTTGAACTTGGGATTCATGGTTAGTAAGTGGCAGAGCTGGGATTTGAATCCCTGAACTCTGCTGTTTCAAGATTCCTGCAAATTGCCTTGGTTCTCCCAGCTAGTGCTAAAATGACAGAATCGACTCCCCTTCTTCACGCCTCTATTCTGTACTCTGCCACTTCTCTTTGTTTTAAAGATGGCATTTTTCAAGCTTAACAAAGATAGGAAATAGAATCTATTTTATTTTCATTGCACACAAATAAAAGCCAAACTTTTATCATATTCCTCTGTCATATGTTGGTATAATAAAATATTTCCTAAAGAATAATAGTAGTGACAATTATGTACATACCCCTTACACAACTAATCAACATTTATCATGGCATATAGAATATCATCTGTAAGATTTCTAAATTTCAATAGATTGGCAAGCTCTGTTTTGGCACTGGCTATAAAAGTGAAGAAGATAAAAAGTCCTGTCCTATTTGTGACTGTAAAAAAAAAAAAAAAAAAAAAGTGAACAGAGGTACTGAGATTTGCTCTGGTAGAAAGCCAGGAAAAGCAGGTTCTGATGTTTACATACCAGTTAATTGGGTGATTTGTATACCTGAGTTTGATTGACTGAATCCTCCCCACCACCATGTAAGGTAATAATAAGAAATAAATAAAATTTTAAAAAACTTTATTCAGTTCAATCAAAAAAACATTAACAAAACAAATTTTAGTTGCAATACTATAACTGCGCAAAAGACTGTAAACATACACACCAGTCAGATCTTTCTTTTAGTCAAAGTGCTCTTCTGATGACAGATAAATGACAAGTACACACTATTATGAACTATTTTTTTAAAAAAAGTTTTAATTTGGGACCAGCAGTTAGCGTAATGCCTATGTCACTGAACTCACATGTAGTCGATTGCGGTTTGAGTCCTGGACCCGGTGGCCTAAACTCACGCCGGGCACATGTATGTGCGTGCCCAAGATCCCACGAGGAGAATGGAGGAGAAGGGATTGCAGCATGGCCATCTCCCCTGGGGAGTGATTTCTCGCTTTCTGTCTCTCTCTCTCTGTCTGGTGAGCGCATGCGCCCTATAGCAAAACCCACTTGAAAAAAAAGTTTTGATTTATTTATCTCTTATAAACAAAAGTATGTCATTTATCTCCATTGACCATGAAAGTAAGATGCAGAGAAATGAAGTATCATGTCCAAAGTCACTCAGCCTGTAAATGGGCATATCTACCATATCACCCATGTCCTTATCAAACCCTAGTCCCTCCCTAAATGGTGTTTTTCTTTAAATAACAAGACATATTCCAGTGAAGAAGATAATGCTCTCACTCGAGAACTACTCTAGGAGCCAGTTGATGGCATAGTGGTTACATTACTGGAATCTCACATGGTGGTTGACTACAGTCAAGTCCCGGACCCAGTGACTTGAAACTGATGCAAGGCATGTGTGTATGCATATCCAAAATCCTGAAAGGACACTGGAGAAGAATAGATTGCAACATGGCCGACTCCCCTGTGGGAGAGAAAGAAAAAGACAGAGAGATAGAAAGCAAGAAATCACCCCCCCGGGGGGGATAGCCACACTGCAATCCCTTCTCCCCCATTCTCCTCTTGGGATCTTGGGCATGCACACACATGTGCCTGGCGTGAGCTTAAGCCATGAAGTCCGGGACTCAAACTGCGGTCAACTACATGGGAGTCCACAAACATAGCCATTACACCAACTGCTGGTCCCAAGTCATGACATATTTTTCTATGCAAAATTGCACTGTGACTTTGCTGACAGCTTAATATTTCACGTCTATTAGTTCATTTAATCCTCCACAACCCTATAATACGGCATATTGTTAAGCTATTCATTTAATCCTCCACAACCCTATAATACGGCATATTGTTATCACTCCCATCCTACAAAAAAGAAGTTTTTTAAATAACTGAAATATCTTGCCCTCCACCCCTGAACCACCAATTAAACAGCTAGAACAAAATCCAGGCATTTTGGTTCCAGACTCTGTGATAGTGGGTTCAGCATTCCTATGCTTTAGTGCCAAACTACCAGGATGCCACCTCACCTTTATCTATATTGCTTTTATGCTCCAAAATGTCTGGAGGAATTTTTTGTGTATTGTAAAAAAGATAGTGAACTTTTTTTCCTCACTTCTCCATAACGTCAGAGCTCCTAACACAGTTTATTACTTCATAGGCAGACATGCAATGCATGTTTATTAAATATAATTAATTTTAACACTAAAATCAAAAATAAGAGCTTAAGCATGGACTTAATCTAATCTTTCAGCTTTCCTCACAGAATTTTTATTTCATTTAATTCAGTGCTTCACAATGGAGCATTCAGCCTTCCAGGGGACATCTGTTGTCTGGAGAACTTTATCACAACTGGTGATGGTGCTGTTACTGGCATCTGGTGGGAAGAGGCCAAGGGTCACGCCCAGCATCCTACAACGTTTAGGCTGCCCCGACACCAAAGAATTATTCAGTCCAAAATGTCAGTAGTTCCAAGACCAAGAAACTCTGAACTCATTCAATAAAGGTGAAGCATGTTTTTCAACCTCACTTGATACTTTTCTATAAATCTAGATACCCTTATAATTAAAAAAAATAATAATACAATCTTTCGGTTGAAAGTACTTTTACCCAATGCATGAATTCCCTTTAAGCAACCTTGTCAGATGGACTTTATCTTCTACCAAGACATCCTCAGGAGGCAAAAATTTACAGACTTTGGAAAAGCCCACCTGTCTCTAGAATCATCCAGTATAATTTATAATGGGTGTACAGAAATGTGGCTATGATTCTGCTTAACAGAACACTGAATAAACCAGCCTCTACTATTGTGTAACGATAAAAGCACTATTAAAAAAAATTGCCCATGACATTTTCCAAATGACTTTCTTTTAAAATCCAGTCTCAGTTCACTAACTAAACACTTTCTTCATCTGAAAAGCAATTTTCAAGGCAGAATCTTCCTGACTAATGGTTCTTAGAGAATCCTTTAAAATGTCAGTACCCTTCACTAATTCAAAATATCAGGGGAAAGCCAATCTCAAGAAAGTTTCAAAATTATGAAATAACTATAAAATTTGCCTTTTTTTATACTTTAAAATGCTGGTTTTATTCATCTGTGCAATAAATCCTCTTATATTAGAAATACGAAGATGAATAGGACATTATCCCAGTGCTTAAGGAATCCACTGTCTACTGGGGTAGAAAAACATACCACCTTGTGACTGCAACCAAAGGAAATCCTGAATGGAATACACAACTCTGGGGAGACTTTGCTGAAGAGCAATAGCTCTTCACCCAAAGATTTGGTGGATTAGTCACAGGCTCCAGGCCAAAGAAGTGGAGAACACGCTGGGCAGTGTACATAACCTGGCACAGCTGGCACTCGGGTCTATGCAGAGGATGACCAAGCAGGTACCATGGAAGGTCTGTGTGTGTGGACTGTATCCTGTGTGTCCAAGAGCCACCAAAGACCCAAGGTCAGAACTGGCTTTTTGAAAAATCATTGGCAAAGATAAGGAGAACAGGTTAGAAATGGGAGAGATAATGCCCTGGGGTTATGGTGATTATATATAGATGCCCTAGTGGGGAACAGAGTTTCTGGCTCAGCATTTAGATGGGCTACCTGGCTTAATGAAGACCTGGGGTTTACCCTAAATTGAGCACATCAATTGCTATCATTATACTAAGTTGCACAGGCCCTGGAGAACAGCTTCTGATTTTTATGGAGGAATTAACTGAAGCTCAGGCAGAGAAAATAGTGTGCTTAAGGGACACAGTTTTAGGGAAGAGCCAGGACAAGCCCTCAGGGCTCTAAATTCTCAGTTCTCACCACTCTCCACTCCTGAGATGTTTCTTATTTGCTTGTTAAAAGCTGGTGGTGCTGTTTTTCCTTTCCTTTTTTTTTTTTTTTTTTTCATCATGAGAGCAATGAAATACCTATTTCTCCTCCTGCTTTTTTTCCCCCATCATTTACCTGACGTTCTGTTTGCCCAATTAATTTTCACTGTGCATGAAGAAAGCCATTTCAAAGCAAAGGTAAACTTCAGCCTAGGACTTTGTCAGCCTTCTCTCTGGCTGACTCCTAATTAACTGGGATGAAATAAATGTGTGTTTATCATTATTGAGCGGTTCAAAGCCCTCTGCTTAGATTGGATTACCAAGCACTTGGCAAGAGTGCTTTGTCTCATCCTCCTAGGATCTGAAATTGACAATGGACAGATGACAGACCACAGAGGAGTCATTACTGGGCTTGGACCCCGGCTCAGCAGGGTGTTTCCCAAGCTCTTACTAAATGCTGCAGTGATGTGGGTGGGGAACACTCCAGAAAATGACAGAGTGTTCTCTCTGTGAATGTCAGAGCAGGGCCTGAGCCCAAACCTTATACTGGTGACATTCCTGTATGTCACCTGTGTATATCTCTATCATAATAAAAACAGGGAAAGAAAGAGACAGAGAGCAACCACACACTACATAAATCCATTAAGAGTTGTGAGATAGCTTCGAAGAAGAAATAAAACCAAGGTTTAATTTGTTCAAGGTCACTAAGAAAGCCAAAGGCCACATGCATCTGAACCCACTCTCTTCATAGGGCCATTTATCTCCATCCCTCTAGTTCCCCTAGGCAGGGAACGTCACTACGGTAACATCAAATGTTTCTTTATGGTATTTCTCCACCTGCTTTGAACAATCTTTAGTTGTTCCTTCAAATTGTAGGTTTATCAGGACCAGAGCTGGTGAAATGGCTACATCACTGGACTCCCCTGTAGTCGATCGCAGTTCGAGTCCTGGACCCAGTAGCTTAAACTCATGCCGGGTGCATATGTGTGCATGCCCAAGATTCTGAGAGGAGAATGGAGAAGGGATTGTGGTGTGACCATCCCCCCTGGGGGTGATTTCTCGCTTTCTGTCTCTATGTCTCTCTCTGTCTTTCTGGCAAGAGCATGTGCCCTATAGCAAAAACTTCTCAAAAAAAAAAAAAGTCAGTTTATCTGGCTGTGCCTCAAGAGCTAGTTTGTACTTGTTCCAATTACCTGTGATAGGTGGGCAAGTCTGTCTAAATCAAGATGATATACTGGACCCACAGATGGAGTAATGGTTATGTCTCTGGGCTCCCATGCAGTTGACCTCAGTTCGAGTCCCAGACCTGGCAGCTTAATACTCATGCCCGGCGTGTGTACATGTGTGCTCAAAATCCCAAGAGGAGAATGGAGAAGGGATTGTGGCATGGCCATTCCCCCTGAGGGATGATTTCTCTCTATTTCTCTTTATCTGTCTGGTGAGTGCACATGTCCTATAGTAAAAAAAATTCTTTATAAAAAAAATGATACAGAGAGCAGAGTGCAAATTTTACTATTTTCTTCAGCTTTATTTTATTAGAAAGGCAATGACCTTATTATAATCCCCATCTCTCTGACTCCACCACTATCCCCTAATTCATTTTAACTATAACAAAAATAAATTTATTCACTCAGTGCCCTTACAACACGTAAAATTTGAGGACCAGCAGATGGAGTAATGGTTATGTCACTGGGCTCCCATGTAGTCGACCGCAGTTTGAATCCTGGACTCAGTGACTTAAAACTCATGCTGGGCATGTGTACATGCATGCCCGAAATCCCGAGAGGAGACTGGAAAAGAATGGGTTTCAGCATGGCCGACTCCCCTGTGGGATGATTTCTCGCTTTCTGTCTGTCTCTGTCTCTCTGATGAGTGCACATGCCCTATAGCACTAATCTCTCTCTAAAAAAAATTTAACCACTACATTATAGAATACCTTCTACCTTAGACAATGGATACATTTCCCAACAAGTATGGAGTATAGATTACTGAAAGTGTAAAGAAAGGGACAGATTTGCCCTCTCCTTAAAACAACCAACAAATGGAAAAAGTATTTTAAAAAAAAATGGTTTTTAAGACACTGAAAATCAGGGGGGAAAGGACAGTGATTTCTGAGATATGGAAAAAAAATTACGGTAAAGGTTTCAATTGCCCCAGTCTTGTGACATGGTTCAATTCCGGGGGAAGGAAGTAGAGCAGAAGCTTGAGGAAATGAAGCTGGGACTCCTGAGGGACCAAGGCAATTGAAGAATAGACTTCTGGAGAGAAGAGAGCAAAGCAGAGAGAACGCTGGAGATCTGGAAAGGTTGCTATAGATTATTTAGCTAAGTACCTACCAGCAAATGCCTGTAAGGAAATCACCTAAAACTGAGGAAAGAACCACCCAAAAGATTAGAAGAAAAAGTGACCTCACACGGGTAGGTTTGGAAAACTTCATCCGTGTCAGGGAATTTAATTTTTAAAAAATAACTTGCATTGGTTGTGTAAAATAGTAATCTGTGGACTGAATATCAATTCAGACTCACTTAACAAATCTTATGAGTCAAAAAAAAACAAAAAATATACCATCTCTAGGCAACCTAACTACATCCCAGAACAAAGTTCAAGAAAATTTAAATAAATAGGGAATAGCAGTTAGCGTAATGACTATGTCGCTGAAATCCCATGTAGTCGACCGTGGTTCGGGCCCTGAACCCAGTGGTTTAAACTCACGCCAGGTGCGTGTGCATGCATGCCCAAGATCCCGAGAGGAGAACGAAGGAGAAGGGACTGTGGCGTGCCCATCCCTCCTGGGGGGTGATTTCTCACTTTCTGTCTCTCTCTGTCTTTTAAACAAATACAAAAATATTCATCATTCGACAAGGTAAAAATACCACATCTGATATTTAGTCACATATGAAAAAAAGCAAGAAATAAAACTCATGAAGAAGACATAACACTCATGGGTATTTGTGCATACAATCACAATACTTTGAAAAACATGAAGCTTAAAATAATAATAATAATAATAATAATGACAGAAGTGAAAGTAGAAAAAGATTCACAATTTTAGTCAGAGATTTAGGGAAATGCAAATTAAAACTACAAAAGATACCATTATGCACATACTAAATTGCTTTGTATAAAGTTGATCACAAGAGTTGACAAGTATGCACAGGAACTGGAACTTATATATACTAGTTGGAATGTTAAATGGTACTTCTACTTTGGAAAACAGTTTGACAGTTTCTCAGAAAGTTAACACATACCTAGCATAAACCCTGTCATTTTACACCAAAATATTTACCCAAGAGAAAGGAGAACCTATGTCCATACAAATGAGTATTCACAGCAGCTTTATATGAAATAGTCAAAAACCAGAAACAACCCAAATGTCCACCAATGGGTGAATGGATACATAAATTATGGCATATAAGTACAACGGAATAACGTAATCAGCGATTAAAAGCAATGAACTGCTGATACATGCTAAAATATGGTTGAATCTTCAAAATAATTACACTAAGTCAAAGAAGATACATTAAAAAAAGTACTACATACATAGTCCATCTATATAATATTCTGTGGGGTGCAGCAATAATGTAACTGGATCCACATGAGTAGGCCCTGGTTTGTGCCCCAAGACCTCTCTGTATATTCCGTCAAAAAACCTAAGCCGTGGTGGGGAACGCTGCTGTATGTCAAAGTCAGTCAAAGCTACCAAGAGAAGGTAACTGCCTTCTTTACACAAAGGCCCAGATGCAGTAACTGCACCGTTCCAGGCCCTATCAAGGCTCCTCTCAGTGCCTAAGAGAATATTCTTTGTTCCAAACACAATTTTGCTTCCTTTGAGATGACACGCAGCTGCTGTTCCCTCCATCTCAGAAATGTGGTAGGAGGAGGTACTACTCACCCACCACCATCTTTTCAGGGCAAGTCTCTTTGCCAATACCAAGAATTAACAGACACTGGGAGAAGAAAAGATATCCACAGCTTTGAAAAGTTGCCAGACCTGCAATTTACATAGTAAGATTATGTAACGTCCTTTTCTCCCTGCAATCATTTCTGTAGGATCCATGCAGGTAGAGGGTTTTTTTCTTTTAAATACCAATAATATAAGCCATCATCATTTTAATTTTTCATCACTCTGCTTCCCAACAAGGGAAACTGTACAAATTAAGAAAGTAGAGTTCGAACATAACAGGCTGTGCCTTACCTCTGCTTCCATCTTTGTAATGCCTGGAAAATCCATTTAGTCAATAAATACTACACCCATATTCTATCTCAAGTTCACATGAGAGGCAAAAGTTGATACACCTCCAGGTGATGAGTCAATTGTTAAAATACCACTTATATATTAGTCCAAGGAAGAATAATAGACTGCATTCTCCAACCAGAAACTGAGAAGTTTATTATTCCAGAAATCTAGAATTCTATTGAGTATCCACAGGATCATCACTTTGCCTTGATTGTCCACAAATTATTGACGTTGAAAACTGATAGCACTTAGATACTAATGTGAGATGTATTAATCTCAAATATGTTCAACCTGATTTTAAAATATAGAAGTCTGTTTAAGTGATACCAAGAGGATGAGAGTCTATTTAGATAGTGACATTCTCATGCTGTTAAGAAAAATGGAAAGAAAAAAAGAAACTTGACTGATGTTTGTGGACAGAAGAACAGCAGTATCCTACAGTGTCCATAGCCCTCTCTGACCTGAGGAATGTTCAGATGGAAAGATTTTTCTTTTCTTTCTGAATTGATAGGCAGGAAATCTATCCACAAACTCATCTGGCTTAGAATATGAAAAGGGCAAATTCTGTATTATCACTATATAACGTATTCAATCACATTTCCATTTCTAAGAGCAGATGAAAAGTGGGATGCCTGGGATTCTAAATTAATTCTTTATATATATATTTTTTTTTCAAGACAGCTTCTGTGCTGTGGAAGGGTATTACTGCTCTCTTCACATTTCTTATTTCTTATTTATATGTCAAACACTGTCCTAATCATCTCCAGCTCTTCCTTGCTAAAAGGTCTCAAGGAAACTGAAGTTTGGTGTTTCTTTTGCCATGTGTCTACTGCTTCACTCTTTAAACATATTTACTTTGAAGTCAAAAATCAAGTAAAGTTAGTTTGTCCAAAGATAATTCCATATACCTACCTAATATGGTCACTAAAATAGTCAGAACTCTGACCGCAAGCAATAGAAATCCAACCGAAATGCAAATATAGAGAAGGGGACAGCAGATGACCTGGTGGTTTGAAACTCACGCTGGACACATGTGTGTGCGTGCCCAGGATCCCAAG
Source organism: Tupaia belangeri chinensis (assembly GCF_000334495.1). NCBI lineage: Eukaryota > Metazoa > Chordata > Mammalia > Scandentia > Tupaiidae > Tupaia > Tupaia belangeri. The sequence goes on from NW_006159609.1 coordinate 1,340,944, forward strand.
AGAAGAATGGAGGAGAAGGAATTGCGGCATGGCCTCCCCCCAGGGGGAATGATTTCTCACTTTCTTTCTCTCTCTGTCTCTCTGGCAAGTACATACATCCTATGGCAAAAATCTCTCTAAAAAGAGAAAGAGAGAGAGAAGTAATAAAACTTCAGAAAGGAAAAAATGGGCAGGCTTCAGGATGGCTGGGTTCACTGCCATCTCCCCAGCTCCTGTCTGTGTATGCATGTGTTTTCTCTGCTCTTCTGTTTTGGCTTATTCTTTCCTGTAGGGCTTTTCCTACAAGCCTGGGTATAGAGCCATAAGCACCTTTGGGTTTGTATCCTTCAGCTAATGACCAGAAAAGCAAAAGGTTCCCTGCCCAATTTCAATTCAAAGGATGCCAGGAAAGATCTCTGATTCCTCTGCCTAAGACTGAGGTGTTATAATTTTCAACCTTCAATAAAATCACATAATTTGGGTAAGGTAAAAAAATGAAGAGAAAAGAGGAGGAAGAGGCAAAGAGGAAGAGAAAGAAGGAGGAAGGAGGTTGGGACACATAAGACCACTAGATGAATAATTGGAAAATGGGAAGACAGTCTACAAGTCCTTGATCTTACACTTTATTGATAACTATGGCTTCAAAACGCTCTAACATTATTTTATGTCTGGGTTTGTTTTCTCAATTACAGACCTTACTTTGACTATCCCAAAAGGTAACATTAATATGTGAGTCTGCTGCCAATCAGAAAAGCTAGGTGTCTTAATTCAATGGTTCAAAGAAATAAACTATTGATAGTTTTATTTAAACTACAGATTAGAATTTTCTCCTTAATATCTGTTATGAAAATAAAAGTACCAAGATTTTGAGAAAGACAGTATAGAGAATTTGCTCCCTCACCACTTCTCAGCTACTAGAATTCTGAGACTTCTGCATTTTTTACTGTAATTTGAAAAAGTAACACTGCTTCTCTCATATCCCTTTCCACCTCAGACTTTGGGATCTGAACACCACTTTTCCAAAACCCATAAAATACTCTGGACTAAGGCTTCAAATGTGGTGAATTCAGGCTTTTTCCTCTAAGTCATGGGAAGAATGTAGTCAGGAGATAAGAGTAGAATGTCCTCTATATTTGAAAAATGCACCCAAAAAAGAAAAAAAAAAAAGGATCCTTCATCATCTTACCCAGTGAGACCTCTCTTTCTCTGGGAGATTGCCAGCAGATGCTGTCCCAACTCCATAAAATGGAAACAAAATGATTCTAGTCTTGCTGGAAGACATCCCTAGATACTGTAACTTCCATAAGTTACAACAGAAAGGAACTGAAGACATTTCTCTCATAAATATCTGTTACATCTTCCAGCACAAATTATCACAGTAATGTTTATTATTCATGTAAAAAGAAAATACATGTTTTGGACCAGCTGGTGGTGTGGTAGTTAAGGTGGCTGCATCCCACACTGCTGACAGTGCTGTTCAAGTCCCAGACCCATCGGCTTGAGAAACATGCCAGGCACACGTGTGTCCATACCCAAAATCCCCAAAGGAGGAAGAAATGTAGGAGAAGGGATTCTGGCATGAATACCCCAATGGGGAATAGTTTCTCACTTTTTCACTCTCTCCAGTGAGCATATATGCCTCTACAATATCTTATGGAAGATGAATACAGAAAATAATTCAAGAAAACATTTTGCAAGATGGTAATACATACTAGATTTTTTCACTTGATATTATACTGTATTTTTCATGCAATAAAATTTCTTTGGAAACATGACTATATTAGCTATAAACTATAATTTAGACATAGCATTGTGCCATAATTTAATCACCATTGTTCAATATGTGTTTCCATGACTTTTCTATTATAAAGAAGATCACAAAGATCCATTTCCATAAATCTTTCTTACAGCATTGATTATTACTTTAGGATAAATCCCTAGAAATGGAATTACTGGGTCAGAGAATATATACAATTTTAAAACTCTTGATATACATTGTGAGTGCCTTGCCAGTGAAGGTGCACTAATTTTCACTCTTATTAGCAGAGTCTAAGAATGATAACATCTCTTCTTTGCTGTTACCAGTATCATTATATGAACAAATATTTTAAAGAAAAAAATTTAAGCAAGGTTTTCAAAATAGATATTTAAACTGAATTCATTTTTCACTTACCAACTGACTTCATTTACACCATGACTAGCATCCCAGTAGCTGATGCTTATTTTAAATGCAGAGTTACTTGTCGACAATCTATATGTCTATCAAAAAGTGGATAGTTACATAAACTGTGGTACATCCACATTATGGGATAGTACTAAGCAACAAAAGGATAGAGAGGTATCTGTATGTCCTGATGTGAAGAATAACCATGGGTTATTACTTTAAAAAATAATAATAAAAAAAAAACTAGAGGAAGAAAAATATGTATACTATTATCTATCTTGTTTTTAACTTTAAACAAATTTTTATTACATAAAGGTTGTCACATAGTTGGATATTTCTCTACTTTATACACAATTAGTCTTACTCTCCGCAGAAAGGCTGCTTCTTAACTTCTCTGGTGATGGCAAGCACTAAAATCCTGATTTTAATAGAACAGTAGGAAAAATGCCTCAGTGATTTAACTTGAAAACAGTACACTGGTAACATGGCTCTTGCACCCAGTATCAGGAATGTACAAATGTCTTTTTGTTCAAAAATACAAAATAAATGATCTGTAGGCATGGGCAATGACAGCAGTAAACCATTACATACTGTCAACTGAAACCAGTAACTGATGGTTAGAGTGATTTTCTTAAACATCAGCCAGCCTTTACTTCACTTTTTTTTTTATTCAACTGACTTCTCTGAAGTTATGTGGTGAGGAGCACTGCCTTGAGCTTCCTGTCACAGTTCATGAATAATGGTAAAGCACTGTTCTAGAAGTTAGAACATGCCGCCTCCCATACCACCTCCCATTCCACCCATTCCGCCCATTCCGGGCTCCTTTCCTTTTTTAGGAATTTCTGTGACTACAACTTCTGCTGTAGTTAACAGAGAGGCCACTCCAGCAGCACTCAGTAAAGCAGTTCTTACAACCTTAGTTGGCTCAATGATTCCTTTTTCCACCATATTCACAAAATCTCCAAGCATGGCATCATAACCAACTTCTGAAGAACTTTGCGTAATTTCTCAGCTATCAAAGATCCTTCGACACCTGCATTCTTAGCAATGGTCACTGCAGGAATTTTGAGTGTCCTTTTAATGATTTCTATACTAATTTTTTTATCTTCGTTAGCTGGAGTCAGTAAGTCCAAGGCTGGAATGCACCGAAGCAGGGCACAACCCTCTCCTAGAACAATGCCTTCTTCAATAGCAGCTCTTGTAGTGTTGAGGGAATCTGTAACTCTATCTTTCTTTTTGTTGATTTTGACATCACTGGTCCCACCAACCTTCAGCACAGCTACTCCATCTGAAAGTCTTACCAGAGGTTCATTCAGTTTTTCCTTTTCATATTCACTAGTTGTGACAGCTAATGCTCAGTGATTTCTTGAATACATTTTTCAATTTGAGCCTTGTCACCTTTTCCTTTCAAGAGCATAGCATCATCTTTGGTCACAATGACCTCCCCACCTTTTCCTAAGTCATGAGGCTGAACATCCTCAATATTTAGGGTCAACCCCTCTTTTCCAAACACCGCACCACCTGTAGCAATAGCCATGTCTTTTAGCTGGTTCTTTCTATTGTCACCAAAACCTGGAGCTTTCACTGCTATGACCTAAAGACCAACTTTTAGCCTATTCAAAACAAGTGTACTTAGAGCTTCTCCATCAACATCTTCGGTAATTATGACCAAGGGCTTATGGTGAGCATTGGCAATTTCAAGAGCAGATACAATGGACTGGACACTAGCAAAAAAATTTTTTTCCACGCAACAGAACATAGGCATCTTGGAATTCACATTTCTGACCTTTTGATGTATTAATAAAGTATGGAGAAATGTAGCCTCAATCAAACTTCATGCCTTCAGTAATGTCTAATTCATCATTCAGTGTTTTTCCATCCTTTACTGTGATGACACCCTTTCTTCCAATCTTTTTCATGATCTCAGAAATAATGTTAGCAATTTCTTTGTCTCCATTTGCAAAAATTGTAGCAACCTGAGCAATTTCTTCTGGGTTGTCACAGGTTTAGACTGCTTCTTAAATTCAGCGATTACAGCATCAACAGCTAACATCACACCTCTCCTGATTTCCACTGCATTAGCACCTTTACTAATTTTCTCGAAGTCTTCCTTGGCAATAGAGTGTGCCAGTGTGGTAGCGGTGGTGGTACCATCCCCAGCCTCTTTGTATTATTGGCAACATCTTGAACAAGTTTAGCTCCCATATTTTTATATTTATCCTTTAAGTCAATTGATTTTGCAACAGTCACACCATCTTTTGTTACTCTGGGACTTCCCCAACTTTGTTCACTAATTACTGTTTTTCCCTTTGGCCCCATCGTAACCGCTACAGCATCGGCTAAAAGGTCTACACCTGGTAGCATTAAGGCTCGGATATCGGCACCAAATTTAACATCTTTGGCATAAGCCTGAGTGAGATGAGGAGCCAGTGCCCAGGACACAGGCCTCATCTGGCGAAGGACTGTGGGTAACCGAAGCATTTCTGCGGGGCGGCAGGGCATGTGCGCAGCAAGGCAGCCCGTCAGCAGCAAGTGAGGGTCCGTGTTTCTTTTTTAAAATATGTGTTTTTACATAAAATATATTCAAATGTTTATTGAAATATTAAAAAAGAATAGAAGTAAACACTATAGTCTTAAATAGAATGAATACTTTGTAAATAGGGGCTGGGGGAATTCTTGAGATAGAAGCTTCAACCTGGATTTAAGAAAACTTTTTTTAAAACTTTATTTATCTTAGGAGAGGGAAGGGTACTTTTGACAGGGTCCTGCTAGGCTGGGAATCCCTTTCCATCCCTCTTACTCCATTCTCTACCCTTCTCCAGGATCACACTTGTAGGCATTCCCTGTATGCTCAAGTTAACCCAATATCCACACCTGAAGCTACCCACATGGTCCAGTACCATGCAGTAGTGCTCCACTGCCTATGCCCCCACAGTTGGCCAACTTGGATTTTTGACCACATGTCATTTTTGTAATATGCCCCAGTAAGAATAATTACAATGTTCTTTAGAGCTAATAAGTATTTGGGGGCCAGCCAGGAGGCATGGTGGTTAAGATGGCTGGATCCCACATGGACAACTGCACAGTTCAAGTCCTGCCCTCAGGGCTTAAAAGATGCACCAGGTGTGTGTGCCTATGTACCCAAAATCCTGAGAGGAGCATTGGAAAAGAAGGGATTGTGAGACTGCCATTTCCCTTGGGGTATGCTTTCTCACTTTCTCTGTCTCTCTCTCTCTCTCTCACTCTATGTCTCCAATGAGTGCATGTGCCCCAAGTTAGTATTTTTACTCTTTATTTAGAACATCATATTTTATGGATTCTGATGCCATGTAAAAATTATGAAAGGGATAGGAGATTTTTATATCTACTTTTAAGATCTTATAAGATCTGCCTGGTAAATTTAGAAATAAAGAATATTTAACAGGCACAATTTGATTTGATCTTAGAAATACTCTTAGTGGATATTTTTTAATATTAAGGCAAAGAAAGTCAAACTGGTCAAAGGAAACATGCTCTTGCTTTGGAGTACATACATATCACCATGAGAAAGATGTCAAGAGTCTCCAAGAAATTAAAAGTATGTTGTGCCCCAATTTTCTCTTTCTCCCTTTGGTTTCCAAATCTTTATTAACAATGCAACCAAAGAATATAGTTTAGGAATAAAGGTTACATGTGCATTGAGGAGCTAGTACACCAATCTAGGTTCTTGTGAATGGGAAGCATCCTCAGGATTACCACCTCCTTTCATTCACTGGTCAACTCAGTGAATGACAATGACTTGCACAATTAACATTTATTTTTTTATTAACAATCCAGTTCCATCAATCTTTTTTTTAATATAATTGTTTATTTTTATTTATTATTCATTTATTTTATTTTGGCCAGAGAGAGAAAGAGAATGTGAGAAAACAAGCCACCAGGTTCAGGACTCTAACCGTGGTCGGTCATGTGGGAGTGTCCAGCATCTTAACCATCACACCACCTGCTGGTCCCCCCCATCAATCATTTTTTATCCTCAATAGAGATTTTGGAGTCACCACTAGAAGGTTTATATGGTCACACGAAATAAATGTAAGTGCAGATCATTCCCCTATACCAAGAATGGAAACCACCCTCTGAATCCATACACAGGGACCCTACTGCATTTAACTGTCTCTTTGGAGGGGCACTACCAACCTATTCTCTTGAGTTCAGGTGCCCTCTTCTATACACAAGTTGCACATAGACATTTGCTTATTCTACTGCCTTCTCATTCCTCATGAGTTTGGAAGAGAAATTAAACCTCCTCTGCTGCCTGTTTCCACTGAAGATTTATCAACCTCTCAATTGCTATTGGGTATAAACTTTGTTGTTTTGTCTATTTGTTTTGCCCTGATCTTCCACATTCAAAGTGGGTTATATCTCCTTGCTCATCTCAGATTCCTACTTACTTTTTTCTCTCCCCATTGTCAAAACCCTAATTCAAGTCCACATTCTTACTCTCAGTAGCTTCTTAGAAAATCTTTTGCATTGGATAAGAGCCTAGGTTAGCTCACAAAGTGACTAGAGGAGGAAGCATGCTCTCCCTAGGTATTTCCATTTCAAGGAGACAGAAACCAGAGCACTAACTCATAGAACCCTATAAGCCTGGGACTACCAGATTCCTGGAGAAATTTTGTTTATATATCAAAGAGCATAAGTCAGAAGAAATCTTTTTAGGAGAGGGAGGAGGAGGGACTTTCAGCTTCTTTTTTATAAGCAGAGAAAACCATTTTTCCCTCACCCATGGGTTTTTCAGCTACTTGTATAAGACAACTAACCTATTCTCATCACGTCACCCTAGAGACAAAGACTAGAGCAAAGAGAAGGCTGACAGTCAGTAAATATACCGTGAGGTCTTTAATAAGCCATCTGGACTCCGATCCAGGACACCTTATGTGAATATTCAAGCCAAAACTAACACAGATGAATGTTAACCTAACACAAAGCTGTCAGAACTCCAATGTGTCATTATTTGTATTTGTTATTATCATTACTGTTGTCTCTTCCTCGGGGTGGCGACTTTCAGCAAAAAAGACACGTCTCCCAACTCCCTTCAACCCTCCCCATCCTTTTATCCGTTTCTCTCTTCTAGAAGCCTCATCTATATTTATTATTTTCCTTACTGTCCCAATTATCGTGTATTGCTCATAACAAAGATGCCATTTTCCAGTGGAGAATCTCTTTTCTACAGTGGTACAGAAGTGCTATAATCTATTAGTGGATGTAGACCATTAGAATCATAGGTCAGAGACCCTGGCAGAGCCCTGAAAGAATCCTAAGTCATACATTCCCAATCCCATTTACTGCAGTAGCTCACAGGGTTAAATGAATGCTGATGATGACAAATGATTGTGCACAAGGCAGGGGTTAGTGAGCTATGGCTGCACTGTCCATGCTAATCATTCTCCTACTTCATACGTTCATGAAAATTTTCACTTTCTTATCATAGTCAAGAAACTTCTAGTACTCACTTAATATTCATGAAACTTGCTTCTTTTCAGTTTCACAATGGTCATGGGTTTGTTATTACAAATAGGCAGGGGGGAAAGATAACCAAAGGCCAGAGTATGTATGCCTCCTTTACTAGTGTCAGGAGCGGAGACTATTGAATGAATTTGACTTTTCCAAACATCCAATACCTTTCTTTACACACAATAAGGCTTTATGATATAAAATATTTATTGAAACAAGTCATTTGTACTAAAAAAAAAGAAAGGTAGCCTATAGAAGATGAATCAAATTCTATTTATGAAAAAATTACCCTCTGCAAAAAAAAAAAAAAAAAAAAAGCGATCACAGTGTTTGTGGGTGGGAAAATGATTATACATAAACAGTTATTGGACATATACATTTGTTCATCTTTAGAAAACCATTTGAGAAGTATCATGTGCTCTCTGATCCAATAATTCATCTCTAAAAATATCTTATGGATAAATGTATTCATAGAAAAGAAAAAAAAGAAAGTACACAGATGAATGTTTGCTGCATTGTTTTTAAAAGAAAAAGTAACCTGTATGTCCATTACTAGAGGTCTAATTAAATAAATTATACTATTTCTGTATCTTTGAAATATAATGAAGCTATTACTGTATCACTGACATGTACCCAAATATGGCAAGCTCCTCAAGATAAATTGGTACTTGGGAGAAACTCAATTAAGATATATTAGAAAACACAGAACTGTATGTGTAGAATACTATAGTATTTTATTGTGTAAAAGTAAACACAAACACATACACACACAGTGTGGAAATTTTCTGAGATAATATGTAAAAAGGAGTTGACAGTCATTAATCATCTGATAAGGAAGACCCACATTTTAACCCACTATTTGGCTTTTTATTCTGTGCCTATATATTTTTTTAAAATCTTAATTTAAGAGTGCAAAACAAAAGACAAACCAAAAAAGGAAGTGTTGTAAAGGTAAAAGAAAAAGCATTATTAACTGGTCATTAGCTCAGAAAGGAAAAGTGAAAAGTAAGTTGCCAGAGGGCACTCAATTAGTGGCGGGTAATACTGCTACAACTGGGACTAGGTGATCTGACTCCTTCAAAATCCTTACACAAGTTTCTTAAATAATATTCATACTAGCTACAATTAATTAATCATCTACTGTGTGCAAGAGATTAGGCACTTTTTAGAGAATATCTTTCTTTTTAAAAAATATAATATTCTTAAATAATATTCATACTTAATTAATTAATTAATCATCTACTGTGTGCAAGAGATTAGGCACTTTTTAGAGAATATCTTTCTTTTTAAAAAATAATTATTTATTTAATTTTATTAGTAGTAGTACTATTTTTTAAATGTGACCAGAGAGAGACAGAAAGAGAGAGGGAAGGTGAGAAAGCAAGTCACCCAAGCCACCAGGTCGGGGATTCAAACCACTGTTGGCCATGAGGGAGTCCAGCACCATATGCACCATGCCACCTGCTGACCCCAAGAATATCTTTCATTCTTACAAGAAACTGTTTAAATCGGGGCTTAAATGTGCTGGGTTATTCACCTTTCAGGACTATTTCACAGTATTAAGCAAATATTAATATAATACCTTTTTAGGCCTGGAATCCTAGATATATCTCAAACATACATTATCTCTGTTATCTCTAGTAGGTTACAAAAGTAGTGATTTTCATTTCCATTTATAGATAAGAAAACTAAGCACCTTATTAAGAACCACACAGCTGGTATGAGCCTGAACTCAAACTTCTCCAACTCCCAAATTCCTTTTCTTGATACTAGTCCTTACCCTACTTGAGATCTTGAACACTCTGGGAGAACTCCATTTAAAATTTTGCTTAATTACCGTAATAATTTGTAAGTTGGCTATTACCAGCAAATTGGTAGTACTGTTTCTTTGTTTATTGACATTCCACTCAAAACTCATAAATTTTATTATCCAATTATATCATCTTAGCTTTTTCACCACCATGTATTCTCTTCTGATTCTTGAGCCAAAATCTGTCACCAGCCTTGCCTGCTGACATTCAAGCCCTGGCTTGCAGCAGAAAAATAAATCCTCAAAGCACTGCAGTGTCCAAATCAAATTCTGCCCATCCATAGCTACTTCTCTTTTGGAAGGTATTACAAAAATCCAAAATAAAAGTCCTAGTGTTACAGACTAATTACTGTACATCTGCCACAATAATTACTATACTCAGCAATTTACAATTATAATTCAATTCTTTTATAATTGGGCTCTGCACAGTTCCCAGTGATAGCTTTAGTTGCAAGACTTTAAAATTCAACTCGACAATTTTGTTCATCATAAACATTATGAAAATGCATTAATTCCAACCATACATATGAAGTACCAATGGGAGCCCAGGTTTCAACTTCTTGAACTTAACTTTTCTATTTTCTATTTTGGGGCCTGGAATTATAGTGGGTAGTTTAGCCTTATTTCCATATAGATATTTTTAAAATGAAATTATTTCTAGACAGTTAAATTTCTGTTTTGCCTAGCATATATGTCTAATGTTAAGTAGGAATATACATGATAAATTTGCAATGTAAGTAGTACACTATTAATAGTTTCATTAAAAGTTTTGAGATATAATATATAGTACATATATTTATAATGTTAAGTTTAACAAATTTTGTCATATGTATACTTCTGTGAATCCATGGCCACACTCAAAATAACAAACATTACCCCAATGGATACTTCTTGCATCAATGTAATCTCACTTTCTACCATTCCCTATCCCAAGTAAACACTGATCTGTTTTCTGCCACTGTAGGTAATTGGCATTATCTAAAATTTCATACAAATGGAATTGTTTATTATGTACTCTTTTTTAGTCTGACTTTTCATTCAATGTAGTTATTATACTGTTATCAATATTACTATGAATATAAATAGTTAATTCCTTTTAACTTCTGGATAATATTCCATGGTCTGCATATGTCATAAATTGCTAATACATTCATTTATAGATTAACTACTGGACTGTTTGAAGTTAGGGCAGAAAGCCACTCTGAACATTCAGGTCCAAGCCTATGTCTGGATATCCGCCTTCATTTCTTCAATACTTAGAAGTGGAATGACTGAATCATATGTAAGTTTACATACAGTTCCTTAGAAACTGTTTTCCAAATTGGTTATAACATTTTACATTACTACCAGTCATAAGTGAGAGTCCTAGTTTCTCTACATCCTTGCCAACACTTGGTATAACCATCTTTAATTTTAATCATTCTCATTTTTGAGTTTTGAATATATTTTACATATTCTTGTTAAAAATTCTTTATGAGATATATAATGATCTGCAACTATCTTTTCCCAGCCTGTGGGAAAATACTGGAAGATTCAGTATTATAAAGTTGTAAAGTCTACTAAAATCCATCTAGTCCAAATTTCAGCAGGTTCTAATCTGATCCTAAGACTTATTTGGAAATACAAATGATTTTTAAAAGCCAATGACTTTGGAAAAGGTAAACAAAGTTGGAGAAATTATAAAATCTGATTTCAAGGTTTACTGTAAAGCTGCAATGAGTCAAGACAATGTGGTATATGTGAAGAATACACAGATCTACAGAAGGAAGATAGACCAGAGATAAACTCACATTTCTATAAATACAATTAATTTATTTTTGATTAATTTATTTTACAATTAGCAATGCTGCCAAGGTAATTCCAAATGAAAATGATAATGCTTTTAAGAAAGTTTACTGTAAAAACCTTTAAATCAATGTAATACAAATTGAGTCTTCATTCCTACTTCACAGCTATACAAAAATGTATTGAAGATGGATCACAGGACTAAACTTGGAAAAAAATGTAAAACTGCTATTGTAAAACAATGAAAAAAAAAATCTGTACCTTTGGTGTAGCCAAAGTTTCTAAAGACATAAAAAGCATCAACTATGAAAGAAAAGTGTGATAAACTGGATTTCTTCTGAATTAGAACTCCTGTACTTCAAATTGTACTACTGAGAAAAAGATAAGCCACTGTTTGGGAAAAATTCACAATATATAAATCCGACAAAAAGCTTGAATTCAAAACATGTAAAGAACTTCTTAATATTTTTGAAGTCAGACAAATTTAAATGTAGGTAAAAAATAATTCAAGCAGCATTTCTCAAAAGATACAAAATATACTTAACATTGACTAATGTTAAGGAAAATGCAAACCAAAGTTACAATGAGATAGCACTTTACAGCCACTGTAACAGTTAAAATTTAAATGATTACCAATGTGAAATGTTTGTGAGGATGTGAAGTCACTCCAACTCTCAGAGACTACTGGTAGAAATGCGTCCACTCCAGAAAACAATTTATTTAATTACACATCTGCCATACAATCCAGCAATCCTACTCCTAGGTATTTACTCAAAAACAGAAAAGAAAGAAAAGGAAAAAAAGAAACCTTGTGTTTTCAGAAAGTACAAAAATATCATGGAAGCTTTATTTCTAATAGCCAAAAACTATTGTGTTGTCAGGAAAGTCATGATGCATTTATGCATAGAAAAACATGCCATGACTTTCCCAGCAACCTAATGAAAACACTCCAAATGTCTCGTTCAATGAATGCGTGCGTGTGTGTGTCAAAAATATTTTATAACACTAAAAATTATTTCTCTTATCTGTACAATTACTATATGTTAACAAAAACTGCTTTTTTTTTGAGAAAGAGATGTTTTTGCTATATGGCATGTGTACTCTCCAGAGAGAGAGAGAGAGAGACAGAAAGTGAGAAATTACCCCCCAGGGGGAGGATCATGCCCCAATCCCTTCCCCTCCATTCTCCTCTTGGGATCTTGGACATGCATGTACACACTCCTGGCTTGAGTTTTTTAAGCTTCCAAGTCCAGGACCTGAACTGCTGTAGACTACTTGGGAGTCCAGCAACAGAAGCATCACACTATTTGATGGTCCCCATTTTTAATTATCTTTCTAAGTATACCAATCTATGGAAAGAAGGTAGAGTTTTTCAGGAGCCACCTTTGCAAAGCTTCAGTGCTACAAAGTGATTTATAAATTGTTTTTTTGGGTGCTTAATTCCTAATTTCAACCCTCTCTAACCTATGCATGGGTTTTAACTGAATTGTATACTCAACAAGAGGCTCTCAGCAGGCTCACTAGGATATATGCGTATGTGTTGTGCTATAGTGTAACTGTTTAGGACTTGGGCTGTTGAGCCAGGAAGCCTATACTTGAATCCTGTTCTATTAGCTGTGAAAGCATGGACAAGTACCTGATCATTCAATGCCTCTATTTTCTTATCTTTAAAAACAGAGATGATGTGAGTACTTCCTTCCCAAGGTTATAGTGAGGATTACACGAATTAACATGTGCAAAGAACTTAGTCCCAATTGTATAGTACATATAAATTATTACTGTGTTCATCTATCTATACGCTTACGTTCTCCCTTACAACAAGAAACTCCAGGATTCTGGCAACTATCCGTGGCCAGAGATGCCACGCACCATCTTGGCCTGTCCAATGTCCATCCAATGTCTCAGCCCATTAGGTCTACCAGTTCCAATAATAAGCCCAGGACCTCTACTACATCCCAGTTAATAGGAAACATGCCCTGACACCAAAGAAAGAGAAATGCTGAGCCTATACAGTGCCTCATCCCAGAGAGGCATCAAAGTTTTGCTTTTTTGGTCATGCCACCCACCCACCTCCCACCACCCAC